>NC_138768.1:731444624-732044624 GCF_965119305.1 Pelophylax lessonae | reverse complement strand
GTTTCCTTTCAACATAGCAACTTGGCTGGCATTTTCAAAGAAACTATATTTTTAGGCATCTCCTGAAATAGGTATGGTTTGGTATTTAGTGAGATACTCAATAGGGCTAAATTAATTCCAAAGTAAAGTTGCAGACAGTGAAACTTTTCTTAATAGAACACCGACTGTAACGGATCCTATAGTCTCTATGAGAGAGATCCGTGCATCTTCTCCGGAAATCCCAGTGACAATACCATCAAGAAGTGAAAATAGCTCCCCAATCCCCCAAACATGAGTCCAGTCTTCATGACGGGATAAAACGAACTGTTTATTAAAAAGACACACACTCAGTTTATACACACATGAGCACATCCCCCTCCTCATCAAATTACTACACACACATCAGGGGTTGAATGACCACACCAATGTGAGTTCATTAGCATTTCTAAGTAATGACGATCCTAAGCAGCATTCTTAACAGATGACAATGGCTCAATCAACCTGAGCCAATTAACTTGCAGATGGCCATCCTCAAGCTCTTGAAATACAACACATTACCAAACAGCTGGGTAAATAAGCATATTCAATTGATGTTTGGAAGGCGGAGGGTTGAACTGATGACATTAGTATCTGTACCCAGCTAAGCATGGCTTTGATTATTTAGTAGTTACAGACTTTATGGCAACAGGCCACAGGTTTTACAGAGCAACTTGGAGAGACGTTGTTGACAACTATCAACTCTCCCTTACAGGCACAACTCAGATTTTGTCACACCGACATTTGCTCAGGTAGTTATAATGAAGTCTGATACTCTCATTCAAAACTTAGCCTGAAAAGGTATGGTTAAACAAACAGCTATTTATTTAAAACAGAGAAGTAGGTAGGAATCTGATAAAAGCCTAGAAAGAATTATGTTTTTTCTTTTTTTCTCCAACAAAACTTTTCACACTGGTCTTTGTACTCTGCAAAAAAAAAGCAAAAAACTAAGAAAAAACTAATCTAATAGTGATAGGTCCCCTTTAAATGACCACTAAAAAGAACAAGCAAAATAGCTGGTTTCACAGAAAATGTCCAGCAAAAGAAAACACTGTGGTTGTCAACGGTCTTGGAAAATAATAACTAGCAGTGTGAAGGACTACACAGCAAGTGTTTTTTAAAGGAAGAAGTTGGTGTGAGCATTTTTATGTCATCATTTCTGTGGGAAGTTCTGTAACTGCTGAATCTCCAACCTCTGTTGGACAGCACTAAGTCCCTACTATTTCTCTATTTCTTATCATTTCTATTAATTGGACTGAGCAAAGTTGGATTCTTCAGCTCTGACACCCTTCATATCGAATCAACTAACACCCTTCGTATCCCAGAAAGGATTCTTTTTTCTTCTCAAAATATAATAGCTTTATAACGGACTGGTTGAGGACAGTATGTATGGGTGTATATCAAATTACATTCTGTTTTGTTGTAACGACCATTGTGGGCAATTTTGATTTTATATTTTTTATAAGTGTTATAAATTAATTGATACTTTAAAATAAACATATTATTTGTGTATGTGTAACATCCTAACAATCCCATGCCACTAAGTGGTATTGCATTTGTTTTGGTAGTTTGCTTTTCTGCAGCTTTACAAATTCTTAAACTTTAAAGGATAGATTCTTAAAAATAAATAAATGCACATTTTTTGCAGGTAACAAAATATGTATTTATTATTTTTTTTCTAAGGAGCCTGCAGACCATTACACCCATGATCTGCGGATCACAGTTGCAATGTCAGGCTCCTGCAGACTCTCAGCATTGCTGTCTACTCATACCTCATACCAGCAGGCAGGTATCTGAGAGCAGGAAGTACAATGAACTATGAGAGCACTCACCAGTGCCTTTGTTGTTCAAGGCTGATGGTACTTGTAGGCATTAATTTACAGGAAAGCTGTTTGAATGAAACTTACATGAAACTGTTTGGGTGCTACCACTGTATTTAATCCAAGCCTAAAGTGTCTCTAAAGCCAGGACATCTGTCTCAGTATTTGTATCGCCCCCCCTCACACGTCCCCCCCTTACCTTAATCCTCACATGATCTAGCACTGTTCCCATCTCTACTGGCCCTCTCCGTCTTTCCCTGGATTCACAGGGCAGAGAGGCAGTAGCAGGAGCCATTGGCTAATGCTGCTGTTAACCAAACCTTGTGAGCAGAGATCGAGGAGCAGGGCTGAGCCATGCTTTGTGTGTCTATGTAAGCACGCAGCCCAGCTTGGGAGCAATTCTGTACATGTGCCCCCATAGGAAGGCAAATTCTTTGGTGGCACACAGAGAAGAGGAGAAGTAAAGAGAGCAATCTGAGGAGGTTTAGGGCCAGTTTGGGGCCACTCTGTGCAATACTATTGCACAGAGCAGGTAAGTATAAATGTTTGTTATTCAGCTTAAAAACATCTCTTAAGCATGTACTAGAAAGGAATAGTGCGTTTCCTATGTCATCCTTAAAGTCACATAAAAAGGAGGACCCTTTCCCATTGTAGTGTTATGTAACTAGGGAGCACTTACTGTATTCAATATACACTACTCTGGGTTAAACAAAAATAGCAGGATTATATTTTAGTTTTTTTAAGTAAAAAAGTAAATAATGAAATACATATTTGAAACAGTTCTGTAAAACAGTGCAGCAAAAAATATATAGAATATAACCAAGTAGTACTAAAAAGTGCAGTAAATTTTACACAGACTATAACCAAGTAGCATGTACTTGGTTATATTCTGTTTTGGATAAAGATTAAAATTTATTAGAGATGTATTATAATGTACACATTTCCCAAATACATAAATTATTTTATGTTTCATACATCTCATAAATCGCAACTTTTGAAAACTGTAGATATGTATTTGTGTATAGCCATACCACTAATACCTTATTAAACCTAAATGATTTTTTTTTTTAAATTAATACTATCTAAAAGAATTTAAAGGAACAATACATCATATCAATTTAACTAAATCAAGTATCACAGCTGTACTATGGGGTGCCTTCTACCAGCACTGCCTGCCTCCCTGATTCAGGACTAGTGACCCCGTTTAGGGGATTTCCAAATTTGTGTCTGAAGAATATTACTTTATTTAATTTGTTTTTTTAGAAAGTCTTTTAACCATATACATAATGAAAAAAGCTCAGTACAATTACACAGTCAAAGGTACAGTTTGGGTGACCATAATGAAGAAATCGTGACAGCATATAATTTCTGCATGTAAAATACTAAAAAGTTAATTTATTTAAAGCGACGTGGAAAGAGAGCATGCTCTTCTGCAAAGTTTTTGTTGCTGTTGCTGACCCTATTGGGGAGATCCCATCTCACAGTAAAAATAGCAGAGATTCTTACCTCTGACCAATGTACCAAAAATGCATTTTGTTGCAGTTAGTATCTCCACTAGAGAGATATTGCATCACAATTATACAAAAGAGAGCTGAGGCCATTTACAAATATGTATGTAAATTACTGGGACAATTGCAAAAAGAAGTAGTTATTTGTCACTACATTTACAATGTATCTAGGTCACCCTATAATTGTAACCATGTATGCAATCAAGCAATGCTTAAAATCACATAATAAATAGTTATTTAATTGCAATTTGTAAATTTGTCATATTTAAACCAAGTCAGGACTGTGTCATTGTTTGTCTGCAGCAGATTGTCACCCAAGTTAAGAAGACAATGTGGGATGCATCTCACACATCCAGACTGTAGTTAATATTATCAGTGAACTAAGCTAAGTGTAGAAGAATGATGCCACTATAATGTATATGTTGTAAATAAATACAAATTATTTAGAGGGGTTAGAAAAACGTGTTGGTAAAATGAGGGCCACTGTGAATGTCAACTACCACAAAATATTAATAAATAAATACTGCATATAAACTTTTTTGGAAAATCCACATGAATGTAGACAGGGGTTAATACAGAGTAAATAAAACTCAAGAAAATTCAGAGCACATTACATATATTTCTTTCAGTTTTGGAATGCAGTAGAATATAACTGCCATTTAAAAATGGTTGAAAAGTCTTTCACACTCTAACTTCTTCTTCTGTTCTGTTTAGTTATACCATATTTGTCATCCAATGAAGCACTGAACCAATAGAAAGGACCCACTGCTTTTTGACGCAACAAATAAATAACTGTAAGGGAGACATTTTATGAATTGTATTGCGTGTTTAGGACAATAAAATAGACCAGAGAAATTTCACAAACAAAATTAAGAATTAACAACAACTACAACAGACCACTGTAAATTAAAATGCTGGCATTCAGTAAGAAAAAGAGTACATAGAATAAAAAGAGCCACCAGAGACCTCGAAGGACTATATTTAAGTCCAAAAATTATCTCTAGAAAAACTACGTAAAAAGCTAGATGTTGAGGGAGTGAAATTTTGTTTGAAAATAAACATTCCTCTGAAATTTTCATTCAACCAACACAATCAATTCATACACAAAGAAAAAATGAAGTTGTGATGGTGTTCACCATCACTGGAATTTAAGGACGGATGGGTGACAGGTTGAATTGCTTCATATTTGTCAGCAAGGTCAATTGTTCCCTTTCTCATGAGGTCTCTGAGCAGGAAGTCCACTCCTAATATGGTCATCCCAGGAAGTTCTGAGGAGCCGGACTGTCTAAGGTGGCTCCCCATTCACCTATTGTCAGGTGTGCTAATGACCGCACCTGTTGTCTGCTAAGGGAGGTGTACTTCTGTGTACATTGATTGCCGCCTGGGGCTTCTGTCTCCTTGCATTGGTCAAAGCTATCTGACCAATCCCTGTTGACTCATTTTCAAGTCCTCATTTGCATTTCCTGGTCAAGCTATCTGACCAATCACTACTGACTCATTTTCAAGTCCTCATTTGCATTTCCTGGTCAAGCTATCTAACCAATCACTACTGACTCGTTTTCGAGCCCTCATTTGCATGTCTGGAGAGGACCTGAATGGAAACTGCAGGTACTTTACAATTGACCAATAGGAAAGCAGTTGTTGGGGGCAGGATGTTCCAAATTCTGTATAAAAGTGTGCTGTGTTCTTCCAATAAATTGTCTTCCTGTTTGAACTTACATACAGCCTTGCCTGGTGTTTGTTCTAATGGATTCCGAACGGCACATAGCTGTAGTTCGGATCCCGGATCCTTGGTTGACCGAACCTTCAGACGTTGCGATCTGCAAGCTGACTGACTAGAAACAGAGGAGTGTCGGGAGAGTGGACAGAGCGAGCAAGGGTCTCGTCACATTGGTGGCAGCGGTGGGATTTGCTCTCTAGTTACCGGGACACTCCAAACCACCACAGTCAATGACCAGCTATGCAGCATGCAGGCAAGCCACGCTGAAAGACTTACTTGAGAGCCACAGAGGGACTGGTGGGACAAAGAACAAGGCCCCCTGATCAGTGAGCTAGCCGAGATGGATTAGAGGGAGGGTGATGCAGGACCCCGGTCACTTGAAGACTTGTTTCAGCAACGAATTTGAGAGCGGTTGGCATTATATGGTGCTAACCCATCAGAGACCGCCATACAGAATGCCATTAGAGACATCCAGCTGCAGGATGAGCGGCAAGAGAAAGAACGAGAGCGGCAAGAGAAAGAACGAGAGCGACAAGAGAAAGAACTAGAACGGCAAGAGAGGGAACGAGAGCGGCAACATGAGCAGAAAATGGCAGAAATACGGCAATCGGAGAAAACACCTAAAGATGCAGCGACTGTCCGTAAGTTGCCCTTTCGGGCGTTCAAACTATTTAAGGAAGGAGAGGAGGAAATTGACGCATTCCTGCAGGACTTTGAGAGACTATGCCAGATACATGAAGTACTGTTCCAAGATTGGGTCATTTTACTGGTGAGTAATTTAACTGGCAGAGCGGCGGATGCATATCGGGCCCTGGAGGACGAAGACGCTAAAGACTACGACCGGGTAAAAGAAGCTTTGCTAGCCTGATTTGCCATTACACCCGAAGCCAGCCGGATTAAGTTTTGAGAATCCCCGGAAACCAACCAACACAACATACGTGGAGTGGGCACATCGTATGCAGCGGAACCTTAAGAGCTGGTTCCAGGGAAGCCACGCTCATACCATAGAGGACATCACCCAGCTAGTACTATTAGAACAGTTCTTTAACCACACCCCTCCGGTAGTACGGGATTGGGTGCGAGATAAACAACCACAGACGGTACAGCAAGCGGCTACTCTGGCCGATGAATATCTGGACTCTCGAAGGTCAGGCGAAAACGAGCGCTATCCACTATCTCGGCCCAGTTGACCAGCCTCTAAGCCAATTTCAGTACCTCCGTGGTCTGCCTCTAGAACCCCAGCCCGACCCAACCCTCCTACCGGACCTAAGTGCTATACCTGTAACCGAACTGGTGTAATGTTCTGGTACCTTTGGGTACCCTAATTACTCTTTCATAAGTGTATGCGCCCCACCATTCTCTTTTGGTAAGGTGCGCATACACCTTTAAGACTGATGCTGTCATCACTGAGCGCCGGACTGGATGGCTATTTAGATCGCCGGCTCTCACTCACATGTGTTCGTTCAAACTGCTTTGTGCCTTGATGCTAACCTGTCTTGAAGCTCTCATGCTTGCAAGCATACCTCGCTGTCGGAACCACGCTGCGCTGATCCCTGTATCCCGCTACCGGATCATCCGCTCTTGCCGAACCTCTCCTCTGCTACATTGCTATTAGTGATAAGTACCCCACAGGGGAAACCTCTATAACCTTCATACTAAAGCTTACACTATCTAGCTCTGCATACTAAGGACTATTACTACATCTGCATTATCTAAGATTGCTAGCTCTTGAGCCTACTACCACCTGTTCTTGCACTGGGTTGATCTCTCTTGTATGTCCACCTGCTACTCTGTCATCTGCTACCATACATGATTGCTAAACCTATCTGCATCCCATCTGCTACTATCTTACTTTCAAGAACATTTCCTTTCAAGTGTCTGTCATCTACCATCTCTACCCAACCTGTCTCTTCAGCCTATCATCACTGTGTTACTATATACATAAGTCACTCTAGGAAACATCTTATTGAGTGTGTGTATTTACTTGCTGAATTGAGATCATCCACACATGATGAGTCATTGGGAGTTGGGATTGGTGTCTCAGCGTTTCTCTACATGACTACTGAAGTGGAATATTTCTGCAGCTGAAAATCCACATCATACATAAAACGCAGGAGCGTTACAACTGGTCATCTGCAACGACATTGCCCTAGCCAATCCACGAGGTATCGAGAGACTAATCATCCATCCAGACCAGCGGCTCATTGCTACCAGAATGAGCCCAACCATCGAGATGTTCAGGAAGAGTGCGGTGAACTTTTCGAAGCGGATCCTGTCCAAGCCGCTGTCGGAAATAATCTGCAGTACCATTGCCAGGCAGTATGGGATAATGGGCAGCCGAACCAGGGACTCCGCGATTCCGGGGCTACGATTACCCTCATCCAGCCTCACATGATTCCCCAGTCAGTCCGGACCGGCCAGACTGTTGCAGTCAGGGTAGCAGGGGGCCAGGTGCTACGTTTATCCACCGCCCAAGTCCTCTTGGATTGGGGCTCAGGGGAGCGATATGTGCGAGTGGGATTACTACGCGAGTTACCCGCAGAAGTACTTTTGGGGAACGATTTGGGACATTTAACTTCCTCTTATGCCCCAGAGGCCACCATGGCAGGGACCACCAGACGTCACAGCCACAATCGCTCTCCCATGTCAAATCGAAGGCGGCATATAGGAAGTAGAGTACGTCCGGTAAATCCTGATCCTAACTGCTGTTTGGGCGTGTTTGGCCTAAGTCTTTACACAACGGAGCGAGATCTAAGAGAAGTATTTTCAACATATGGTCCAATGGCTGATGTATCCATTGTGTATGATCGGCAGTCTCGACGTTCCAGAGGTTTCGCGTTTGTCTGCTTTGAAAATGTTGAAGACGCAAAGGAGGCAAAAGAACATGCAAATGGAATGGAACTTGATGGAAGACGCATACGGGTAGATTTCTCAATTACACAAAGGCCCCACACCCCTACACCAGGAATATACATGGGAATGTGGAGGGGTTATCCCGACAGACAGACCTAGAACCTTAAGACTACTTTTCCAACATCCTCGAGTTGACCCGTTCGGGGTCCCACTGTGGCTGTTGGACTGTTTCCCCGGGGGAAGATATGTGATGGTGTTCACCATCACTGGAATTTAAGGACAGATGGGTGACAGGTTGAATTGCTTCATATTTGTCAGCAAGGTCAATTGTTCCCTTTCTCATGAGGTCTCTGAGCAGGAAGTCCACTCCTAATATGGTCATCCCAGGAAGTTCTGAGGAGCCGGACTGTCTAAGGTGGCTCCCCATTCACCTATTGTCAGGTGTGCTAATGACCGCACCTGTTGTCTGCTAAGGGAGGTATTGACACTCAGAGCAATGTGTATTGAGGGCTCGTTAGGGAACCATTGTTCTGTGTCTGACTATTGTGTACATTGATTGCCCCCTGGGGCTTCTGTCTCCTTGCATTGGTCAAAGCTATCTGACCAATCCCTGTTGACTCATTTTCAAGTCCTCATTTGCATTTCCTGGTCAAGCTATCTGACCAATCACTACTGACTCATTTTCAAGTCCTCATTTGCATTTCCTGGTCAAGCTATCTAACCAATCACTACTGACTCATTTTCGAGCCCTCATTTGCATGTCTGGAGAGGACCTGAATGGAAACTGCAGGTACTTTACAATTGACCAATAGGAAAGCGGTTGTTGGGGGCAGGATGTTCCAAATTCTGTATAAAAGTGTGCTGTGTTCTTCCAATAAATTGTCTTCCAGTTTGAACTTACATACAGCCTTGCCTGGTGTTTGTTCTAATGGATTCCGAACGGCACATAGCTGTAGTTCGGATCCCGGATCCTTGGTTGACCGAACCTTCAGACGTTGCGATCTGCAAGCTGACTGACTAGAAACAGAGGAGTGTCGGGAGAGCGGACAGAGCGAGCAAGGGTCTCGTCACAGAAGTGTTATGCAAAGTTCAAAAAAATTGCAGGCTCTGAGGGTAACTCTTGTGATAGTTGATCTCAAAGTGCATGCATGTAAAGTCAGAAAGAGATTGCACCAACTTAACCTGCATAGGAGGTATACAAGGGAAAAACATTTTCTGTCAAAAAAAGAACATTAGTGCAAGACTTCAATTCCTCATTTAACATATAAGGCAAAGACCAATCTTTCTGGAACAAATTTCTATGAAGCAATGAATCAAAATTGGGTTGTTTGTCCACAGTAACAATAAACACGTTTAGGGTCACCTTTTTGCAGTGCCTTTTTACTAAGCATTAGGGATGACCAAATCTGCCCACTTTAGTTTACAAACTGTTTCATGAACTGTCCAGAAACCTTGCAATGAGCCCCATTGAAGCCTATGGAGGATAAACATTGTTACATAATTCTAGCTATTTCTAGGACTACTAAGAAAACTTATGTTAACCACTTTTAGACCGTATAGTTTTTCCTCTTAATGACCAGGCCATTTTTTGTGATACAGCACTGCGTTAGTTTAACTGACAATTGCTAGGCCGTGCGACGCTGTACCCAAATAAAATTGATGCCTTTTTTCCCCCAACAAATAGAACTTTCTTTTGGTGGTATTTGATCACCTCTAAATTTTTTTATTTTTGTGTTATAAAAAAGAACACAATTCTAAAAAAAAACAATACTTTTTACTTTCTGCTATATAACATTCCCAATAAAAAATAAATAAATAAAATCAATTTTTTTTTATAATTGTAGACCAATATGTAATCTGCTACATATTTTTGGTGAAAAATATCCCAATAAGTGTATATTTATTGGTTTGCCCACATATTATCGCATCTACAAACTAGAGGAAATATTTATGTCATTTTTATTTATTTTATTTTTTTACTAGTAATGGCGGCAATCAGTGATTTTTAACGAGACTGCAACATTGCAGCGGGCAGTTCAGACACTTAACTGACATTTCTGGCACTTTTGGTAGGGACCAGTGACATTACTACAGTAATCAGTAGTAAAAATATGCACAATTACTGTACTAATGACACTGGCAGGGATGGGGTTAACATCAGGGGCGAGCAAGGGGTTAAATGTGTCCCTAGGGGGTGCTTTATAACTGTGTGGGGGATGAGCTTCCTGCATGAATACAGAGACCTGTGTTCCTAAATAGGAGGAACACAGGATCCCTGTGTTCATTACTGACAGAACAACGGTCTGCTGTGTTTACAATGGCAAACCGCCATTATGTCTCCACTGGGAGCGATCACTGGTGCCTGGCTATGATCGCGGCCTCAGACCCACTGATTGGCTCCCTCTGTAGCCAATTGCCCCCCCTAGTGGTCCCGCGAAACGACGTACAGTTATGTCGTTTTGAGGGACAGAGCCAACTAGCCACAGTATATGTGCTGCTGGCAGTCGGCAAGTGGTTAAAGAAAAGGCATAGGAAGCTGGCATTGCAGTTTGCATTGGCTTATATACAGCAACAGCATCTTGAGAAAACGTTTGCACTATATAAAACCTAAATAATAATAATACAAAAAATAATATAATATTAGGCCTGCTTTAACTGTCTGATAGAATTTGGCCAGCAGTTTGCTGAGGTTCTGTTCTTGCTGATGTAAAACTGTTTCGAAGCTGGGCAATGTCTTTCTTTCATTATGAATAAAGAAACTGCAATTGATACAGCATTGTAAAACTGCCAAGCAATTGGACATTTTTAAGAGAGATAGAACTGGCCTTAAATGAACTAGAAGCGCGGAGTAGAGGCAGCTGTTTTGTTACAGGAAGTAAAAGACTGTATTGAAACAGCAGTGTATAACCGGCCACAAGCAGGACATTTTTAATGAGTAGGACTAGGCCAAACTGTACCAGAGACAAAGAGCACAGACAGGATTTAGCTATAAAAATTTACCAGAGGACAGAGCAGTGAAAAATGGTCAGCAGCAGGACAGTTCAATTCTTGGATAATAGGCCTAAATAGTGTATGCCACACATTGAGTCTTGCTAAGGGAATGGCAGGTGTAGTCAATGTAAGTGTTATAATTTGAAGTGGTTTCATCATTTTTTTCAAATGATGCAGAGGCATGCTACGAACTAATGGTACCTCCAATAATAGATGGTCAGTAAGAAGTGAATGTTGGGCTTTCAGCACTAGTGATGGACGAACATTGGCTGGGTGGTTCACGAAAGTTATCCACAAACTTTCTCAAATGTTCGCGAACTGCAAGTTCACGGCGGGCCCCATTGACTTTAATGGCAGGCGAAATTTAAAAACCTTCAGGTCATATTTGCAGCCACAAAATACTTACTAGCTGTGCACAAATAGCCCCACAACATGGACACTGTCATAACAGAAGTATTGCTATTGTAAAAGTTGCCACAAAAAAAAAACAGCTAAAATGTTTTATTTTTTTTTCTAAATCAGCCAGAACTGACAGCATCCGGTAAATACATATAGGGTCCATTCACACGTCTGTAAAATGGGTCCGCATCCATTCCACAATTTGGCGGAACATTTGCAGACCCATTGATTTTCAATTCCAGTCTGAAAAATTAGGCATTCACAGGATAAAGAAGTAAGTGCCGGCCAGTATAGGCCCCAAAAATTAGCCAACAGGCATTCACCTGACAGCAAAGAATGTTGTCTTCTGTGGCTGGAGGTACATTAGGCATTCACAGGATACATAAGTAAGTGTCGCCCATTCCAGGCCCCAAAAATTAGCCCACATCCGTTTACCTGACAGCAAAGAATGTTGTATTCTGTGGCTGAAGGTACATTAGGCATTCACAGGATACAGAAGTAAGTGTCGCCCGGCCATTACAGGCCCCAAAAATTAGCCCACATGTGTTCACCAGACAGCTAAGAACGTTGTATTCTGTGGCTGAAAGTACATTGGACATTGACAGGATACAGAGGTAAGTGTCGCCCATTCCAGGCCCCAAAAATTAGCCCACAAAAGTTCACCTAAGACAGCTAAGAACGTTGTATTCTGTGGCTGGAGGTACATTAGGCATTGACAGGATAAATAATTGTCGCCATGAAAGGTCCCAAAAAATAGGCATTCAATGGACATAAAATGCCTATTATGCCGCTGCATTTACCGAAGACAAGGACCATGAATTGTTATATGTGGATGGCGTTCTGGCGGATATTTGGGGCCTGTCATGAGGAATCTTAATCAAACATGGTCTACTGGTCACATGTGTTGAATTCCTCTAGGATCAATGCCTCATTCATTTTTATAAATGTGAGGTAGTCAACACTGTCATGAGCTAGGCGAGTGCGCTTATCGGTCACAATCCCCCCTGCTGCGCTGAACGTCCTTTCGGACAGGACACTGGAGGGGGGGGCAAGCCCACAGTTCCATTGCAAATTGTGCAAGCTCTGGCCAGAGGTCAAGCCTGCCCACCCAGTAGTCCAGGGGTTCATCACTCCTAAGAACGTCCACATCGGCCGTTAACTCGATGTAGTCAGACACCTGTCAGTCTAGGCATTCCCTGATGCTGGATCCAGAGTACAGCTGTCGATGGGTCGGCTGAAAGAATGATCTCATATCAGAAGTGACCAACACATCTTCAAAATGCCCTCTTCTTGCAGGCGCTGTTGGATTTGTACCCGCAACTGTTTCTCTGTGAGTGGAAATTCCTCTGCCAGCGCACGGAAAAGCAGAATGCAGCATTTCTCGAAGCAAGGCCTGGAAGTGCTGCATTCTGACTGCCCTCTGTAATGGTGGTAACATTTCCACCATTTTTTATTTGTACCGGGGGTCTAAGTATGTTGCCACCCAGTACTGGTCCTTGCCCTTTATGCTTTTTATACGGGGGTCCCCCTTAAAACACTGGAGCATGAAGGCCCCCATTTGCACTAAACTGGAAGCGGTGTAGTGGCCTTGCTCCTGCTCATCATCCAGGATAATGTCATCCTCGTTCTCCTCCCCCCATCCACGGACAACACCAGGGATCCCAGAAAGGTTTAAAGCATGCTCTTCTTGCTCCTCCTCATCTGCCCTGGCACCATCCTCCTCTGACTCCTCTTCAGTAGGGAAGATCGAATGGTTCGGGTCGACCATCGGTTCGGCCCGAACATTGGGTGTTCGAGGTTCGGCCGAATTTAGAACTTTTTGCCCAAAAAGTTCGGAATTCGGCAACCAGAACCGCCCAAAATGCAATGCTTCAGGAAATGGGCTTTAAAAGCCTGTGATTAGACCAGAACCATTAGCAAAAGCCAATTGAGGGGGCAGGAGAATGCTAGGAATGTGATTGGAGTGACTAGTGGGTCCCTACCCTAGACCAATCATTAGTGAATACGCCCCCCAGTATATAAGATCGCCCCCGCCATATTCCTAGCATTGTTATACTGGACATGGAAGAGAGTGGAATGCTGTTCTGTTAATTTTACTTTAAAAGTGTCATTTAGCTATTTTTAGTGTGAGGAAAGGGATATCTAGTGTAGTTAGAGTGCTACTTTACACTTAAGTTAGCTTCAAAAATTGAGTTTCTGTAGGGAAAGTGTTAAGTGTAAGGGGACCGTAGTGTAGTGTAGGGTTAACTGGCAGTGACTGCTATGGCAGGGTGACAAAACCCTTCCATAGCAGGGTGACCGCTATAGAGAAATGATCTTTTCTCTGAATAGCTTCGGCACACCCATATGGCTTCTCACCAGCCAAGCATTTTTTATGCTGCAGGGGCTGCCACTGCCAGTGCTTTTTTGAGGACATGTTTGATGTCAGACATGACATCTGAACATGTGTATAGGGGGTATATATAGACATATATGTCTGAATATATACCCCTAGACATATATAGGTGTGATAGTAGCAGAAATAAATGCTTGCGCTAATGAAATCATTTACAGTAATATATTTCTGCTACTATCACACCTATATATGTCTAGGGGTATATATTCAGACATATATGTCTATATATACCCCCTATACACATGTTCAGATGTTTTGCCTGCCTCAAAAGAACCCCAAAAAATGTCAAAAAAACGCTAGCGTCAAAAAAAAAATGCCCAGGTGTGTTTTTTCTGGCATTTTTTGGGGGTTTTTGGAGGCAGGCAAAACATCAGAACTTGTGCACAGTACCACTATACACAAGTTCAGATGTTTTTCCTGACTGCAAGGAACTCAAAAAAATGCCTTCTATTAAACCGGCAAGGTGTTACAGCAGCGAAGCAAACCCCCTGTCAGAAAGTTTTCTAATACATACAATCCATACAATCCTTTTTTTTTCTGGTTCTGGACATGCTACAGAGTTTACATGCTACAGCCGGTTTCAAAGCAGGCATTTTTTTGGGTTCTTTGCAGTCAGGAAAAACATCTGAACTTGTGTATAGTGGTACTGTGCACAAGTTCAGATGTTTTGCCTGCCTCCAAAACCCCCCAAAAAATGCCAGCAAAAACACGCCTGCGCATTTTTTTTTTTTACGCTAGCGTTTTTTTGGCATTTTTGGCATTTTTTTTCTCAAAAAAATGCCTTCTATTAAACCGGCAAGGTGTTACAGCAGCGAAGGAAACCCCCTGTCAGAAAGTTTTCTAATACAAACGATCTTTTTTTTTTTATGGTTCTGGACATGCTACAGAGCTGAAACTTCACATGTACACTTTTTAGACCCCCCAGATCTGAAATCCAAAAAAAAATCTCTTTTTTTTTTTTTTAATTTTTTCAATAATTGGCTTTTTTTTATCAAAAATGACAATTTTTAAGAACTTTTTTGTGTGATTTTGTGTCTGGGGGGTCTAAAAGGTGTACCTGTGAAGTTTCAGGTCTGTAGCATGTCCAGAACCAGAAAAAAAAATCATATAGGTGCTAAAGTTAAAGGAGGGTCCCGACCCACATCCCTGTTCTACTGAAAAATGATCTTTTTTTTTTCATGGTTCTGGACATGCTACAGGGCTGAAACTTCACATGCACACCTTTTAGACCCCCCAGATACTAAATCCAAATCTCTCTTTTTTTTTAATTTTTTCAATAATTGGCTTTTTTATCAAAAATGACAATTTTTAAGAACTTTTTTTGTGTGATTAATAGTTAATGGGGCATGACCCAGAACCCTAGGCACTTTTTAGGGGCATTTATTGGGTTTTAGGGCTTAAAAATTGTGTTTTTTGATTACCGAAGTTCGGGTCCCATTGATTTCAATGGGGTTCTGAAATCCGAACCGAACTTTTGGAAAATTCGGGTGTTCTGGTCGAACCGAACTTTTCAAAAGTTCGATCATCCTTACTCTTCAGACTCCTGCTGTTGACTTGTCTCAGATCGAGTAGCACCCCCTGGGAATTCATCCAATATTGCGACTTCCTCATCTACTTGCTCCTGCTCCTCGACAGCTTGATCAATGACACAATGCAATGCACGCTCCAGAAAGAAGGCGTAAGGTACAATGTCACTGATGGCGCCCTGGCTGCGACTGACCAGTTTGGTGATCTCATCAAATGGCCACAGAAGTCTGCATGCGTCGCGCATGAGCAGCCACTGGCATGGTGAAAAAACCCAAGCTCCCCAGAACCTGTCCTGCAGCAGAGTTCGTACAGGTAGTCGTTAACTGCACGTTTCTGCTGGAGCAGCCTGTCAAGCATATACAAGGTTGAGTTCCATCGAGTCGGGCAGTCACAAATAAGATGTCTGACGGGCAGGTTGTGACGCCGCTGAATGTCAGCAAGGCGAGCCATGGCTGTGTAAGATCTTCTGAAATGGCCCGAGATTTTCCTGGCCTGCCGCAAGACGTCCTGGACCCCAGGGTATTTGGCAATGAATTGCTGCACGACCAAGTTCAGGACGTGTGCCACGCATGGCACGTGTGTAATTTTTCCCTGTTTCAGCGCGCTCAGCAGATTGGCACCATTGTCGCACACCACTTTACCAACTGTCAAATTGAGCGGTGTCAGCCACTGATCTCCTTGTGAACGCAAAGCTGAAAGGAGTGCAGGACCAGTGTGGCTCTTGGCTTCCAGGCACAACAGACGCAGCACAGCATGGCAACTTCTCACCTGGCATGTGGAAATAGGTTCTGGGGATCTTGGGCGGCACAGAGGAAGAGACGGTAGCAGTGGAAAAGGAGGAGTCAGCTGAGGAGGAGAGGGAGGATGGAGTAGGAGGAGGAGAAAAAGAGGCAGGTCTGCATGCAATCCGTGGCGGCAAAACCAAAGCCGTAACAGTATCTGTTGTCACTGTTTGTAGCACAGTTAACGCAGCAAAAGAGATACATTTTTTGCAGGACAAAAATTCACTTTTATAAAAATATACTGTTAGATAACACCCCGCTTCAATCTGTGGCTTTGGGGGGCCACTGGTCTAACACACCAGTTATACAAAAAATTGGCCAGTAAGTTTGGCACTGTGTGTAGCAGAGTTAACACAGCAAAAGAGGCAATATTTTTGCAGGACACAAATACACTGTTATAAAAGTGTACTGTTAGATAACACCCCGCTTCAATCTGTGGTATTGGGGGCCACTGGTCTAGCACACCAGTTCTCCAAAGAATTGGCCAGTAAGTTGGGCACTGTGTGTAGCAGAGTTAACGCAGCAAAAGAGGCAATATTTTTGCAGGACACAAATACACTGTTATGAAAGTATACTGTTAGATAATACCCCACTTCAATCTGTGGTATTGGGGGGCCACTGGTCTATCACACCAGTTATACAAAAAATTGGCCAGTAAGTTTGGCACTGTGTGTAGCAGAGTTAACGCAGCAAAAGAGGCAATATTTTTGCAGGACACAAATACACTTATAAAAGTTTACTGTTAGATAACACCCCACTTCAATCTGTGGTATTGGGGGGGCCACTGGTCTAGCACACCTGTTCTCCAAAAAATTGGCCAGTAAGTTTGGCACTGTGTGTAGCAGAGTTAACGCAGCAAAAGAGGCAACATTTTTGCAGTCCCCAAATACACTGTTATAAAAGTATATTGTTAGATAACACTTTAATCTGTCGTTTATGGGGGCTACTGGTCTATCACACCAGTTATAATACTTTTTTAAAAGTGCTTTGGTCACTCTTTGTAGTTGTAGTATCGCTGCAGAAACGCTCACCACACCAGTCACAATGCTGCACAGTGCACAATACAAATTCACTATAATATGCTTTCTATATTAGAAAATATATTATAAGTGTGTTACACCCCTATATAGTGCACACCAAAGAATAGTACACCTACACCAAATACCAGTCCTTGAAAGGACTTTTGTGGACCTATAATAGAGCGATCTGTGTCACTGACAAACTGTCCCTGCTCCCCACAGCAAGCCTCTCCCTACACTGACAAAAAGCAGAATGTAAAATGGCAGCCAGCTCAGGTCTATTTATAAGGTAGAGGATATGTCCATGTGCTGAAATGTCTCCATTGGCTGTCCTGTTCCACCTGACAGGATGTGTCATGGGTCAAAGTTCTCCCCAAACTAATATGGCCCCCACGAACAACGCCATATGTTCACAAGATCGGCGAACTGTGAAAGAGCAAAATTTGCCGCGAACCGACCGCAAGGCCATCTCTATTCAGCACCCTAAACCTAAAAAAGGCCCTAATAACATAACATAAAAGCAAATAAAAGTGTGGCTAGCTGGCTTCCAACATGGCAACTTACTAAACAGGCTCCATACCTGTATGTCCTAATCAGTCACACAATATGGCGTATATTTGTTAATCTTCTTATGTTCTGTGGGGTTTAACTCTCTGCCTCCACCAATCATGCTCAAATGGGGGAAACAAAAAAAGTACCACAGGATCTGATGGACTTCTTTTGCCTAATCCTGCCATATGGGTCCCAAGACTGTCTCTTTCATGTGCAGCTCATTACAACAACTCCATCTCCCAGCAGCCAAGTAAGATCAGAGAGATCAAAGTAGCTCTCTGAGCACCAGACTGGAACACACTCAGATGAGTCATCAACTGATTACTCATCCACCTGCAGCCCAACGAAGGAAAGTCAGAGGAAGGGCAAGTTCCACCGCAGAATTATTATGGAAGTCCCAGGCTTCACTATTATCTACAAACCTACAGTTGCAATCATCAATAAAGAGCTTTCTTGTAACTAATCAAGCAATTTTTGATTTCCTCTTAAAGGAATACTCTACATCAGGATATGTCCAATATGATAAATAAAACAGATTTTGTTGTTCAGATTTTGGAGACAGGATTAAGTAGTGTAATGTTTTTGCTATTTTGCAGATGCATGCATTTTTGAGGCTTCATATATTTTGTAATAATAATTACAATTTTATAATGACAAATATTGTAAGACATACACATTTGAAACCACCATCTTTATTTTATACATTCTTTGCTTTAGGAAATTATATTTTTCAAAGCATGTTTTATCATTTGTAAAAAAAATCTCTAGCGGCAGAAAGACTGAAAATCTGTCATGTTTGAATACATGGAATATCCAAAATATTCACTGTGTAATAATGAATTCCAAATACTTAGAAAAAAAGGCATCAATACATCAATAGAGTGTTTTCATAATAAGATGCACTAATTAATGAATAAGTTAATTGCCCAATATTGTTGTTCAAACATTTATGATACATTTTATGATGCATTCTTTCAAAGTAAAACTAGCAAAGCAGTTTTCATGACAAAATAATTGCTATGCTCTGACTGCTTATAATAAAGAATATTTTTCCAAAGCCCTTGACACAGCTCTGTTGTACCACACTGGGAAGGATATGATTGGGAGAAAAGGCATTAGAATCAATAAAAAAATCACATTTTATTTTAAAGCAAACTAGTATTATACAGGATTTATATTGCACCAAAACTTTTCACAGAGCTTTACAACATAAGGACAGACAGTACAATTACAATCCAATTTAATACAGTAGGAATCAGAGGGCCTTGCTCATTAGAGCCTACAATCTAAGAGGGAGAGTCAAGAGATACAAAAGGTCAAAACTGTGGGGGATGAACTGATGGAGAAAGTGGAAATACAGTTCTTAGGTGGGGGCAGGGTAGGTCTCTCTGAAGAGAAGGGTTTTCAGGGATCATCTCAAAATGGACAGAGTAAAACATAGTTGGGAGAGGCGTGGGAGAAATACTGGAGGCGAACATGGGAGGAGGTGGCAAGAGAGCTAGAAAGCAGGAGGCCTTGGCAGGAACAAAGAAAATGATTAGGATGGTATTTTGAGACTAGGTTAGTGATTTAGCTGGGGGCAGAGTTGTGCATAGATTTGTAAGTTGTTGTTAGTATTTTAGGTTAACTTGTTGGGTTAGTGGAAGCCAGTGGAGGGACCGCCAGAGTGGAGTAGCAGACACTGAGTGGCTGGTAAGGTGAATGAGGAGCTTTGTGGTGTCATTGGTTAAGAAGGAGCATATTTTAGAGATGTTGTGGAGGCTGAAGCAGCAGGCTTTGGACATTGATTGGATGTGGGGCCAAAAGGATAGTCCACAGTCCAGGATTACTCCTAGTACCTTGGCATGCCTAGATGGGTCAGGGAAAGGAGCATGTAGGGGAGGAAATAATATGAGCTCAGTTTTGGGTAAATTGAGTTTGAGGAAGTGGTGTGACATCCAGTCTGATATGCATGATAGTAAATTAGTGATGCATGTGGAGACTGAAGGAGTGAGCTGAGGGGTAAAGAGATAGATTTGGGTATCATCAGCAAAGAAATGGTATTGGAAGCCATGAGAGGCTAATACGATAGGTCCAAGAACCAAACCTTGGGGGACTCTGATGGAGAAAGGAAGAGGAGAAGAGGAAAGAGAATTGTGACCCTGAAGGTGAGGTGGGACAAGCAGGATGAGAACCAGTGAAGAGTACAGTCATAGAGACTAAAGGTGTAGAGTTTTTTTAGGAGGAGGGAGTGATCAACCATGTCAAAGGCAGCAGAAAGATCCAGGAGTAGGAGTACAGAATAGTGTCTATTGGTTTGTTTGAGCCATTAGTAGATCATTTGTGAGTTTTAGGAGAGCGGTTTCCATGGAGTGCTGAAGGCGAAATCCATAATGAAGGGGATCAAGAAGGTTGTTCTTAGTAAGATGGTCGCTAAGTCGGTTGTAGGCCAGACATTCAAGGAGTTTGGAGGAAAAGGGGAGCAAGGAGATGGGGCGTAGGTTTTAAGATTGGTGGGGTCTAAGGAAGGCTTTTTAAGTATAAGGGTGACTAATGAATGTTTTAGAGAGTTGGGGAAGATGCCAAAAGAAAGAGGGGGAAATTGAAGACTAGGGAGTGTGGGTTAGAGAGTCAAGAATAGAGCCAGTGGGTGACTGTAGCATCTGCAAGGGAAAATAGTCCAGGGGGCAGGTGGTTAGGTTGGTGTTAGAAAAAAGTTTAGCAACCTCATCTCTAGTAGCGGGGTTGAATGAGGGAAGTGCTGAATGTACCTGTGGACATAGGGTATTAAGTGGGGGGGGGGGGGATCTGTACAGTGGAGATTTCATCACAAATTGTATAAATCTTATACAATTATAAATAAAAATAAAAAAAATGCTGCGCCAGATAAAAAATCAAAAGGACTCCTAAGTCCAAGTAGGTGCGAGAATAAATAAATAAAGTACTTTTTTTTTCAATCACTAGATGAATATGGAAATAATTATAAATAAATACAATAAAGATTAGTGAATCCTACACATGTGCCCACATAAATAAGTGCTTAAATCACAAGCAGTGAAAAATGAATGTGGCAAAATAGAATGATTAAATAAACCCGTGCAAAAAGATCAAAATGTCAATACAGTCTGTGAGCAATAAAAGCTCACACCAACAAATCAGAGATAAAAGCCCAAGTGTCAAAAAAAAAAAAAAAAATTCGGTGAGTAATGACAATTCACTCCAATGGTGTACAAGTCCGTGATATTCCAATGGTCTGTGAGTGATACTAGTATACTGCAATCACGGACTTGTACACTGTATTTTTAATAGCAGATTTGTATTGGTTAAAGTCTTTCTGAGACTTTGTTTTATGCCACAGGTGCTCAAGAGCACGGCTATGTTTTTTGAGACTTCTGGTGTCATCTGTTTGTCAAGGTTGTAGGTATTGGGGGCCTGATTCTGATTAATCAAGGAGGGTCGATACTTGCCCAGGGGGGCGGTAGATCACAGAAATTCTTAGAGAAATGGGAGAAAATAGGTGAAAACAATGTGCTTCAAAAGAGGAGAGAGAGGGAAATGGGTGAAGTGCCTGATAGATGCTTTGTGGGGCTAGGAGGATCTCCACTCCTCCTCCATTCTGTTCACTGGGTCTAGAGGAGTGTGTCCAGAGAAGACACTTATATTTAGATATTTAGTAGTATACACCTGTTGCTAAGGACGCTGTAGGTGGTTGTACCAGTAATGTGGATTTTAGCATATTTTTTTTTAGAGAATTATGTTTAAGACCTAGTTTAGGTACTATAGCGATGATTTACTAAAGGCAAATAGGCTGTTCACTTTGTAAGGGAATTTGCCCCAGAGCTTATTGAATGTAGTGGAGTTTCACTTTGCAAAGAATACTCAATAACAAACAAGGACAATTCAAAAAAAAAATAACATTTTTGCTTGCACATGATTGGATGCTGGAAGTTGTAGTTAGTTAGTTTGGTTGAAAAAGTCCATCCAGTTCAACCAATATAGTCAGCAGAGCTTAAAGTGGTAGTAAAGGCGTTTATTTTACTTGTATTATTGGCTTACCTGTAGGGACAGTGAGTATCTTCTAAATTTGCGCTGCTTAGGAGATATTCACACTGCATGCATCGGGTGATGTCACCCACACATGCGCTCTAAAGCAAAGGCATACCCATGCTTTTATGTTGTTTTTTTGTAACAATATGTGTATTTTGTTTGTATAAATGCATTTTATTTATTTTGTAATTTTTTGACTAGGCTTTAGCTGAGGCTTAGTAGTTTATGCATTCCTGAAAAAGTTAAAACTGTCCCAATCTATATCCTTGTACCAGGGTCCACTCTCCCTAAAACCTTAATTTAAAAGTTTTTTTATAAAGCTTTGTACAGGTGAAGCCTCCTTTTAATCATGGCCATTCAATGATGCTCACTGAGCGCTAATATACTTATGGTAATGTAATAAAAACAGTTTATTTACTTTTTGCTTTTAAGAGTATGCAATTTTCACTTAATATAGAAAACTCTTTTAAGTCAAAAGCTAATTCCTATTTCATAAAATAAATTTACAAACCTAATGATATTCTGACTTGCTGCATTTGTATTTTAAAATGTATCCATTCATATAGCACCATTATCCCTTTACTACTGTAAAACTTAAATGATACAAAAGCATTTAAATAATGTTTAAATACATACAAATAGCAGAAAAATGCATAAAGATGAATAGAAAAACTATAACAAAAAGAAGAATACAATGTATTTTAGGCAGTAACTAAAGCTGATGCTGATCTTTCACAGTTGTTTTTTTTTTCTTTAATCTGCCAGTAAAATAGCTCTATACATACAAACAAGGTGGCTGAAGGATTTCCACCCTGCTAAGACATTGCATTCCACTGTCAGAATACACTGTTCCGTAGCTGAAGCTTATCGAAGAAAATTTTCTAGCGTGCTCCTTCTGTCAAGCAGGGATGGACACTGATGAATATACAGTTGGTCCAGCAGGGAAATTTAGATCAGTGTATGGTCAGTTTTCAAGTTGTATTTTAAAGGTTTAGTAACTTTCACAGCTTTAGAATATGGCTGATGCAAATCTTGCAAGAAAAGTATTGAAGGTAAAAAGTGAAGCAGTCACTAGAGGTTAAGGTTGAATGTGGAATAGTGTTTTTATTTGGAGAAATACCTAATGATATTAACAGAGCATAATTTAACATTGATACAATTCCTAATAATGATAGTCTTCTACAATTTTAAAGGAGTTGAAAAGGCAGGAAGGTTTTTTAACTTAATGCATTCTATACATTCTATACATTAATATAAAAAGCCTTCTGTGTGTAGCAACCTCCCCAGCACCCCTAATACTTACCTGTGCCCCCTCTCTCTCCAGCGATGTCCACAAATCCCTCCGCTGCCCGGGACTCTCCCTCCTGATTGGCTGAGTCACAGCCGTGGCGCCGTTGGCTCCCATGGCTGTCAATCAAAGTCAGTGAACCAATCAGGAGAGAGAGGGGGAGGGGCCAAATGGCAGCTTCGTGCCTGAATGGACACAGGGAGCTGCAGCTTGGCTCGGGTGCCCCCATGGCAAGCTGCTTGCTGTGGGGGCACTCAGCAGGAGAGAGGGGCCAGGAGCAGCAAAGAGGGACTCGAGATGAAGAGGATTTGGGCCATTTTGTGCAAAACCAACTGCACAGGGGAGGTAAGTATAACATGTTATTATTATTATTTTATTTTTTTCAAATGAGACTTTTCAATCACTTTAAATGTAAGCCAAAAAAAGCCAAAAACAAAAAAAAACATACCACTATTGATGTACAGGTTCATCCCCAGGATCACAAGTGTATTGATATATGTTGGTTTCACTCAGTGATAGTTAACAGCCTATAAAATAAACACAAACATGCATTTTTTTTAATAATACATAGAAAAAACCTAATATATTAAAAAGTTATAAAGTAACTTTAATTTGGTGAACACTTTTTTATTCTGCCTAAAAATATATTATTAAAAATCAACCTAATGCTGGTCATGTCCATTTGTCTAAAAGGTTTGGGAGTCACCTTTTTAACCCAACTCCTGACTTCCTGACTTCTGGACAATATCTCAGCTCTTCTTAGCAATAGAATGCCACCCACCTCTTTTCCAATTGAATATGGTTTAGTGGCTATTGCCTACTCGCAATCAGAAAATGGATGCAGATTCAGAGTATGCATTCCTCCAGTATGCTACAGGACATAATTTGTGAAAAAGGAAAGTGAGGCTTGGATTCTTGTAATATGGTCAACGTTGGAACCTCAGGTGAAAAACAAAAAGTACCTAACTAAATAAATGTCCTGCATAACAGATAACACATTCACCATCAGAGATTCGTCATATAGCTTAAGTATGCAGTGCTATAAAGATGTTCCTTTCAGCAATACCATTGCTTTTTCTGCATACAGGAAAGCTGTGGGTTCACTGAAGCTAAGCTGACCTTTTCTTTTTGAAACTTTTTGGGTATTTACTGGTGTGGATGGTCACCACTAGTCATTGTTATCAGTTTAAAATTTGCCTAGATCCATCTAATAAATTACAGATGGTAGGTAACCATATCATAAATGCAATCCCTCTTTTAAATCATACAATATCAATATGTCAAACAGAGTTGACAGTCACATTCAGTTTATCTCTTTTGAAAATCTACTATTATAAGTGTTTATCATGAAATCTGTCACCCATTTATTACCTACTCAAAGTGTACAAAAACCCTATAGCAATGTATTTTCCTGAAAAGTAAACACAATCCAGTTATGACATGCAGTTCTCCCTTTATTGCCAATTGCCTACAAGTCACTGATTGCATTATCTATGCCATAAATGGAGCCTCTAATGACATCTTCAGTTCATTCATCCACTGCAGATCATGTGGGCAGGCATTTTGTGAAGTGAACTGAAATCTACCGTCTCTTCATAAAAAGTGTGCAAACCTCTTCAGAGTGTGTTCATAATGCCCATAATATAGAACATCAGAGTAGTTTTCTGCTAAACACCACACCATATATTTTACAACAGTAATACTTACTAATGACCCTAAACACCAGATGCTCAGAAAGACATCCCTGTGGATGGTCAATGTCACTTGAATTGGACCTTTATCATTACCACTTAAGGACCGCCCCACGTACATTTACTGAAGCAGGGCGGTCCATAAGCACAAAATCACATACCTGCATATGATTGTTTCCTTTGGCTCTAGGGGGCTCACGTGCCACCGGAGCCACACTCACCACTGTGATTGGACACAGTGGGAGTCAATCAGCGGGTCCAGCAGCCGCGGTGGCGCTCGTTCAGAGGAATGACAGAACGGCAGTCTGCCTATGTAAACAAGGCAGACCGTCGTTCTGTCAGACAGGAACCCAGATCTCTCTCTTCCTGCAGTCAGTATATCCTCAACACAGCTAGAAAGCACTTCCTAGGATCACATTTAACCCTTTGATCTCCCCTGATGTTAACCCCTGCCAGTATAATTTATACAATGACAGTGCAGTGTTTTATCACTGATCACAGTATTAGTGTCACTGGTCCCCAAAATGTCGCTTAGTGTCAGATTTGTCCACCGCAATGTCGTAGTCCCACTTAAAATCGCTGACCGCTGCCATTACTAATAAAAACAATAAAAAGTCCATAAATGTATCCCATAGTTTGTAGACGCTATAACTTTTGCACAAACCAGTCAATGTATACACTTTTTTTTTTACCAAAAATATGCAGCAGAATACAAGTTGACATAAATTGATGAAGAAATTCGATTTTTTTACATTTTTTTTATTGGAAGGTTTAAAAGCAAAAAGTAAAAAAATATTCTTTTTTTTCCAAAATTGTCAGTTTTTTTGTTTATAGCACAAAAAAATAAAATCGCAGAGGTGATCAAAAAGAAAAAACACCAAAAGAAAGCTCTACTTTTGGGGAGAAAAGGACATTAACTTTATTTGGGTACAATTTTGCACGACAGGGCAATTGTCAGTTAAAGCAATGCAGTGCTGTATTACAAAAAGTGGCCTGGTCAGGAAGGGGGTAAAACCTTCCAGGGCTGAAGTGGTTAAAACCCAACTTTAGGCTATCTACTATAAAAAATGGCACCCACATCACCTAAGTTTAAAGCCAAACTTCAGAGTATGTAGTACACCCCCATCCCTTGGAAAGCAAAGCTAAATGTTAAAAATGCTTAATTAGTCTAGGGAGCAAAGAATAAGAAGTAGTCTTGCATCATACGCAAAGAAGCTGAAGGCCTGTCCGCATATTGGGAGCAGAAGAGAGCAGGGGAAAGTGAAGAACAGCAGAGAAGATCAAACAAGAGTGGGGGAGAGCAGAGGAGAGTGAAGGAGATCATTTCCTGTCAGAATAGTAAATAAAAAGATATGTTTTTCTGATTTTTCATTACCTCTTAGACTAAATGATCAGGGGGGGCATAACATGTCAGAATTGTCACTTCCAGAAGTGACATCAGTGTGTGATGATACTTTCTGACGTGTTTCATCATCATTGACTTTATCAAAGGATGCAATGGAACAAAGAGAGGAAAGATCCCTGGTACCGCACATCCACAAAGTCCTATGGTGGTAATAAAGGAGACAATCTCAGCCTGGGCTGGGGGCATGGCCTGTTGGGAGCCCAGACTGAGGTTGTCTCTCTTATTACCACCATAGGACTCAGTGGATGTATGACACCAGGGATCTCTCCTCTCTTCCTTGCAGTGACTACAAGAGCTGGGACGAACTGATTTATACACGGATTTCTGGTAAGCACAATACCATTAGGAATCTTCATTTGGACACTTCCTGAACCTTCACTTTATTTTATTTATGGACTTTATGAAGGACATTTGATATTTGTTTCATTTTAATATCTTTAATATTTAGCGCAACTTATTTATTTACATTATCTTACTATGTCTATTCCACAGAACATTAACCCAGAAGGGTCCCTGTTATGGTATCTCCTAAAATGCCTGGATAAACTGTGAGTTTTAGGACCTTTTTTGATATTTCAAACATGTTAATTCAACCTCACTTGAAATGTCCTAGTCGTGCTCCCCGCATATTTCTTGCAGCATTGACATTCCAAAAAGTAAGTAACAAAAGGATTATTGCAAGTGATACATTTCCTAATCTGATACAGCTTTCCTGTAGTACTCGATCCAAATGGCAAGATTTTTTCGTCCCTCATCCCCGTGACTTTACAAACACTACACTTCCTACATGGGAAGAAACCTTTAAGATCAACAATGTGACCATAATCCCTTTTTGGAAGGGCACAATGCATTTCTCACCAGTTTATTTCTCAAATTTGGAGCTTTCCTGTATAAAAAAGTGAGGCCTATTTGGGGGTGAGTATCCACTGACTTATAAAATTGGATTCTGTGCTTGTTACTGTCAATAAAAACATATGAGGGACGCCTTACTTCCTTCCCATATTATAAAAATATAATCAATAAACCTCTTCCATACTTTAGGCTGTGTCCACTCTTTTTTTAAAATGCCCTCAGCCTACTGTTTGGCCATAAAGAGGTTAGCTACACTGGGGCAAATTTAGTCCCCATGGCTACACCTCTCTTCTGAATGTAATTAGTACATCTTTACCAAAATAATAATTCCTAGTCACACTAAACTCAAGGGCCTGTAATAAAATTTTTATTTGTATCCTTTTCAAAATGCTGTATCTCATCAAGGCCTGTTTGATTTATTTCATCCTGATAATAATATTTGTATATAGGGAAGAAACATAAATAGTGGCAAAAATAACATTGTGTCCAATCTCTATTTTATCTACAATCCTTTCTACATCCCCACTATCCTTCAAGAAGGCTGGCATTTGTGCTACCTTTGGCTGTAATTGAATATCCAGATATTCCCTCATCCTTGGATGTATTGAATAATTGCCACTAACAATAGGCCTACCTGGTAGCTTAATCAAGCTTTTATGAATCTTGGGTAAATACTAAATCGTTGGTACTCCACAGACCGAGACAACCAAATATTTGGCTTCCTTAACATTCAATACTCCTTTTTTTTTTAGAATCTGTTATCAGTTTTCTTATTTCTTTTTATATACTACTGTGGGATTCCCTCTTAATTTTGCATTATGTACTTCTGTCCCCAAGAAGTCTACCCATCTCCTCTTTATATTGCATCCTACACAATACAACCACCCCTTCCCCCTTATCTGCAGGACAGAAAAGGATTTTTTTCTTCTTTTTCAACTCCAAAATACCTTTAGTAACATCCCTTTCAACATTCTCCCTTCTCACAGGTAACTCTCTCAACACCTAATCAACCATCTGTTTGCATACCTTCACATTATGATTAGAGTTAATCTGAGGGTTAAGTATAGACTTAATACTTAAACCCGTATGGACAATGCCCTGCTCATAGCCAAGATTATCATTTTTTTTTTGGGTGGTCCCAGACAATTTACAGCAGTTTGAAAAGGATACAGGTTCCTAAGTTTTGTATGACTAGGAATTATTATTTGGTATGGGGATACTTATTACATTCAGAAGAGAGGTGTAGCCATGGGGGCTAATTTTTCTCCCAGTTTAGCTAAATTCTTAATGGCCAAATGGGAGGCTGATGACATTTTTGGAAAAGAGTGGACACAGCTAAATGTATGGAAGAGGTTAATTTATGATATTTTCATAATATGGGAAGAAAGTAAGGAGTCCCTCATGGAGTTTTTTCTTTTATTGACAGTAACAAGTACAGGATCAAATTTTCTAAGTCAGTGGATACTCAGTCTATTCATTTTTTGGACCTAATGTTTTTTTTTGTTTTAGTGAGGATACTCACTAAAACATATTTCAAACCTACTGACCGAAAGGAAGGAAAACTGCTTACCAACCCAGTGCATCAAGCCCCAGGGTGTGGGCGAAACGTGTCAGAGGTTGTGGCTAGAATGGCACTGGCTAGGGCCACACTTATTAACATATTTATTCACTGGGTCAGTGAGCAGTGTTTCTTCCTTTCTCTGTTGATGCTTCTGCACCCTTGAATGGTACATAGGAGCCTTCTCCCTTCACTGTAACCAGCAGGGAGATCTTTGTTTTGGCTTAGAGCAGCACTGCAAGTTATATGTGGATCACTACTGACCTGAATGGATACACTAGTTGCCATCACCGACAATGGAATGTGCCTAAAGGACAATTCATGATGATCAAAAGAAACAATCTCAATTAATAATGAGGAGATTTGTTGCTAAAGGATATAAAGCAGAGGCATTGGATAAACTGAGGTTTGAAATCAGTAGGGATTATTGGTAAGTGTCGATAAGTAGGGTTGAGCGGACACCTAGATGTCCGTGTTCGACGGGTTCGGCCGAACTTTAAAAAAAAGTCCGGGTCCGTGTCCCGGACTTTTACCGAACTTTTCCCGGACACCGAACCCCATTGAAGTCAATGGGGACCCGAACTTTAAGGCACTAAAATGGCTCTAAAACACCAAAGGAAAGGGCTAGAGTGCTGCAAATGGCAGCAAAACGTAATTAAGAGCATGGCAAGTGCTCTGCAAACAAATGTGGATAGGGAAATAACTTAAAACAACAAAAAAAAACAGAAAAATAAAACAATGTTCTTCTTCATCTCTGAAGGACGAGGCCCATATGGAGTAGGAGGGAGGTTGAGGTGGTGGTGGATGTGGCGGTGACATAGGCGTGCGCACAGGGTGTGCTGGGTGTGCCTGGGCACACCCTAATCACCTAGGGCACATAGCATTGCCAGTGAGGAGATGGGAAAGATCTCCCTGGGACCTGCTCTGCTCTATTTCTCCTTGCCTACAGGTACATGGCCCCGATACATTACTCTCCCTGCTGGCAAACACATGCATGTGTATTTCAACTTTGGGGTGCACACCTTAATGCAATAGGCTGCGCACACCTATGGGCGGTGTAGGTGGAAGCGGCGGTGGAGGAGGACCAGGGCCGGATTAACAGCATCATGGGCTTGGTGCTGAGGATTTTGAAGGGCCTTAAGGGCCGTGCCTTGCCATGCACCCAGAGGAGGAAGGGTGCAGCCATGCATGCCTAATTCAACATGGGATGCTGTCTCTGAAGCCCATAAACACATCCATGCATCGCCAACTGTCCCTCCTTGTCCGGCCTTCACGCTGTGTGGGGAGGTTCTGAGGGTGCTGCCTGGGGAAGCGAGCATAGAAGCCAGACTTCTGTGTTTACAAGTGACAGAAGAGCGGTAACAGTGAATATGGCCAACCCGGGGCCTATATAAAAGGTAGGGGCCTGGAGCTGCAGCTCCAATAGCCCCTACATTAATCTGGCCCTGAGGAGGAGGACGAGGTAGCCAACACTGCTTCTTTTCAAAAATTTTAAATGAGGGTACACCCCAAAAGAGTGAGAAAGAGCAAAAATGGAACAATGGGTGGGTAAGGTCGGTATCCATTGCTATTCTGCATAAGGTACGGAAAAGTCCCGTGGGATCCATGCCTGGTTCATTTTAATGAACGTGAGCTTGTCCACATTGTCTCTGGACAGGCGGCTGCGCTTGTCTGTTATAACGCCCCCAGCCGTGCTAAATACCCGTTCAGATAATACACTGGCTGCAGGGCACGCCAGCACCTCCAAGGCGTAAAGGGCAAGCTCAGGCCATGTGCCCAATTTGGAGACCCAGAAGTTGAAGGGGGCAGACCCGTCATTCACTACATGTAGGCGTGTGCACACATACTGCTCCACCATGTTGGTAAAATGCTGCCTCCTGCTAAGACGTTCCATCTGAGCTGCTGGTGCTGCTGTTTGTTGTGGCGTGCTGACAAAGCTTTTCCACATTTCGGCCATGCTAACCCTGCCTTCTGAGGTGCTGGCGGTGCCCTGGTTGCGTTGGCGACCTCCTCCTCCTCCTCCTCTGCCTTGTGCTTCCACTGTGGCCCCGCTGTCAGATGGGAATGCCAGCAGCATGGCGTCTACCAGCGTGCGCTTGTACTCGCGCATCTTGCGATCGCGCTCCAGTGAGTGAATTAAGGACGGTACGTTGTCCTTGTAACGGGGATCCAGCAGCGTGGCCACCCAGTAATCAGCACAAGTTAGAATGTGGGCAACTCGGCGGTCGTTGTGGAGACACTGCAGCATGTAATCGCTCATGTGTGCCAGGCTGCCCAGAGGCGACGAAAGGCTGTCCTCTGTGGGAGGTGTATCGTCCGTGTCCTCTGTATCCCCCCAGCCACGCACCAGTGATGGCCATGAGCTGGCCTGGGTGCCACCCTGCTGTGAACATGGTTCCATCTCCTCCTCCAGCTCCTCCTCCTCCTCATCCTCCAGAACTGTGCCCCTGCTGGACAATTGTGTCCCTGGCGTTTGTGTGTGCAGGAACCCACCCTCGGAGCCCCTTGCGAATGACTGCCCTGAAAGCCTTTGAAATGTTACCTCTTCATCCTCCTCCTCCTCCTCCTCATCCTGTGCCACATCCTCTTCCATCATCGCCCAAATTGTTTTTTCAAGGAGGCATAGAAGTGGGATAGTTAAGCTGAGAATGGCGTCATTGCCACTGGCCATGTTGGTGGAGTACCCAAAACAGCGCAACAAGGCACAATATATGCAAATGTCAAATATGCAAACTATGCCGCAATTTAATGTTTTTTACACCAAAAGGGTGTGTATTGAATAGCGGAATAGGATAAAAAACTGTGTATCTCACACGTACAAACACAGACTAGGCCCGATTAAATTTTTTCCTACCCTAAAGGGAGGATGAGGAAGAGGAGTATGGAACATGAAGCACCCTCAAATCTTCAGAAGTATGAGATGAACCCCAAAAACTTGGAAAGGTGGATCTCTCTCACACGTACCAACACAGACTATCCCCCAATTTAACTGATCCCCAAAGGTTTTTGATTAAATAGCGGAATAGAAAATATGATCCAAAAAAAGTGTATGTATATCACACGTACACAACCACACTAGGCCCCAATTACTATTGTTTGTACCCCTAAAAGGCTAGATGAGGAGTAGGGGGGGTATGGAACAGGCAGCACCCTCAAACCTACAGAAGTATGAGATGAACCCCAACAACTTGGAAAGGTGGATCTCTCTCACACGTACCAACACAGACTATCCCCCAATTTAACTGATCCCCAAAGGTTTTTGATTAAATCGCGGAATAGAAAATATGATCCAAAAAAAGTGTATGTATATCACACGTACACAACCACACTAGGCCCCAATTACTATTGTTTGTACCCCTAAAAGGCTAGATGAGGAGTAGGGGGGGTATGGAACAGGCAGCACCCTCAAACCTTCAGAAGTATGAGATGAACCCCAACAACTTGAAAAGGTGGATCTCTCTCACACGTACCAACACAGACTATCCCCCAATTTAACTGATCCCCAAAGGTTTTTGATTAAATAGCGGAATAGAAAATATGATCCAAAAAAAGTGTATGTATATCACACGTACACAACCACACTGGGCCCCAATTACTATTGTTTGTACCCCTAAAAGGCTAGATGAGGAGTAGGGGGAGTATGGAACAGGCAGCACCCTCAAACCTTCAGAAGTATGAGATGAACCCCAACAACTTGGAAAGGTGGATCTCTCTCACACGTACCAACACAGACTATCCCCCAATTTAACTGATCCCCAAAGGTTTTTGATTAAATAGCGGAATAGAAAATATGATCCAAAAAAAGTGTATGTATATCACACGTACACAACCACACTAGGCCCCAATTACTATTGTTTGTACCCCTAAAAGGCTAGATGAGGAGTAGGGGGGGTATGGAACAGGCAGCACCCTCAAACCTTCAGAAGTATGAGATGAACCCCAACAACTTGGAAAGGTGGATCTCTCTCACACGTACCAACACAGACTATCCCCCAATTTAACTGATCCCCAAAGGTTTTTGATTAAATAGCGGAATAGAAAATATGATCCAAAAAAAGTGTATGTATATCACACGTACACAACCACACTAGGCCCCAATTACTATTGTTTGTACCCCTAAAAGGCTAGGAGTAGGGGGAGTATGGAACAGGCAGCACCCTCAAACCTTCAGAAGTATGAGATGAACCCCAACAACTTGGAAAGGTGGATCTCTCTCACACGTACCAACACAGACTATCCCCCAATTTAACTGATCCCCAAAGGTTTTTGATTAAATCGCGGAATAGAAAATATGATCCAAAAAAAGTGTATGTATATCACACGTACACAACCACACTAGGCCCCAATTACTATTGTTTGTACCCCTAAAAGGCTAGATGAGGAGTAGGGGGGGTATGGAACAGGCAGCACCCTCAAATCTTCAGAAGTATGAGATGAACCCCAAAAACTTGGAAAGGTGGATCTCTCTCACACGTACCAACACAGACTATCCCCCAATTTAACTGATCCCCAAAGGTTTTTGATTAAATAGCGGAATAGAAAATATGATCCAAAAAAAGTGTATGTATATCACACGTACACAACCACACTAGGCCCCAATTACTATTGTTTGTACCCCTAAAAGGCTAGATGAGGAGTAGGGGGGGTATGGAACAGGCAGCACCCTCAAACCTTCAGAAGTATGAGATGAACCCCAACAACTTGGAAAGGTGGATCTCTCTCACACGTACCAACACAGACTATCCCCCAATTTAACTGATCCCCAAAGGTTTTTGATTAAATAGCGGAATAGAAAATATGATCCAAAAAAAGTGTATGTATATCACACGTACACAACCACACTAGGCCCCAATTACTATTGTTTGTACCCCTAAAAGGCTAGATGAGGAGTAGGGGGGGTATGGAACAGGCAGCACCCTCAAATCTTCAGAAGTATGAGATGAACCCCAAAAACTTGGAAAGGTGGATCTCTCTCACACGTACCAACACAGACTATCCCCCAATTTAACTGATCCCCAAAGGTTTTTGATTAAATAGCGGAATAGAAAATATGATCCAAAAAAAGTGTATGTATATCACACGTACACAACCACACTAGGCCCCAATTACTATTGTTTGTACCCCTAAAAGGCTAGATGAGGAGTAGGGGGGGTATGGAACAGGCAGCACCCTCAAACCTTCAGAAGTATGAGATGAACCCCAACAACTTGGAAAGGTGGATCTCTCTCACACGTACCAACACAGACTATCCCCCAATTTAACTGATCCCCAAAGGTTTTTGATTAAATAGCGGAATAGAAAATATGATCCAAAAAAAGTGTATGTATATCACACGTACACAACCACACTAGGCCCCAATTACTATTGTTTGTACCCCTAAAAGGCTAGATGAGGAGTAGGGGGGGTATGGAACAGGCAGCACCCTCAAATCTTCAGAAGTATGAGATGAACCCCAAAAACTTGGAAAGGTGGATCTCTCTCACACGTACCAACACAGACTATCCCCCAATTTAACTGATCCCCAAAGGTTTTTGATTAAATAGCGGAATAGAAAATATGATCCAAAAAAAGTGTATGTATATCACACGTACACAACCACACTAGGCCCCAATTACTATTGTTTGTACCCCTAAAAGGCTAGATGAGGAGTAGGGGGGGTATGGAACAGGCAGCACCCTCAAATCTTCAGAAGTATGAGATGAACCCCAAAAACTTGGAAAGGTGGATCTCTCTCACACGTACCAACACAGACTATCCCCCAATTTAACTGATCCCCAAAGGTTTTTGATTAAATAGCGGAATAGAAAATATGATCCAAAAAAAGTGTATGTATATCACACGTACACAACCACACTAGGCCCCAATTACTATTGTTTGTACCCCTAAAAGGCTAGATGAAGAGTAGGGGGAGTATGGAACAGGCAGCACCCTCAAATCTTCAGAAGTATGAGATTGTGTTCACTGTACCCCACAAAGATTGAGTTCACTGCACCCCACAATGATTGTGTTCACTGCACCCCACAAAGATTGTGTTCACTGCACCTCACAAAGATTGTGTTCACTGTACCCCCCAAAGATTGTGTTCACTGCACCCCACAAAGATTCTGTTCACTGTACCCCACAAAGATTGTGTTCACTGCACCCTAAAAGGATGTTGTTCACTGCACCCCACAAAGATTGTGTTCACTGCACCCTAAAAGGATGTTGTTCACTGCACCCCAAAAAGATTGTGTTCACTGTACCCCCCCCAAAGATTGTGTTCACTGCACCCCACAAAGATTGTGTTCACTGCACCCCAAAAAGATTGTGTTCACTGTACCCCCCAAAGATTGTGTTCACTGCACCCCAAAAAGATTGTGTTCACTGTACCCCCCAAAGATTGTGTTCACTGCACCCCACAAAGATTCTGTTCACTGTACCCCACAAAGATTGTGTTCACTGCACCCCAAAAAGATTGTGTTCACTGTACCCCCCCAAAGATTGTGTTCACTGCACCCCACAAAGATTCTGTTCACTGCACCCCACAAAGGATTTTGTTCACTGCACCCCAAAAAGATTGTGTTCACTGCACCCCAAAAAGGATTTTGATCACTGCACCCCAAAAAGGATGTTGTTCACTGCACCCCAAAAATGATTTTGTTCACTCCACCCCAAAAAGATTGTGTTCACTGCACCCCACAAAGATTGTGTTCACTGCACCCCAAAAAGATTGTGTTCACTGTACCCCCCAAAGATTGTGTTCACTGCACCCCACAAAGATTCTGTTCACTGTACCCCACAAAGATTGTGTTCACTGCACCCCAAAAAGATTGTGTTCACTGCACCCCAAAAAGGATGTTGTTCACTGCACCCCAAAAAGGATGTTGTTCACTCCACCCCAAAAAGATTTTGTTCACTGCACCCCACAAAGATTGTGTTCACTGCACCCCAAAAAGATTGTGTTCACTGCACCCCAAAAATGATTTTGTTCACTGCACCCCAAAAAGGATTTTGTTCACTGCACCCCAAAAAGGATGTTGTTCACTCCACCCCAAAAAGATTGTGTTCACTGCACCCCAAAAAGATTGTGTTCACTGCACCCCACAAAGGATTTTGTTCACTGCACCCCAAAAAGATTGTGTTCACTGCACCCCAAAAAGGATGTTGTTCACTGCACCCCAAAAAGGATTTTGTTCACTGCACCCCAAAAAGATTGTGTTCACTGCACCCCACAAAGGATTTTGTTCACTGCACCCCACAAAGATTGTGTTCACTGCACACCAAAAAGGATTGTGTTCACTGCACCCCAAAAAGATTTTGTTCACTGCACCCCAAAAAGATTGTGTTCACTGCAGCCCAAAAAGATTGTGTTCACTGCAGCCCAAAAAGATTGTGTTCACTGCAGCCCAAAAAGATTGTGTTCACTGCAGCCCAAAAAGATTGTGTTCACTGCAGCTCACACACAGAAAAATGGATGTGGATCACTGACACCTGCCTATCTCCAATCCCACGCCACACAGCAATATCGATTGTAGTTTGTAGAACACAGTTTCCCTAAAATTCAGCAGACTCTGTCCCTAACAGGATTGAGAAGAGATCGTAGATCAGGATTGAGTGCAGATTCACCCCACCCCCCACACAGCAATATCGATTGTAGTTTGTAGAAGACACTGACCCTATAATTCAGCAGACTCTATCCCTAAAATGCCTACAACTCGCCCTGCCTAAACACTCCGACCTGTCCCTCAATTCTATCCGGACACAAATGGTTTTTTCCTGCCTATCTTTCCCTAATCAGCAGCCAGCACATTGATGTGTGCTCTGTCCCTTAGCTAAGCAGCAGAATGACGCTGCTGCGGCGGCTGCCTCGAACTTATAAAGACTTGGTCACATGCTTCAGACGGCCAATCACAGCTACTAAGACATTTGCAGGCATGGCTGGGATGGCTTAAGGCACACCAGTTAAACGATTGTTGATTGGCTGTTGAAAGCCCGCCATGAAAAGAGCGCCAAAGCATGCAAAACCCGGAAATAAAACGACCGAACACGGATTTTTACCCGAACATACAGTAAAGTGTCCGTGTCCGTGTTCGGGTAAAAAAAATCCAATTATTCGGTACGAACACGAATAATACAGTCCGTGTTCGCTCAACACTATCGATAAGGAAAAGGAAGAAGAAACAGAGTATGAAGTTAGATTTCACCATGGTCCTTGATTTTAATTGTCAGTTTAGGCAAGTGTAGGAACTGTTGGAAAGATATTATCCTAAAAATGTATAGCATTTTAGAACCACTTATCCCCATTTTATATACAGGAAAGATCTGTAGCACCCTACAGGTAAGTGCTAGGTAAACTACAGTCTAGGAAGTATATTCTTATCTCAGATAATGACTTCAGATAGTGCTGTCTTTCTAAATAAGTTAAATAAAATGTCAGAGAGAGGTAATAAATACTGTATGTATAAACAATACATTTACACATGGCCTAATATGCAAGCAGATTACATGAAAACCTAAATCTGATGCTAACAGATAGTGGATAACTTTTGGCATGTTTAATAGGGTAGAAGAAAGTGGAATGACTGTATGCATGGGGTATTCATCCATAGATATCATCTCTTCCATTACAGTAAAATGCTGAAGTTTACATAAACCCTAACAAAAAACTTATATAATAACCCCCCCCCCCCCCCCCCATTTGGTTGTTAAATTTAAAGTGAACATTTTAATGTTACAGTATGTCTCCTTGTTAAGTGTAAAAGAAAAAAAAATACCAATTTATCTAGTTAGAAATCTGGTGAGCACATAACTTCCTGTACACTCTGCCTTTGTCGCACTGTTATCAGTGTTATCATCCCTGTACAATTTTCTATGTGTGATATACTGCATATACAGTGCACCCGGAAAGTATTCACAGCGCTTCACCTTTTCCACTTTTTATGTTACAGCCTTATTCCAAAATGAATTAAATTAATTATTTTCCTCAAAATTCTACAAACAATACCCCATAAAAACAACATGAAAGACGTTTGTTTGCAATCTTCAGAAATGTATTAAAAAAAAAAATCACATGTACATAAGTATATACTGAATACTTTCCGGATGAGCTATATATATATATACACATATACTGTATATTTATAAATATCCATAATAAATAAAGGATATATGAAACTTGTGACATAGCAGAATCCCTACACTTTTTAGCATATTAAAACCTTCACACTCTATGACTGATGCAACATCCCAAATGATGTTATGGTACAACTCTGCTCTGTGGACTTTTTCAAAGGAAATAAATATAGCAAATGCCTGTGTATGTCTGTAAAGTATTTAGAACATCTCTCCAATACATGCACGTTTCTCCATGTTTAAAAAAAAAAAAATGCATTTATCAATTCTGTCACACAGTAAGGCAATGCCAAATAGAAGCAGTGAGACAGATTGTAAGACAGATTTACTACAAGGTTACAGTTTGAGTCGTACATTCGTACCTCTGTTGCTTTTCAAGAATCACTGCTAAAGAATAAAACCTGACCATTAGCACTTATTTATTGTGTGTCTGTTCACAGTAAAATCTGTCTCACCTGCAGTGATACATATGTTGAAGACCTGTGCAAATTTATTGCAGTTGCATGCCCAGCATTTCAGATGCAGGTGTTGCAAATACACAAATTGTCACAAAGAACTTGAAGAATGAGAGGGAGTCTACTTTGCACTGGTAATTTAGAAATATACCCGTTGATCTATTAAAACGCAGGTGTGCTCCTAGCTCCCTATTTGGGTTGACAACACTATAGCTTTCCCTATATCTATTGTGCTGGTCTGCCTTTGCTACCAATAGAATCCCATAGAGTGTTGTCCGCCCTGCCTGCTGGAGTACAGAACTCTACATATCCTTATGGTCTTTGACCCTCTACATGTGCATACATTGATTTAATTCCTTCCAAACTTATTCTGCATTCCTAACTGCTAAGAGCTGTGTGTGGCAAAAGGGTTCTTGGAAATTTTAGTTCCTGGGGGATGCCTATGTTCATAGAAATTGAGCACCTAAGCTTGGTAATGATATCCCAGGGAGCATTAAACGTTGTTTCTCACTAGAGAACAAGGTAAACACAAAAAAATTGTGGGTAATGGTTGTGCACATACCAATGGTCAATAGGGATGTTAACTGAAATTGTGAGTAAAACAATTGTAATTGTTTTACTCCAGCGCTTCAGCATATAACATCTTTTTTTGAATTCCTTCTTTCAGCACTTACCATCCATCTAAAAATGGATGTAACAGTGCTATCTTGGAAAGATTGATGTGAAATATGTAACTTTTTAATCATTCGGCAGGAGTGATATGTACAGTATTAGAAAACGTAAACACAACAGCTTGGTATGCACATCATTCATAAATAAGATTTATGTATACGTAGAACAACCAAATATTCAAAACATTAAATAGAAGTGACAGAATGTCTTAAAACAGATCAAGAAAGATACAGATTTGCATATTTCTAAATGTAAACAATGATAGATAAACAATGATAGATAGATAGATAGATAGATAGATAGATAGATAGATAGATAGATAGATAGATAGATAGATAGATAGATAGATAGATAGATAGATAGATAGATAGATAGATAGATAGATAGATAGATAGATAGATAGATAGATAGATAGATAGATAGATAGATAGATAGATAGATAGATAGATAGATAGATAGATAGATAGATAGATAGATAGATAGATAGATAGATATGATAGATACATGGGTAGATACGATAGATAGATAGATAGATAGATAGATAGATAGATAGATAGATAGATAGATAGATAGATAGATAGATAGATAGATAGATAGATAGATAGATAGATAGATAGATAGATAGATAGATAGATAGATAGATAGATAGATAGATAGATAGATAGATAGTATACATTTTATTATTATTACTCAACAAGTGTTTTTTACGTTTACATTTATTAGACTTATGATTTCAAAGTGTGAAATGTCTAAAATTGAAACTTGGCATAACAAATGGATAGAGATGATGCCACTGCCTAACTATAAAGTATATATAAAGTTTAGAGTAGTAACTATGGAGCTGCTTTTAACCCAAAATGTAGTAGTGTTAAAAACTATATTGTAATGTGAATGCAAATTCCTGGTTACTCTATGGCAGTAATAGTAGTCATTATGCAGTTGTAATGGTGGTCCTATTGAGCTATAATATTTAGATGATGGTCATTTCCAGGTTATGGTGGTGTACACTTCATGATGAAAGTAGTAGTAGTGATTTTCTACCTGTGGTCAAGGATGAATCCCAGCTGTTTTGTTGTCATACTATAGCAGTGGAGGTGGCCGTTCCCTGGTTATAGCTGTGTTAAGTCTTCAATTATTGTGGTAATATTAACGTTTAGGTCCAGTGATCATCTATTTCTGATTAGCATTGATCATACCCTAGGAGTGGCAGTTGTTGCTTCCTGTGCCCATGTGTAGTTGCTTTCTGTATCTAGCAGTGGTCAGTTCAGTAGTGATAAAAGGTGGTTACAATCCCTCTATCTATTGTGCTGGTCTGCCCTATTGCCCAGTGAAGAGCTTAGTGTTATTTGGTAATATCTGTGCTCCGTGATATGCCCTATGTCCCTTGATTCGTTTTTCTGATGCTTTTTCCTGGTTTCATCTTTTTGTGCCCTGGTCTCTTTCTGTTATTGCAAAGCTAGGTAACATACACGCTTTTCAAAATAGTTCCTAAAGTTCAGTAGTACTATTATGTGACCCGGCACCAGGAGAAGAAAAAATAAGGCACTTTAGTCTGGAATGATTAGAATCAACACCTGTTTTTTATGCTCTATTTTAATATTGTGATATCTTACAATTTGTGCATATGCTCATTGTTTGTGATTGTTGTATTGTGCTTGTGCTGCCTATTTTAATAGGATCCCAACTATTACTAGTAAATTCAAAAAATATTGCAATGTTATAACTAAATTAGACAAAAAGGGCATCATGGTATCATACACTGAATGACAAACTGTTATTAACACAGGTGAGGCTGGGTCTCACCTGGATCTATCTCTTGATACAATCAGCCTTTTCCCAAAGTTGGCAAATAAGCTTTTTCTTCTGCGTAGTGTTTGGAAACACATTTTTGCACCAGCATTAGAAATACATCTTATATTATCAGACAGTGTTACCATATTCTAAACTAGGACAGAACCTTAAGATCAAGAAAATGTTGTATTCAAACGGAGTCAAGTATGCTTTCGGCACCAAGGGTTATTTGCCTTCAGGTTCCAGAGATTGTATCCTGCTCAGGTCACAATTGACAGCAAAGATTGCTCATTAAAGAAAGAAAAACCTCACACTTTATTTATACCTGATTTTTTTTTTTCCAGCAAAACATTTTAGGCATCATTATTGGCTGAAATATTTTGTTGCAATATAAACACATGCTTTGTGTTAAGGGAACTTTACCCAAAGCTTACTGAATGGAGGCAAAGCGCTGGTTATTTCCATCACCCGATCATGTGCAAGCATAATGCTTTTTTTTCTATTTTTCTTGCTTGCAATTTGGTATTCTTTGCAAAGTAAAACTTCACCACATTCATTAATCTCTTACCAAATTCCCTTGCAAAGTGAACAGTCTAGCTGCCTTTGGCAAATCAAATCAATGTGCAAAGTTCAGTTAACTGTAATAAACCAATATAAATTACATTTTTAAATGATCAGCATGAGAGTTCTAAACTGTATGTAGTAGTATGAGTTACTGTACTTTATACAGTAATTGAAAATGCTGTTACAAATAAGCCTGATAAGTGAAAGCATAATAGTGGAAGTTTTAAACAGAAGGAATAATAAATAGGGGACCTGAAAAAAACAGAAAGTGGTTGCAGAAAAAAAATGATTTTAAGATAGCAATGGCCTTCTTCAACTGCTTGAATGAAAAAGTGTTTCACTGGGGGCGTGGCTTTCTGCCAACAGATATGGATGGCTGACCTGAGAGCTCCGGAAGACAGCGAGATAAACAAAGTAACGAGGGGCCCCCCAAGGAATCTACCAGCACCAGTGTAAGGCAGAATACCCCCTGCCTAGATTACCACCATGTCTCGCAAACACGACACTTACAAGCCGAAACAGCTAACAGCTTTCAAGATGGCACCAACACCTTCTCCCCAACGGTCATGCAGCCTTCCACGGGGAATGAGGGCCCAGGACACAGCACTCAAACTCAACAGCTGGATGTCTCTCAGCCTGCAAGCCCCTTATTAGGGAGTCCAGAGAAAGCCAGGTTCAGAATGAGTGACCACTCTCACCAGCATTTAGAGGTGAGCTCTAACCATGAATCTCAGGATGATACCAGGGAATTGCCTCACTCTATAACATCCTTCCCTACTAATAATCAACCGGTATTAGACACCACATTCACAGATATGCTTATCTCCCTTAGGAATACACTACATTAGGATATGCTGTCAAGTATGCAGAAATTTAACACTGAACCACCCCTTTTACTTTATGGAATGCCCATAAGGCTTTTATTAGAAGTGTTTTTATAAAATTAGGGGGACAGAATAAGAGGAAGAGACAACAGCAGTTCGATACTATGATTTCTGAAATCTCCTCCCTGAAATCCTCAAATAAACATATTCCCTCCCCCCATAATAGCGCCAAAATATCATAATTATTATCACTATTATCATCACAAAGCCTTAGAGAATTCCTTTTGCATGAATTTTAACGTCCCTCCCAGAGATTAAAAATGTTCTGCTATTCTTCTGAATAAATAATAATTTATTTAGAATAATTCTTCTGAATAAAGCTGGTAAACTTCTGGCTAGGAAACTTCAAGGGCATTGCTTAAAAAATATAATCCCATTTATTCACCACCCTGTTTCCTAGGAGCACATTTTTGACCCTCAAGGCATTGCTAATGCCTTCAGCTCCTATTATGGTAAGCTTTACATTCTAAAAGAGGATAGTACCATTCCACAGCCTAATGCCCACGATATTGATAACTCCCTCCACAGCATTAACCTTCCTTCATTGTTAAATCAAAAACTTGAATTGCATAATGCCCCATTTACTGTACCTGAAATTTCCTGTGTCATAACTACTCTTCCCAACAACAAATCTCCTGGACCAGATGGGCTAACAGGAGAATAATATAAACCTTTTAATAACATTTTGAGTCCCCACCTTGGTAAAGTGTTTGTAGCTGTTGCGGTCTCCTCCTCCTTTCCCCCGGAGATGTTGGAGGCTCTGATTTTCACATTGCCGAAGCCGGGAAAAACACCTGATAAATCCCCAAAAATGTTGCCCAATTGCCCTTCACCTGATGGATATTATGCCAACTTTAATTATTCTGGATCAGTCTGGCTTCACAAAGGGGAGACAATCTTCTGTTGCCACGAGAAGGTTGATCAATATTATTCACTTGGAAAACCAATTGAGAACACCTTCTTTGCTCCTTGCTTTGGATGCAGAGAAGGTGTTCCATAGGGTACGCTGGGGTTATCTCAGCAAAACACTCTCAAAATGTGGCTTTTCTGGCCACATCCTCTCAGCAATTTTGGCATTCTATACATCCCCCTCAGCTAGAGTGTACTCCTCCGGGATGCTCTCTCAACCCTTCCAAATTACAAATGGCACCAGGCAGGGGGTGTCCACTTTTCGTCCCTGATCTTTAACCTGGTAATGGAGCCACTAGCATCTCACATTAGACAACATCTTAAAATTCATTGATTTATAATTGGAGATCATGAAGATACAATAAGCCTCTCTGCGGACGACATCATACTCATGCTTACTCAGGTGTCTGACTCCTCGATGGCAGTATATAGCTCTTCAATGGCATTTCATATTATAAGGTGAATGACTCAAAGTCCTTTATCCTAGACCTAGGAATGGATTGGAAAATCAGAGAATCTTTACAAGAAGCTTACCCATTTACATGGAAAGATGAGGGTATCCCATATCTGGGAACTATACTTACTAAATCCCCTGACTCTTTATTATCAGTCAACTATCTCACTTGGATAAAAAGGTTTAAAAAACAGCTATTACATGTTGCACAGCACGAATTGTCATGGTCAGGCATTAAAAATGAAACTACTTCCAGTACCGATCCCAGTCCCACAATCTTTTGCAATATGTTACAATCTATGGTAAACAAATACTTATGGCAAAGGAGGAAGGCCCATTGCACCTTTACAAAACTGATAAAAAATTTTATGGCAGGGGGGTTGGGACTAACAGACCTAAAAGACTATTATCTAGCTGCAAATCTAGCACAAAGCAAACAACAGTTCGCACATTTACATCAGCCAATGTGGTGCGAATTAGAACAGGCAATGTTACCTCATGGGGAATTAGTAGCCTATCTACATGCAAGATATTATCTGCAACACATACCAGACACTCTCCCTCCCACGGTACGAGCCACTATAACAGCATAAAAGTCGTTCACTACCCAAAATAGGGGCTCTAAGTCTCTGCCTGAAATCTCTACCCCTCCCACAACATTCCTAATCCCAGACCTGTCTTTATCCCATTGGACATGTCGAGGCATCTCCTGGGTCTCTAACCTTTACAGAGATGATACTCCTAAAATGTTTTCCACTCTATACTCTATACTCTAATACGCCTTACCACAAACTGAGTACTATAATTATCTACATATAGTGTCCCTATTACACAAGGTCCCTGACATCAAATGTAAGCTGAAGATAGCTCAATTTCTTAGGCCCAGCTTAAGATCCAAAGGAAGCATTTCTTTATTGTATATAACCACCAAAGATAAAGCAGAATTTATCAAATACCCCCCAAATTTGGTGTGGTAAAGGATTTTGAGGTATCTTTTACGACAGACCAATAGAAGAAAACACTATCCACGACCGATGCAGCAACCAAATGTGTTGGGCTATGGGAAATGTCACATAAACTAATGCTACGTTGGTACCTGACACCCTACCGCAGTTCCAAATTCGATTAGGGCACTTCACCTAATTGCTGGTGACAATGCAGAAAAATTGGCAACCTTTACCACATCTTTTGCGATTATAGTAAACTTTCCAAGCTTTGGCCAGCAGTTTTTGCTATGTTATTACAAATTACAGGCTTCAATATATGCCACTCATCGAGCTTGGCAATTTTAAACATTGGTACAGAGGCTATCCTATTGGTACAGAGGCAATTCAGACCAATTGTGACTCATGTGTTCCTTGCCACTAGACTTTGAATAGCACGATTATGGAAATCAGCATCTGTACCTTCAATAAACAATATCATTAATAAAGTTCAACTCCACTACAGCTATGAAGTTAGATTAACACACACACAAGGTAGATTCGAGGTCACTAACTATCTGTGGCTTCCGTGGACACTATGGTATTTAAAATATAACATAGACATGTACCGATATCTTATTTTTCTGATATATAGAATTTCTTACCTGACCTTTTGTCGCTTCAGTTATATTACTGTTATTAATATGTGACTTCTCACGCTGATGGTATATCGCAGTTGATGCTTATTTCTAACCTGTTTACATTTCTTTACTGTATACCAATATTCTTTTACTTGTTTGTATACTGATCCAGGCCTGGCAGGCCTACATACTGGTTATAGTAATACTGTTTTGAAAAAACAATAAAAACTATTGAAAGTAAAAAGTGTTCCGCTGAATGTCTGTTTGTTTTATCTTAATGAAATAACATTGAAAAGGTTCAGCTCATTGTAAGGACAAGCTATATAAAACAGAATATACTTATTATATCCCACTACTCTGATATTGTTAATATTGGATATTGTATAACTCTATGTAAGTTCTACTGTTGGACTATTGTACCCTATTCTTTGCTTTTTCATTAATATTTGTTTGGGAAAAAAAAGAAAAAAAAGAAAAATACTAAGTTTTCACTTCTTCACACAACAAGTTTGAAAAGAGACCTTCAAATTAATTTGCAGCAAGTTATTATTTAATTTGCTTACATAGCATAGCTAATGTTTGAAGGACATCCCACGAGATAAAACAAACATCAGGATATACAAAGATGGTGGATAAGTAGATCAATAGCTAAAGGAGAAAGTATAGTCTGACTAGGATTTTGACACAGCACTTGATAACACTCAAAAACTGTAACAAGCCACTGTTTATAATCCATGATGCAAAACTCTCTTTGTGTTTGCTTTAATGATATTTGTATTTTCTTCCAATAAACTGCTATTTACATATAGACTTATTTATCAATAATAAACCTAGTAGTATTGAACGTTTTCCCCAGATATGTTTTATATCTTTTTGACATCAAAAGGCAAGGACAGAAAATTAAAGACAACATATGAATGTCAAGACAGTCATCATGCAATGGGTCACTATCATTTTGCACAAACTGGAAGGTGAGCAGGTGTGCAAAACCTCTGGCATGTATTGCCAAGTCCTTAAAGGTAACCTGTCAGGAGACAACTATTGGAGATTCCATGATTGTCTTGTTTTTAAAGATACAAACTTTTCTATGTTCTATGTTTTCTGTCCTTGCTTTACTCTATAGTGACAGACCAAACTGGAACAATATTCAGGTAATGAATTTGGAACTCCTGACTTGCAATGCCAGTCTTCATATTTCTATTTTGACTACTTGGTGAAGAGATTTGTCATATAAATTGGAAGTCGATAACAGTTTGCATGAAAATTACCTTCTAATATTTAAAAAAGCAAGCTGTTAAGCAATGTTAGATCTATTGAGTCTTCTTGTTCCAATTTGCTTACAATGACAGGCTCCAGATTTATATGTAAATTAGAACTACCAACACCAACTTATTAATTTCATATTTAAAGTGGACCTGAACATAAAGGTGTACGTTTAGTAAACTGAGATAAGCCGAGATCTGGATGATCACGGCTTGTCTCAGAGCATTGCCGGTTTAAATTACTGAGAAGAGTAGTGGAGAACATATTCTTCTCTTCTCATCTCAGTACACAAACGGCTTGCATTCTCTGCAACAGAAATGGCCAGTTTAGTAACACATGATGTCACCTTATCACTGTGCTTCTCTTTGAAGATCTCCTTTTCTTGCTTCTCCAGCTCAGAGGTGGAGAATCAGGGGGAGAAGCTGTGTGATTAGAGGAAGAAGACTTCTTTCTTCCTATATATCAGCACCAGTGGGTTCAAAATGAATGTATATATTGTATGTATGTATGTATGTGTGTTTGTGGGTGCATGTATATATATATATATATATATATATATATATATATATATATATATATATATATATATATATATATATCTATATATATATATCTATATCTATATATATATATATATTGTGAGATTACAGCATTCCACCCAGTTATACACAGATCTCGGCAGTTCTCAGAGAAAAAACTTCTCCTCTGATCACCCTGTGACAAGTGAAGTTCTCCGCCTTCTAAACTGGGTGCCAGAGGAGATATTTTTTCTCTGAGAACTGCCGAGAAGTGAACTGAGAGAAAACTTCTCAGTTTACTAAACGTACACCAAAAAGAGAAGATTTGCTATATAAAAAAAAAATTAGAAATGTTAATTGTGCCAAAGAAGTACTCTGGAAAAAAAAAAAAAAACAGCAGCGCACTTACTAAACCCCGGCACCCCTGTGCCTTGAGGGGCATAGCTGCATATCTGCAGCATAAGATTATAATGCTGACTTTGACATTACTGCCAGCTCATTGTTCTCTTGCTGAAAAGAAAGTTGTAGCTGAGGACCTGCAGTGCTAGGAAAACCATGCTTCTGCTTTATACCTTTTGTACAACTGCACTTTCTAAACCTTATTTGTTAATGCTTGACTATTTCTAGATCATTCATCAGACCACCAGTCATCATGGTCCACAGCTCTGACATAAGGAAGCAAAGCCCTACTTCTCTAATAAGATGAGCACCTTCAGACAGATCCACAATGTGGAAAAAGGCACAATAAATTAATAATGGGAAAATATAGGCTGCAGGGTGACCACAGGCATTATTGGTTATTAGCACATATTTCACTCAGGAGCTACAGGAGCATAAGTAGACTGAGACATTCTGGGATGTAAGCCTGCTTAGCTGCTTGAATTTTACCCTACACCCTCATGGGAGGAGTAGTGTTTCAGAGCTATGAGTTATTCTAATTATTCCCCACTGTTTCCAAAACTAAAGAAAAGTTTTGGCGGGATATACATTTTATATTTTGTAAGATTTGATGATAAGGTCACTTTAGCTACTTCACTATTGTTGTATATCTTATAATGGGTGGGAGTGGTGAGCATGAATTTCTGGGGTTCCATTTTAAAATGGTGCTGCACAAAAAGCACCTGGGTGGTCAGTGCCCCCAATAATGGCTGTGATCTTAATTATTGTTAAACAGTTCACATCACAGGCACAATGTAAAGAGCCAATTAGAGTGTCTCTGTGACTTGTGACCAATAAAAGCCCTTACAAGCGTAAACACTATAGTGTTGACAAAAATTAGGTCCATTTACAAAGGCCCTTCTTTCCTTGTGGATGGGCTGAATGTTTGCAAATACAGCAGGAAGGAGGAACATTTCAGATCAAAGATGATGGTTGGGGGTCTTATACTGCAACAGATCAAATGATTATGGGCTGTATGTTTTTTAAAGTGGGGAGGTAAAGTGCCACTTATTGTCAATAATTGCTGGATGATATTTGGGGGGATTAAAATTCTACTGATCACTGGTGATTGTAAAATTTTGTTTTAAGGTGGGGGAGTATAAAGTGTTTTTAACTACCAATGATTGTAGGATTTTTTGTAGAGGCAGGGTTAAAATGCCACTGATAACAAATGAGGTTGGGATACAATTTTTAAATGAATAGTAAATGTAAGCAATCCCTTTGTTCCTTTATATTGAAAATAAAAGGGTTAATAAATACCATCAAAAGAAAGCCCTATCTGAATTTCTAAAATTAATCTGGGTATAGTGTTCCAAGTACTTGCCAATTAAACTATCACAGTACTGAAAAATGGCCTGGTAATGAAGAGGTATATACAGGCTTCAGGCTAGTATTCAAGTGGTTAAGGAGACCGAATTGTTAAGCTTTGCCTTCATTAAAATAACGCTAGTAATTAAAATAAAGAAAGTGTAATTAGGAATAGTCATCTCTACCCTATGACACATGGATGCCATGATTATTTAGCACTTTTTAATGGCTCTTGGAATGTTTTTTTGATATTTTCCAGACATTTAAAAGGTTGGGATTAAACTGAACAAAGTAAAACAAAAATGACCAAGGATCTGCAAGCCCTGATTTACATTATTTAAATTCAGGTCCATACACATGTACTATTTATTCTAAATATTAGCCAATTTTTGGGTATGACAGTATCTTCATACATTGACATCAATGTGCAAAGCAATCTCTCCTCTTTGCTAAATGTAATCGAAAAAATACATATTTTTATTTTTCTTCCTTATTACTCTTTGTATTACAATAACTCGATGTATATGTATATATTTTTTTTTTAACAAACTCACTCACAGTTAATATATATATATATATATATATATATATATATATATATATATATTATTTATTTTTTTTTTAAATGTGTTTATTGATGTTTTTTACACATAAACAAAGCAAGATTTTAAAAAATAAATAAATAAACAAACCATGCTAGAATATAAAAGGCACGTGCTAGAGAAAAATGAACGCCTTGATGGCTAACATATGCATGAATAACACATGTATTAATTAGGTGTGTGGTTAACAGAAGAAATATTATATCAAGGAATAACACACAACATAACACTGGGTATGAGCTAGCGCTCTGTGAGTGACTCTGTCCTAGTTGGGGAAGGAGGAACTCAAGGAAGACGCGACCGTGGCAGTGTATCAACCAGTTATGATGATACCGTGGCAGGATCAGCTAACCACTTCGACCAAACCTGATCATACTTCTTGGGGCAATCCCTGTTTACTAGTGATGAGCCGAGCACCCCCCCCCCCCCAGTTTGGTTTGCACGAGAACACTGCGAACAGAGGAAAAGTTTGTTCAAACAAACTTCATTGAAGTCTATAGGACTCGAATGTCAAAAACCAAATGGCCTCATTTTGAAGGCTTAAATGCAAGTTATTGCCCCCAAAAAAGTGTATGGGGAACATGTAAAAAATGTTTTTAAAAGCAATCGTTTTAAAAGGAGCAGTGATTTACTGATTTTAATGAGGCTTTAAGTGAAACTATAAAAATTCCTTCAAATATCTTGCCTGGGGGGTCCCCTGAATGTGCCTGTAAAGTATATGTAAAGAATGTGCCTAAACACCATAACCAACCCCTCACAGTCAGGACCTGCTGGTAAGAATTCCATACAAATTTGAAATCGCATGTACTTGTCATAGAGGTGCCAAAAATTGGGCCTTTGATGTTGCTGATGCCTGAACACCATAACCAACCTCTCACAGTTACTCTTGCTGGGCGCAGGAACGGGACCTGCTGGTAAGTATTCCATACAAATTTGAAATTGCATGTACTTGTCATACAGGTGCCAAAATATTGGCCTTTGCTGTTGGTGGTGCCTGAACACCGTAACCAACCCCTCACAGTTACTCTTGCTGGGTGCAGGAATGGGACCTGCTGGTAAGAATTCCATACAGATTTGAAATCGCATGTACTTGTCATACAGGTGCCAAAAATTTGGCTTTTGGTGTTGCTGGTGCCTGAACACTGTAACCAACTCCTCACACATAACTCATGTAAAACAGCATAGTATATTACAGTCTACATCCGATCACCAAAACAATTACAGCCAATGTCACTATATTAATGTCCGCATAATGGGGTGGGATACACACATTGGTGCAGTACCCTACATTGCATCAAAAGAATATTGCTGACGTGTGTAGCACACATAGGCCAGAGGGCTCCCCTTAGCATCTCCTACTGCCAAACATTGATCACATGTTTGTGTAAAACTAGGGTTGATAGAGCTAATAGCCCTTAATTCATGCAGCAAACTGAACTATAAAGTCCTGTGAATGGCTATGCATTGTATTACAGTAGATAGATATTGATTTGTAAAGTCAATAAATTGCTGACAGTATAAACAAGCAATAGGCTAGTAAAGAGACACTAATGTGATAAAATACACTGTTCATTGCATGCCCCTCATAGGTCTAATGTACTGCTGCAGTATAAACAGAGAAGGGGAGAACAAACTTGCATGTAGCAGGTACAGTCCCTGTATCATGAATGATGTCAAGTCCATAAACTTAAAACAGTCTTCAGTGCCTTAATATATGTAAGTGAGGAGCGAACCAATCTTACCATACCCCGCGTCCTTAGAGTGTGCTGTTCAGCAATCATCTCGACTGTCATTGACGGGGGTAGAGATCATCTGAACTTCAATCAGCTCCAGCTTCTATACCACAGTGCACAGATTTGGCACATGGGTACACATTGAGTTTGTGCAGTGTAGATGAAAAATGGTACTAGTGCCAAGATCTCTTCATTTGCCTGGAGCCTTTCCACTAGCAGGCCCGTTAAGCACAGTTTCACACCGCAGGCTGCATACAGGAGGACTGAGTGCACAATGCTACTGCAATGCATGTAAGTACCAATTTGGAGGATTGTGTTCATCCCAAGTCTCAAGGTTTAATTTTTATCTTTGAGTGGGATTTGCCTAACTAATACAGGTATAACTTTTTGATTCAAGATAAAAAGAAAAATGCCCAGCCCTTTTTTTTTTTTTTTTTTAAAGTGAATGACCGCAAAGTTTATTTCCCATGACTGTATCTTGTAGGGAATATTAATAATTTAACTCTAGGAAAAGAAGACTTTTCTATGCTTGGAAAGCAATAGCAATTAAGTGGAAACATTACATCTCCCTGTTATAAAAAAAGAGTTACTAGATAGATATAGGTTCACTTTAAGCAGATAGCTAGGACTATTTCTTGTTGGTTTTTTTTTTGTTTTTTTCTGTTATTTTTTAATTGGAGAAAAAAAAGTTCTGTGTTAGCCATGAAAAGCAAATAAGATTAACCGTTTTTTTCATAGCTGCTCTGCAAATAGACACAACTACTTTTGGTTAACTGCTATAAGATACCCCTTATTATCTATTATAAATAACATTAGGTCTGTCTATAAATAGGTTTATATTCTTATAGGTCCTAAAAGCAGCAAACACGCATACAGCTTGTTATAAGGAATGTGGTGTGAGCAGGGACTTCTATCATTGTGACTGCCAATATATTTTTATATTTTATTTCTGGAGCCAAATAACCACTGACTGATTCAGAATTTCTGAAAAAAAATGATGCTTATTGGCTCTCCTTCAGTTTCTATATGGCACCTTAAAAAACCAAATTACACAAAGAAAGGAATGTGTTTTATGCATGATTTTAGGAGTGTGGTGCTGTAGTCATCCAACATTTTGGAAGGGTCCCTACTAGATCCTATAGCATGTGGTATGCAAAAAATTTGGTACATTCTACACTAAGAATCCAAGGTGATTCAGGTAAACATAGACAGGCTACAATTCACCATCTGTGTAAGCTAAGCACCTTCATCCATCTGATGCACAATCCATCTGATGCACAATCCAACTTTCTCTGTGCCCAATATGTGTACTCAGGACAGGCAAGTGTAGCACTATCCCTGTACAGGGATACACGGCAAGATATTTGCCCAGATATTTGAGATTTTTTTTATGAGCCCTGGAACAGGAGAAATAAACCTGAATTTGCCACACAATTTCAGGGGCTAGGTAATGTTTATGGCTTCAGATTTGTGCACATTGATTTTGCAGTTGGATAGATCTGTGTATGTGTGTAGCTCCTTTAACAGATTGGGAATACCTATTTTAAGGCAGGTCACAAAGAATAATAGGTCATTGATGTTTTCAGCAAACTTGTGGTGGGCACTCATTCTCTGGAGACCCATAATACCTGTATTGGTTCTAATGCTGCACAAAAGGGTTCTAGCATTAACAAAAGAAAAGGGGGATAGAGGGATCACATGCCTAGTTCGGTTGCTCAGGAGACCGTTAATACCGGTATTGGTTCTAATGCTGCGTAAAAGGGTTCTAGCATTAACAAAAGATAAGGGGGATAGAGGGATCACATGCCTAGTTCGGTTGCTCAGGGGAACGTCCACCGATATCGCTTCATTGGTCTTAATTGTGACTGTGGGGGGGGGTGGAAATAAATGGCATCAATTCATATATATATATATATATATAGTCCTCTAGTCCAAAATGCTTAAGTGAATGTTTCATAAAGGCCCACTTGACCCCCTCAAATGACTTTTCTGCATATGCTGATATCAGCATTTCTGGACTGTCTTTTGATTGGGCAAAGTGGATCAAGTTCAGTGCCCTGCAGGTGTCATCTCTGGCTTACGTATTAGGGAGGGTAGGAAAGGGAGCAGGCGCTTGACTAGAATTTTGTGAAGATCTTAAGACCAACATTTAACAGGGTGATGGGCAATAATTTTTACAGCCTAATCTGACCCTTCCTTCCTTTGGAATCAATGTTTTGTGGGAATGCAGGGAGGCCTTTGGAAATGACACTCCATCTAATATAGCATAACATGAACGTACCAAGTGCAGCACGAGGAGCTCAGAAAACATTTGGTATTAGAACAGGGGGAAGCCATTGGGACCAGGGACACAACCTGTTTCCATTTCCTTGATCGCTGTCGATAGGTAATGTAATGTGGCGCTCAATATACTTTCTGTATAATAATTGTGGTAAACCTGTTTGAAAGGTACCCTGGGTCTCAAACACCACCCATAGGGAAGCCCAAGGACTGGGTTCGTAGTGAGGTTTTTTTCTATTTCTCCCTCCAAGGTATGCACATGTTGTGGATTTTGGATCAAGCTCTCATTTGCTCTATAAATCCCCATCTGTGGTGCATGGTCCAATATGGTCCAAAGATTGAAATCACCTGAGACAACTAAGGGTAGGGCAGATTGGTGAATTAGAAAATAATCCAGCTGGGAGTATAAATTATGAGGTGCAGAGTAAAACATGTAGTCCTAGGTGTCGTTATGCAGTACGCCCACATGTCCACTGGGTTCTCAATAGTGCTTTTTTATGCCTCCTAAGGCGAATCTTGAGGGAAAGTTTTCTTAGATACATTCAGTAGGGGGTCCAGGGCTACATTCAGATCACCTACTACCAACTTTTTGAGGCAGTGTTCAAAAAATCACACCTGTCCCACATCGGGGGGTAGTGACTTAGTGGCTCGAAATGGAATCGTTAACAAAAAGGAATCTACCCATCTTATCTCAGAGCATATTGTGTGGAAGGCTTTTATTTGTGGTCTCTGTTCCAATTTGGGAAATTTACCCTCACTTCCTGTCTGAGCAGGAGGTATCTTTAGCAGGGACACAAACTGCAGCAAACCCCTTTGTTAGTCAAATCAGGAAAGGCTAAAACCTCTGTCAGGTTATCATAACTATCTTTGTCTTCATTTCCCAGTAACAAGTGCTCCACTCATGTATTGCTCTGCTGTCAAATGGGTTGGAAAACAAAGCAAAACCCTAACAATAAAATAATTGGAAACATTTTGTTATATGTGTTCTATAAAAGAGCAAAAAATACCAAATGATCTTGCCAGAAATCCAGTGCTGTCTTGTGTCCTGCACACAGCGCAGTCTTATCTGAAACAGTGTCATCAGCCTGTCCAATTCTAGCCTTACAGAGAGCACTCGATTCTGCAATTCTTTTGTTCCCCCTATGTCCGATATTGGGGAGTGTTATTGAGGCTCACTGAGCCAGATGGAGGGAGAGTGAGTGACAAAGGAGTAGAGCTCCAGCAGCACGCCAGATTAATCTCTTGTCCCCTGAGGGGAACAACTGATTTTGACCCAATGGTGATAGAGGGGTCAAAATATGAGGTGAGCACTAGCACTCAGATATTTGCCTGCACTTTATGGTGGATAGTTTTTGCCAATTTGTTCCATTAAGTCACTTTTACAACACTTATGGACTCTATGTTTCACATGGATATGTGGTTAATATGGTTGAATCACACAATACTTTTGTTTTGATGAGCACTTGATTATTTAGTGCTGGTTCACATTTGTGCGATCACAGAGATCGCATGTAATTCGGAGCGCACTGCTCCTAAAATTACATGCGATGTCTGTGCGGTGCAAATTCAGCCATACAGTTTGTATGGCTGAATTCGCACAGCAATCGCACTGAAACACGCACAGGACCCTTTTTTTGGTCCGCAGCAGAATCGGATCGCATGGTGGTTCACACTAGTGCGATCCGATTCTGTGCAAACTTTCAGATCGCACTGCGATATGCAATCTGATCTGGGGGTGTTGTTAACTTTGAAAATGACACCCCCCGCGTATCGCATATGGCAGTGTGAACTGCCTGTTGTGCGGATGCGATGTGGGAACACGCTGTATATTCGCAGCTTTCCCGCATCGCATAAATGTGAACCGGCACTTAACAGATTATTTTCGCTAAATATTTCACCTCGTTTTAACGACTTACCTGTTTATTGACCGCTCTGACTTACGACCAGCTCTTACTTTTACTTTTTGGGCACTGTACAACATTGTGTTGTACAGTACAGTACTGGATTTTTGTTGTTTATATTTTTGTGTTTTGTACTTATGCAGATTAAAACAATCTTAATGAGTTGGAGTTTTGTGTTTAGACCTTTTTTTTTTTTCCGAATACAGTACAATACAGTAGTTAAGTGCTTAAAATATTGATTACTTGAGGCTCCTTATTTAACGACCAATTTGTTTAACGACCTGGTCGTTGGAAACCAAACCTGGTCATTAAGGCCCCTTTCACACAGGCGGACCGTTCAGATCCGCTGTTCTACTTTTTGGTGGATCTGAACGGTCCCCCCATGCATTCCTATGGGGCATCGGATGTCAGTGGAGACATGTCCGCTGACATCCGACCCGATCCGTCAAATCTGGACGGATGGAAACCCTATTTTCCATCCGTCCCGTGGATCGGATGGGATCGGATGAAAACGGACCAACGCTCCATTCCCATTCGATTTCCCCCATAGGGATGCATGGGGACCTGACAGCTGTGTCTCCGCACACAGCGCGGAGACACAGCTGTCATCCTCCTGCTCAGCGGGGGATTGTCGAATCGATCCCCCGCTGAGAAAAGCGGAGTCCGTTTGACAGACTACGAGTGTGAAAGAGCCCTAAGTGAGGAGAGCCTGTACTGGTAAACTGAAAGATACTTCAGTTTTGGTTTTTAATTTAGATACACTTTATGTTTTTTTTTTTTTTTAACTTTGCTGATACCTGAGGGTCATAATTCACATTTCTTTATGTAAACTTAAAATAACTTTATTTTAAATGGTCTTGTGCAGTTCTATTTTTTTTTTTTTGTGGTAAATTGGCAACCAGGATGGGTAAGTTGCACATAACCTCCTATAGCAAAAGTGGCAAAAGTATTTAACTGCTGCTAACCCACACATCCACCAGTATCAGACAGTTATAAACAATTTAGGGACCCAAAACCTAAATTGCAAACCTAAAGTGGAAAGAGCCTTCTTCTTAACTGTTACATGCTGATCACGGATAAATTCATTCAGCAGAAAAGTTACTTTGTGGCACATAGCAAATGCTTTAGCTCTACAGGAATATTTGCTCACATTTGATGAAGTTACATGATCATTTTTATACTCACTGAAGTACATGTTAAATTTATTCGTTATTTAAATGTTAAAATTGCTTTAAGAAATTCATAAATAGATGATACAAATATTTAAATGCAGTGGCACTGGTGTAGCAGAAGCCTTTTTGAATAGTTACAGAGCACAGAGTTATTAAAATTACTCTTACCTAGATTATTAATTAACAAGGTGAGAGCATAATATTACTGGAAGGCAACACAAAAGGATTCCCTCTCCTCTTTAAACTAGCATGTCATCATCCTATTATTTCCATTGATTAATCACTACATTATCAATCAACTACTTTATTCATATTATTATTCTAACTGTGAAAACTGGAGATAATAATGCTAACACAAAAAAAAAAATAAAAAAAAACAGTACAATTCATTTATATGCAGCCAATACCTTCATTTGCAGGACTTGCATCACACTGGCTCATGATGCCCATTGCAAAAGTGAGGAATTAGTGATTATATTTAGTAAATGAACAAAGAAAAACACTTAAGAGGGACAGGCAACATCAAGGGGCACTTGCTGGTGCATAGGAATAACTTTCCCCAATCCCCTTTGTAGCACCCCCATGCACACTCCCACCACCTACACATACTCTAGTAGTGTTGTGTAACCAGCATGAGCAGAGTCAAAAGGTTATTGCAGAGGTGGAGCTAAAAGATGTCTTCCAACAGTGCTGGCTGAGACTATGCAGGCATTGTTGGGAAGAATCTGTCAGCCTCATCTCTTTGAGATGATCTACTGTGTTAAACAGTGGTTCTGGCATGAAGAGCCGAGACTGCCACAAGGGTGCTACAATCTGTTATTATTACCACTGACCACTAACCAAGTGATCAGTTATTATGATCACTGACATTTTTTTCTTTTTTCAGTATATCTCAGCATGGTATGTCTTGTTATTATAAGATGAAATTCAGAATCAGGCATTATGTATTCCCACTTGTACTACTAGCACCTGCATAGCACAGTCAAGCAAATGGCTGTAACTGCTTCTATTTGGAATCTATAGCCTGACAACATTTACAGTGGAATAACTTGTATATATAAAAGTAAAAACAAAACTTTACCATTCCATTAAATGGTGGAGATAATTAAAGTGTTTGTAACCTCAAAAACAAAAAAAGAGAGAGAGAGCTCCTATTCCATTATAGCAAGTTAAACAGCACAGTGCTTGTGCTGTCTAATCTGCCCCTAATTAAGCTTCAAAAAACCTGGCTGATCCTGCCAATTCAAGTATCCCTCTATGTGTACTGACCACGAAAATCATGGCTGCTGAGCCCTGATCACCGTGGTCAGTTTATGTGCTTCCATCATCCACAGCTCTCCTCTCTCCCCCTGTCTGTCAGCTCTGTGTGTCTGTATCCCCCCTTTCTGCCGCTAGTGGTAGAAAAGAAAAGTTTAACTGCCAGCCCCTCTGTTTTATCAAGGCATAACACGCTCTGTAAATGAAGCATGTAAATACCTTTTTTCAGCTTAATTCAGGCCGGTCATGTGACTCCTGGCCACTCTCCGTCTCCGATCCCCGGGCTACAGCCTTTGCAGCCAGCATGGCTGTCACATGACCTCCCTGGCTGTATCAGAGGGGGATCTCTGCCCATCCCCCTGTAGCCTTGGATCAGAGTACGAGAGCGGCCAGGAATCGCATGACCAGCCTGAATATATCTGAAAAAGGGTATTTACGGGCTTCATTTAAAAAAAATAAACACTTATAGGGTGTGTTATGCCTTGATAAAAAAAGAGGGTCTGGCAGTGAATTTCTGTTTAAAGGTAACAACTATTTAGGCTAGTTTGAGGTTCAGAATTTGTTTGGCTAGCAAAACAGTAAGATATTGTGTAACTGAGTGAGCTTCCCATACATTTGTGTTACATACTGCAAGTGTGCACTCCCAGCATCAGTACTGTACGAGAATGGGATTCTGATGCTAGAGTGATGAAGGCAGTCACTTCACCAGCATTACAAGATGTTTCTATTATACAGCAGAACACAAATCGACTGCTTAGCACTGTAAGCATGCCAGATAATTCACTGATTCACAAGAGGGGCAGATTCCTAATGCAAACCTGAATGGCAATCCTTGAAGGAAGGAAGAGTATCAGCAGAGAATCAGCAGCAGAGGAGAAAGGGGATGGCTTTCAAATGTAAACACACATTGTGCTATATAGTTACATAGTAGTTGAGGTTGAATAAAGACAAAAGTCCATCCAGTTCAAACTGTGTAGGTGTATGTGGACCTATTAATTTCCCATACCTCTGAATGTTTTGCTCTTTGATTGTGCTTACATTTGTGATCATTGTGATTAGCCACCACAGTTATCACAATCAGCGAGGCTCTGTGCTTTTTTAAATTGCTGTGATCTGTGCTCTATAATGAGCTTCCTGGATGCGCTTCCAAGATATTAATATTCTTATTGATATACACCTTGTTTACATTTAGAATTTTTCTTGTTTGGTAGTGTAAAACAGAACAGTGAAGGTATGTTACTGTAATTCTGTCCTAGTGTATGTCTGTCATTTATCTCAGAGTGATAAATAATTAAGAATTAGGAATACAGTGTATTTTTTGCTTATCTTTTTATTTAAGCAGTCAACATGGGTGCAGTTATACAGATGGCCATATGAGAAGCAAAAACAACATATACGATATATTAATGGATACAATAAATTAACAACAGTGATATTACAGTGCTGTATTTAGGAGTGATACCACTTGTATTGGTTTAATTTCTGCAAGGGTGTGACACAATACAATAGCAGTGGTATTGGAGTTTTATACTGGACACATAGCACAGCGTTGGGTTGTTTCATTTATTATTCGATTACTTTCTTGTAGAGCACTATATCAATATTATTTTTGGGTTACAATGAAAATAATATAAACATATACAAATGTGCATTAACCTGGTTGATAATGTGATGTATTCTATTTAAGTGGAAATGTTCTGCAAAAGAATTTGAGAATGTGAAGATTTAGTTCACCTATTCAATCATGTTAAAAAAAATCCCTGTTTACCTCTTTCATCTTCACATGATTAGATAATTTAAGTGACTCTTCACACAATTTGATGTGTGAACATTTTCAAATCCTTTAAATCAGCCTCAATAAATCTATCTTTTTTGCAACTTTTCTAGCAAACTAGTATACATCATTGTTAACCGGGTTCATGCAAATTTTATATGTTTCTATTATTGTCATGATAACTTGAAACCATGATTAAGCCTTTTGTCCCACACATATGGGGATGTTTAATAACGGGAGCATGGGGTTAAATTTAGCAAATATAAATGAGAATTGTGGCCTTAAAATTTTAATTTTCAGTACAGTACACGTGACTTGAGATGATGTGAATGCATGCATCATGGGCAGGAGAAGTACACACACACAGTAGTTTCTCCATAGGGAACACTGGGTGATTTATTGATTAAATCAATATTTTTCCCTCACCAAGCTGCAAATGTTAAAAAGAAGATTAGGTCAATCTGCTGTAACATTAGTTATCTTATGAACTTTAAAAACCTTGAGCTTGTCAAAGAACAGGATGAAATTCAAAATGTAGAGGGATAAAATGGAGTAATTTGTGTCAGTGGCTGCATGTTAGCATATTACGCATTAAAGAGAGCTATTTTCAGCTTCAAACAGAAATATGTAATTCAGGTTACTTTAAGCATACACTGAAGTGAAACTTTTGATTTGCCTACAAGGTGTAAACTTTGCAACAAGCGCTTATTACAGGAGGTGTACAAAACACTTCTATTTATGATGGGTTCAATTATGTATCAAATAATGATAATTTAAGGTGCAAATAAATCATGAGTCATTTTCATAATGGTGGAGAGAAGAAACAGGAGGAAGAGAGGAGAACATCAGAGGCATCACATAGTGTATTGGTAAGCATAAACATTGCTTGTAATAAAGGGCGTTCTAACTGTAGCGTAGAGGGTGAAGGTCATTTTGGCATTGTCATTTTTTCTATGCCAACGCCGGAAACACATGCATAGCAAGCTTTTTCCTTCTTCTCTTTAATATACTGTAAGAAAAATCCCTTTTCCAGACTACATTGCCTGTAACTGAAAATGTCCACAAAATATTTTTTGTTACAAAATGGTGTTATCCTTGAGCAGATAAAGGAAACCTTAGTTCTGTTTATATTTTCTCTATTGATTATGGTTACAACAAAGAAGTACAACTTAAAATATTTTTAAAATGTCTTTTTAACAGGTAAATTTAAAATGTTGAGAACAAAGCCCATTGTTTGCATATCTCCATAGCTCAAGCTGCAATTTTAATGCACAACTCAATGAGCCAGAGGTGTTTCTACTTCCTCCTTTAGATGGCTTCATACACAATTTCCACTAGAGAGACACAGTCTAAATGAAACAGCTTTTGCTATATATACTGTATACACATTATGAAAGATCAATATAAAAAACAGCATCATGTAAACTTAAATATACAAAAAGTCCAAATAAAGTGATGTCATCAATATAAAGTGCTTTTGTGCTATAAACTTCTTAAAAGTGTTTTTGTGCTCCACATAAATTCATTCTGTGACATGACACACACCCCCTTTTGTGTCTCTCCTTACCAGAAACAATAGACCCCCAGCTTTTCAGTCTGGGAGTCAAACAGGCTTGAATTAAATAGGACTGATGGGTCACAATGAACAGATCAAGAACTCTCCAGTAGCCTCTAAGATGTTTAAGTAATCCTCAAATACAGAACAAAGAGAAGGAGCCAATAGTGAAGTACCGTAGGGTTGCAGTTTAAAAAAGGTTGTAAACCCCCCAAAAAAAAAAAATACCTGTAAGACAAAGGCATATACTAGCTCATTATGAAATATTTACTGTAGAACGAAGCCCCCGCAGTGCCGCCCGCTCAGCGGTGACATGGCCGACATGTTGGGCCGTCCTGCTTCCTGGTTTAGTTTCCTCCGGCCATCTTAATGGCCGGAGGCATGATGACATCACTGCCACACATGCACGTGGGAGCCGCCGTTTACGGCACAGGGCTCTGAAGGAATGGCACGGGTGGCCGTTCCTTTAGAGTGCATGCGTGGATGACATAGTCGGCTGCATTAAAAGTAAATATCTCCTAAGTTTAGAAGATATTTACAGTACCTATAAGTAAGCCTTATTAGAGGCTTACCTATAGGTACAAGTTATAAGAGAGGGTTTACAACCTCTTTAATAGCGCTATAAAAAACATACTTGATTGAATAGTTCTCTTTTTTCAATCTTAAGGAGAAAAGATTAGAACTTTGGTATCTAGGAAAGAAAAGAAACTCAAACTATTGGAGGCCAATATCAATGCAGTTAAAACTAAATTGGCTCCTTTAGAGGAAACAGCTGAATACAAAGAAAAAATGAAACCCCTTCAGGATTTTGTTGGGAAGGTAGATAAAGATACACAAAAGAACAAAACGAAAGCATATATCTGAAATATCAATGATTATAAGGCCCCTAAAGTATATAAGTGGAAAGAAGAATTGGTGGATCAAGGTGAGGTCTCTCATGCCTCTACTGAGGAAAGGGAGGTCATAAGCCCTACCCCAATTCAATCAAACCCACAGTATGTAGGTAATGTACAAACACCCAGGTCGCAGGGATGACCTTACATGTATGATAGAAATGGAGAGAGACCAAGCTCTGACACCTTCCAATATCCAATATAGAGTACCTACTAATAATAGGTTTGAACCATTATATTATGCCAAAAATCACTCTCCCCATAGAGGTTCATACCACCAAGGGGACCACCAATATAGAGGAGGGTGGGCAGGTCCTTCTTGGATCCCCAACCATCCTAGAGGAGGCCCGCCCAGGAGGGAGCAAGGAATGTATCCAGGCTACAACATATATATATTTAAGACTTTAACTGCAGTTCCACTCTTATTCTGACTCATAATGCAATTTATTTTTTACTTTATGATCAGCCTAACTGCCCAGTATAAAACACTAATACTGTCAGAGCTGCTACAGAGTCCCAGAATGTTATTTATTTATAAAGGAACACTTTGATCTTCTCCTGTATCACTGGCCTCTGTGCTCATTCCAAGATGCTGATGCTGATGCTGCTTATGTAGTGCAGTACATATAAAATAAAGTTCTAAAACTATTGTATTTTTGTGTCTTTCTTCATCAATGGCTTATCTGACCATTTAATGCTGCTGATGACATTTCATTGCCAGTGTTCCAAACAAAGGTTGTTTTCTTCTTCAAAGAATAATGAACCTGTATATAGTTGAGGGCAGATATATGGGTCTATTTCACAACCTTTATTGTATACCACATTGTAATGCTTCATATACAGTATTTTAGATGGTTCTTTATTATTTTTAGGTACAGTTCTTGTGTTTCTTATGTGGTCTGGTTTTGCATTATTAAGGGATATCGTGTTTTCTGTATGGACAGTACATAATATTATTTAACCAGTTCTGGACCTGAAGGATTAGCCCCCTTAAAGCGCAATTCCGCTTTCATGGGGAAAAAATAGCAAATAAAGAAAAAACAATATAGCGTATACAATTGTGACCAAAATCATATTGTAATTGAATGTTATTAAAAATTACCTTTCCTTTTCAATCTGCAGCTGTTGTAATTTTCTGAAAATGGAATGCAGAATGTGTACTGACCACACCCCAGAAACATCATTTCCTCCATGTTTGATTGGCTCACCAATTTTCCCTGAAGTCTGCCCAAGATACAAGTCAGATTTCTGGCATCCCCTGCAACAAAAATGTAATTTTTGTAGCGATACTCCCAATAGGAGCACATCTAAAGAGATGCAGGTCCAGCAGCTTCCCTCATTAGAGCCCTGCAGCTGCCACAGCTGACTAATAATTATAAAACCACTCCCATCGACCCACTCAGCACAGAGGAACAAACAATGATTTCTTCAGAATAACACAATGTAGGAATCTGCAACAAAGTTTGTTACAATCCTTGTAATGTACAGAGATCACCCAGAGGAGAATGTTTTTTCTCAACAAAAGTGGCGTTATGCTTTAATGACCAGACCATTTTTTTCAATTCGGCACTGTGTTACTTTAACAGACAATTGCGTGGTAGTGCTACACTATACTAAAAAAATTGATGTCCTTTTTTCCCCATAAATGGAGCTTTCTTTTGGGGGTATTTGATCACCTCTGCGATTTTTATTTTTTGCGCTATAAACAAAAAAATGCGACAATTCTGGAAAAAAAAACATTATTTTTCACATTCTGCTATATAACATTCCCCAAAAAAAAAATCTAATTTTTTCATCCTTTTAGGCCAATTTGTATTCTGCTACACATTTTTGGTAAAAAAAAATGCAATAAGCGTATTTTGATTGGTTTGCGCAAAAGTTATTGCGTCTACATACTAGGGGAAAAATTTATGTCATTTGTATTTATTTATTTTTTTTACTAGTAATTGCAGTGATCTGTGATTTTTAGTGGGACTGCGACATTGCGGCAGACAGATCGGGACCCTAACTGACATTTTTGGCACTTTTGGGGGGACCAGTGACATTACTACAATAATGTGTGCTTAAAATATGCACTGGTACTGTTATAATGACACTGGCAGAGAAGGGGTTAACCTAGGGGTGATCAAAGGGTTAATAGTGAGTTTAGGGGAGTGGTTTCTAACTGTGGGTGGAGGGACTTGTGAAATGATCATAGAGACCTGTGATCCTATATAGAAGGATCACAGGTGCTCTGTGATCATTTCAGAGAAAAGAAAGGTCAGTTGTGTTTCTCTCTCAGCGGGGAGTGATTGTGGGTGCCCGGCGGCAATAGCGGCCACTGTTTCCGTGGATTGGCATCCCCACTGCCTAGTGGTGTGCGTTTGCCCCCCCCCCAGTACCACTCCCACGAACCTACGTGCCCGTATGCCGATTCAGGCAGCCGAGCCAGCCTGCCGCAGTATATATGCTGCGGGTGTTTGGCAAGTGGTTAAAGCTCCCCCCCCTGGTCCCCAAGGTAACCTTTATATTAAATGTATGTGGCCTAATATGGTTCAAGAGGGGTGGGACATGTTTGTCTCCTTTCCTTTTCTGACCATGCTCAGATATGGGTCTGGTATGGATAATAGGCGGAATTGCATGCTTTTCTATTGTTTATTTGCAAAGAATTCCCCTATAAAATCCATACTAGACTCAAAGGGTTTGGTATGGAATTTGCACTGTTTTTATTTTTGCATCCCTTGACATCTATACCCAACCCTCATCAAAGATAATAGTCTAGTGCATATTTTAAGAAAGAACCCCATTCCATTCCATTTTTTTTTTTTTAATCCTCTTTCTAATAACCTATAAATGGCTATTACTGTTTTTTGCACATTCAGCTCCCATTGGCTTCACTGGGTTTTGGATTTAGCACCAGCACTTTAGTAATGATTGCTGAACCCACATTGAACTAAGCCCATGTACATTTGGCTCATCTCTAATTAAAACTAAGAATGAAGTATGGTTAAGGTCAACCTCAGTTTGGTCTGATCCCTGGGAAATATGGTCTAATATGGCCATGTAGCTATATTAGGTCAATGATGTCACCAGCATCCTCTTCCCCTTTATTACATGCAGCTACAGGGCAGGGAATTCAATGGCTGCTGCTGGTTGGGCCTGCTGTGATTTGGCAGTTTTCCACTGGTTTGGGCCAGTTCACTCTTTATCTCATCCCAAATTAAGACTTTTTTTAGGTAAAAACATAGCAGCATGGACTGCAGTATATACACTGTTATGAAAAAAGAAAAAACAAATCTTTTAAAGACTCACCACTAAGTATTGGTTCACTTTCTCATTTGGATGTGCAGCTTGGAAGATGCCTAACCATGCAATAGGTTTCTTTCCTTTGGTTGTGATGAACTGAGAGGGAGAGCATATTTTCCCTAACAAACTGCAGATTTAGCTTATTATGTATTATGCAAGATGTAAAAATCGCATTGCAGCATGTACTGTATATAATGAGCCAAAAGTTATGGTAAAGAAAAAGAACAAAACACAATGTACATTTCTTCAATATGCCTTGATAGGATTATGTTATCTGGGCATTAACTTGCTGAAATACTGACACAAGCAGGTTATCTCAGTGTAGCTATTTTAAATTAGGAAAAAATTAGAAGCTCATAAAAATAGATCATGCCTAGTATAACTGTAATTGAAGTCTATATTAGTGACCAATTTCTTGTTATACTGCAATTTTATTATGCCTCAGGGCTCTCACAATTGAGTCACCATTCCAGAATAGCTTGATGTTCACTTATCATACACAGACGACGTGGGGAAATGAGGACAGAGAGCTGCAACATTAATCCTTTTAAATACAGCATAACCTGTAATTAATGGACTAAATAGCCAATGAGACTAATAGAATTATAATATGCAAGAAAAAGGATCACTCACATTCACTTGAAATAAAATATTTTACCCAATGTAGAACACTATGGTCCATTGTGCTTTAATTGTATGTTGCTGTCCAGGCATTAAAGAATTATAATTTAAAGATTTGATAAAAATATACCAACTAATCCTGAAATGGAAGCAGGAACAGAACCGGTCTATAGAATTACCTGGTGGAATACATTTTCAGTGCTATATTAAGACAAACGCTCACATGATAAATTATCAGAGCCAGCAGATAGTAAAGAAGGGAAGGCAAAGTCTGGTACTCTAGCAAGGGGACCTGGCCAAGTCCCAAAGAGATGTAACATTCTAGTGTAATGTTCTGGTACCTCTGGTACCCTTATTTCCACATTTCTCTCTTAATATTGCGTCCCATCTTGCTATCCAAATGGAACGCATACACCTTTAAGGGCAATGACGTCATCGCCGGGCGCCGCTATGAGCGGCTATTTCAATCGCCGGCTTTCTCTCACTCATTGCTCGTTCAAACCGCATGTTGCCTTGTCTTGTCCAATGCTGCCGGAGCTTCAAGCTATTCCCCTTGCCTGAACAAGACCGGAACCTCGCTACCGATCCAGTATCTCGCTACCGGATTACTCCATTACTCTTGGACCTTGCTACTACTAACCCATCTAGTGATAAGTACCCCGCAGGGGATTCCTTCCTCAACCTAACTTTCACTATCTACTACTGCATACTAAAGAGACTATTACTATCTAAGCTATTTCTATCATCTGCATAGATTGCTAGCTCTTGGGACTACCATCACCTATCATTGCACTAGGTTACTCTCTCTTGCATACTTCATCTGCTGTCCCCTACCACCTGTTACTATACATGATTGCTAAAACCTATCTGCATACTATCATCACCTACCACTCTCCTGAATACTACTACTAAGTGCTCACCATTCTATTGCCTGTCTCTCACCTCTATTCTATCATATACATTCTATCACTCCAGGAACATCATATTGAGTGTATGTATATTTGCATAACAGGCTGTACACAGTGATGAAGTCCTGAGAGTTGGATATGTTGTTCAACACATTCTCTACATGACTACTGAGTGTAATAATTCTGCAGCTGCAAATCCATTCACTAACAAAAAACGCATGAGCGTTACAGCTAGTCACTAGTGAATAACTCAACCCCACTTATAACTGAAAATATTTTAATGTTTTCTCTCAGCGATCAGCATATGGAAAATGTCCTACCCTTAGATTTCAGTAAAAATGTAAATTCACTATACTGTGGGTAACCTGTAGTGATGCACAGGAAAAAAAAAAAAAAACGGCTAATTGCCTTTAACCCTTTCATGACCAGAAACAACAAGAAAGTAGTGAAGAGCACTAGATAGTACAGATGAGACAAGGTTTAATAATAAAACAAATCACACTCACAAGCAATGTTTAGTCAAATTTTAGGACAGTATCATCACCAGGTGCACAATCCTGGACAGTCAAGACATACTGGATAAAAAATGAGCTCTGATTCCAAAATGTATTAAATACTGCACTTCCTTGCAGCTTTATCAATAGTACACCAAGGAAGAAAAACAATTAAGCACAGTAGACATAACTTTCTCATTATTAGCCCACTTGTGCAGATAAATGTTCCAAAGAGCAACCCCGGTTTAGAATTCAAGCTCCAAATGCTGCCAATGACATGTTTCAAGGCTCCGCCACCTCTCCAGAGGAAGAGGTGGAGCCTCTAAACATATAGTTGCTCTTTTGCCAAATCCTCCCCACAAGTCGGTTAATAATTCAGGAGTCTTATCTGGCATTCTTCGCTGTTGTTCTTCCCTGGTGTGCTATTGATTGAGCTGGAAGGATGTGGATTAGAACATTTTGTAATCAATACTCTGCAGTGCCCTGTGTTTTTACCTATTTTACTTTTTTCTGTAGGGTCTTTGATGAGGCTGTGGGTCTCTTGGTGATCAGCACCCTGTTTCATGTGCTTCTTTCATACCTAGAGGTCATTATAAGTAACAATGTCAGTCTTTGACCCTGAAACTGAGCTGCAGCATGATGGACAAGACCATACAGCGGTTTAACAGGACAGGTTCCACTCACAACAGGCCTCGCCATGGTCGACCAAAGAATGTGCACTTGCTCAGCATCATATCCAGAGGTTGTCTTTGGGAAATAGATGTATTAATGCTGCCAGCATTGCTGCAGAGGTTGAAGGGGTGAACGGTCAGCCGGTCAGTGCTCAGATCATAAGCAGCACAATGCATCAAATCGGTCTGCATGGCTGCCATTCCAGAAGGAAGCCTCTTTTAAAGATGATGCACAAGAAAGCCCGCAAACAGTTTACTGAAGATAAGCAGACTAAGGACATGGATTACTGGAACCATGTCCTGTGGTCTGATGAAACCAAGATAAACATTGGTGTCAAGCGTGTGAGGCAGCAACCAGGTGAGGACTGGAGTACAAAGACAAGTGTGTTTTGCCTACAGTCAAGCATTATGGTGGGAGTGTCATGGTCTGGGGCGGCATGAGTGTTGCCGACACTGGGGAGCTACAGTTCATTGAGGGAACCATGAATGTCAACATGTACTGTGACATACTGAAGTAGAACATGATCCCCTCCCTTCGGAGACTGGGCCACAGGGCAGTATTGCAACATGATAACGATCCCAAACACACCTCCACGATGACCACTGCCTTGCTAAAGAAGCTAAGGGTAAAGGTGATGGACTGGTCAAGCATGTCTCCAGACTTTAACCCCTTTTGAACATCTGTGGGGCATCCTCAAAGGGAAGGTGGAGGAGCACAAGGTTTCTAACATCCACCAGCTCCCTGTTGTCATCATGGAGGAGTGGAAGAGAACTCCAGTGGCAACCTGTGAAGCTCTGGTGAACTCCATGCCCAAGTGGGTTAAGGCAGTGCTGGAAAATAATGGTGGTTACACAAAATATTGACACTTTGGGCCCAATTTGAACATTTTTCTTAAGGGTGTACTCACTTTTGTTGTCAGCAGTTTAGACATTATGGATGGAGTTATTTTGAGGGGACAGCAAATTTACTCTGCTATACAAGCTGTACACTCACTACTTTACATTGTAGCAAAGTGTCATTTCTTCAGTGTTGTCACAATAAAAGGTATAATAAAATATTTACAAAAATATGAGGGGTGTACTCACTTTTGTGAGATACTGTGTATATATATATATATATTCCACAGGTGAGGCAAACAGCACTCCACAAACTTCCAGGTGCATGCAATCAAGCCCTCCCACAGGCCACATAAGAAAAAAGTCCAGGATAGCTGCACACTATGTGAAAGTTCCATAATACAACAGTTTCAGGATATAAAAATGCGTTCACACCCTTCTTCAGGTAGGAACAATCATGAATAATCCACATAATTTCAGTTGCCATATATAGTTATCTTACACCGGTAAAACAAGTGGCTGAGGAATTGGTGTAGGAAGGAGGGGTTTGGGTTCCTGGAGAACTGGGCTGACTTCTCAGTCGGCTACCGGCTCTTTAGTAAGGATGGGCTGCACCTTAATGGGGACGGTACAGCTCTTTTGGGGAGAAAGATGGCCACCAAGTTGGTGGGGCTTTTAAACTAGGAGACGGGGGGGAAGGCTCAGAAGTAGAATCAGTCAGGAGGGAGCAGAGGACTGAAGGCAATTGTAGGGTCAGCAGCGACAGTAGGTCGACAACATCAATTGGCGGGTCTGTGCGCGAAAACTGCAGACCAAACAGAAATAAACATAACCGCCAATCACGTTTAACTTCCGTAAAACTAAGAGGGGTATATGCTATTGCCAGGAGCCTAGCTAATAAGATGGATGAGTTGGAAATGTTAGTACATGAGGAGGACATAGACCTTGTGGGAATAACAGAAACTTGGTTCGACCCCTCACATGACTGGCTGGCCAATATCCAAGGGTATTCGGTGTACCGAAAGGACAGGGTAGGAAAAAGAGGGGGAGGGGTATGTCTCTATGTCAAGAACAATATAAAGGTGCTAGAAAAGAGTGACATTACGGATGGGATGAGCATGGATTTAGAATCTGTGTGGGTTGAACTTGATAGGGAAGAAGATAAGGGAAAAGTAGTTGTGGGGGTTTGCAATAGGCCACCTAACCAAGGGGAGGAGGTAGAGCTGGAATTTTTAGCACTAATGGGTAAAGTGGCAAAACTGGGATCAGTCATCATATTGGGGGACTTCAATTATCCCGACATTGACTGGGAGGAGGGGACTGCACACTCACAGAAGGCCCGTCTATTCACGGAAACCTTACTGGATAATTACATGTCACAGTTGGTGGATTCCTCTACTAGAGAAAATGCAATCCTGGATCTATTGATCACTAATGACCCAGACATAATCTCGGAGGTAGGAGTCCAGGACAACCTGGACTCTAGCGATCACAGGATGATCACATTTCGTATAAATAACAATATAAAAAGGCAAGTGGGGAACATAAGAACCCTAAACTTCAGACGGGCAAACTTTCCAAAATTGTACTCATTGATGGAAAGGGTAAACTGGGACCAAACCCTGGGATCCCTGACCACAGAGGAAAATGGGAATGCTTTAGGAACATATTAAGCAAAGGCATCTTGCAGTGCATTCCTATGGGAAATAAATTTAGAAGAGACAAAGCCAAACCTGGCTGGCTAAACCGTAGCGTTAAAAAACTTATTAGGGGAAAAAAATTGGCCTTCAAGAAATATAAATCAGAGGGCACAGTATCGGCCTTCCAGCAATACAAGGAGGCAAATAAGAAAAGTAAACAAGAAATCAAGATTGCTAAAATCAACTTTGAGAGACAAATAGCGGAGGATAGTAAAAAAAACCCAAAGAATTGCTTTAAATATATCAACAGCAAAAAAACTAGGGCAGAGCATATTGCACACATAATTAACGATGATGGGAGGATGGTTACAGAGGACACTGAAAAAGCAACCGTGCTGAATGCTTTTTTCTCGTCAGTCTTTACGCAGGAAAAGGAGGGGTACACTGACCATGACTGTTTGGTTAGTAGTAATACACAGGACTTGCCACTATGGCTAACAGAGGGTGAAATCAGGGAAAGGCTGGATAAACTGAACACAAACAAATCACCAGGCCCGGATGGCGTACATCCGAGAGTGCTCAAGAAACTCAGTAAGGTTATATCTAGACCACTGTTCCTGATCTTTGCGGACAGTATTAGGACAGGACATGTACCAGGGGATTGGAGGAAGGCTAACGTGATTCCGATATTCAAAAAGGGCCAGAGGCATATCCCGGGAAATTATAGGCCTGTCAGCTTGACATCAATAATATGTAAACTTTTGGAGGGGATGATAAGGGACTATATCGTAGAATATGCTAAAGACAACAACATCATCAGTAGTAACCAGCACGGGTTTACAAATGGGCGTTCTTGTCAAACCAATCTCTTAGCATTCTACGAGGAGGTGAGCTGTGAGCTAGATAGGGGCAGACCAGTGGATGTGGTGTACTTGGATTTCGCTAAGGCGTTTGATACAGTTCCCCACAAGCGCTTAATTTATACAATAAGGTCTGCAGGTATCGACAGCAGGGTTTGCTCTTGGATACGGAACTGGCTAAAAGGCCGTGTCCAAAGGGTGGTAATAAACAGAGCATACTCAGACTGGTCTGAGGTAGTAAGCGGGGTCCCCCAGGGCTCAGTCCTGGGACCAACCTTGTTCAATTTATTCATAAACAGCATTGAGGACGGGATCAGTAGTTCGTTATCAGTTTTTGCAGATGACACAAAATTGGCCAGGGCAATAACTGCACAGCATGAAGCAGATATCCTACAGAATGACCTGGACAAAATTACGGAGTGGGCAACGACATGGCAAATGAGGTTTAATGTGGAGAAGTGTAAGGTTTTGCACTTGGGGACTAAAAACATAAAAACACAATACACGTTAGGAGGGGAACCCTTGGGGGAATCAAAAATGGAGAAAGATCTGGGAGTCTTGGTTGATGATAGATTAGGCAACAGCATGCAATGTCAAGCGGCAGCTTCCAAAGCCAACAGAATATTAGCATGCATAAAAAAGGGATGTATTCCAGAGATAAGACTATAATCCTTCCACTTTATAAAACTCTGGTCCGACCGCATCTGGAGTATTCTGTCCAGTTCTGGTCGCCAGTCCTCAGGAGGGATGTGTTGGAGCTGGAGAAAGTCCAGAGAAGGGCAACTAAACTGATTAGGGGGTTGGAGGACCTTAACTATGAAGAGCGGCTGCAATCCTTCGATTTATTTTCCCTGGAGAAGAGACGTCTGAGAGGGGACATGATAGCAATTTATAAATATCTTAATGGGGATCTCAGCTTAGAAAAAAAGCTGTTCATTCGAAGGAATTGCATGAGGACTCGAGGACATACAATGCGATTAGAGTAGAAGCGTTTTAACCTCAGGCAACTAGGAGGGTTCTTTACTGTTAGGGCTACAAGATTGTGGAATTGTCTACCACAAGAGGTGGTTTCTGCGGGTAGTATGGTGACTTTCAAAAGACTCTTAGACTTACATCTCAAGGATCAGGAGATTAAGGGCTATGTTAGATGATTACAGTCACACACACCTACACAGGTTGAATTGTATGGACTATTGTCTTTATTCAACCTCACCTACTATGTAACTATGTAGCTATGTAACATTTAACACTTTCTAATACACAAGAAAAAACCTTTTCATTCATTGTCCCCTTCATCTCAAAGCGAATGCTGTACCAGCTAGATTCCCCTTCCATAACACAAAAGGAGATCCCAATTCATACCCAGTATCAAAATATATAAATTAAAAAGAAAAAAGAAAAATAATAAAATAAAAAAATAATTAACCAATATAGATCTCATTGAAAATATTGCACAGAACCTACAAACCACCGATCTATATTGTTCATAAGAACAAATGTAGATCAAAGTCTGAATTTAACCCTTTGGGGCTAAGGGTATCTAGACAGTTTATCCAGTAAACCTCCCATTTCCTTAGTTGAAGTTCTCTATTACCACCCCTCCTGACATGAGTGATAGCTTCAAACACCATAAAACGTAATTGGGATACACTGTGTTACATTTCGACAAAGTGTCTAGCCAATGGAAGTTGGACCAATTTATCTCACATAGAATATTTATGTCTAGCTATGCGATCTTTCACCTTCTGTGTTGTCTCCCCAACATAGAGGATCACATAAACCACAAAGGATGACTGACATGTATGGTATCCCTAACTGATCCATAATTAGGACCTAATTATGGATCATATCCTTGTCTTAATTGCATTCAATGTAATTCTATGATGAAGGGTACATTTTTGAATCATCCCCATTTGGGGATCAATATAGACATGAAGGGATACCCCTGGCAAAAAGTATAGAATCATCACTCTTGGAAAATGTTCATTCAATTGTTTCATTGTGTAGAAAAAAAACTAATCACAGACATGCCTCAAAACTATTTTCATTTACCATACCTTCTGGCTTTAAGAAACACTTATTAATTTGGCAAGAGACCGCGCTCAAATAAATACAATAAATAAATATCAATCCAATGGGTGAAGATACACATATAAGAAAATTTCAAATATAAATCAATCCATATTAAAGTGAATCGTGAAAGTCCGTGATATATAAATAAATACTATATAATTAGTAATAAATAATGTTATAATGTCCAACGTGGCAAAATCCAAATAAAGTGCTTTTAGTGCCTATATTATTGGTAATGGTGGGAGCGAGAATCATTCACCGACATCCATTTAGTGGATATGTGCTCTCCTCCACCTCCACCGCATGCACAGCACACTTACCAGATACCCCTTAGGGTTTGGTGTTTCTGTGGTATCCTGCTAAGAGACACTCAATAATGAGCATGGTTCCAGGATCCAGATAGCCCTTAAGATATCCACTATGGTCCACTCGGTATTAAGCGAGGTTTTCAGGTTCCCAGCATAGACCTGTTCATCCTCTGGAATGGCTCAGAAGAAAGTTTGATGAAGTTTATAGAAAGAATAAATACGAATTGTTATGGACTCAAATTCTCAGCAACCTGGAACAAAAAACAGATTTGTTTCCTAGACTTAACACTTGAGAATAGAAATGGAATAGTAAACACTAAAACTTTCTTCAAGGAGACAGGTCGAAATAGTTATATTCCGACCAACAGGTGCCATCACCCTAGTTGTTTAGGGGCTGTCCCTAAGGGACAATTTATGAGAATCCGACGAAATTGTAAACAGAAGAAGGATTATCTTGAACAATCAAGTGTGTTGGTCCAAAGATTTGTTGAGAAAGGGTATAATCCCAGTAATCTCTTGTCAACCCAACTCAAAGTGGGAAAAATTCATAGGGAAGAAATGCTGGTGCACAAATCAAGAAAGGCTTGTCACTCTGGAGAAATAACTGATTTTAATCGAAACTACAAACAATGTGAATCCATTGTCCGCAGACATTGGTCCATCCTCAAAAAAGACAAAACTCTTAATGAAATTTTACCCAATAAACCTTCTTTTATCTATCGGAAAGCGAAAAACATAAGACACTCCCTGGCACCCAATATACCTGACCCACCGAAGAAAATTGTTACATTCTTGGATCAAACAGGATTTTTTTTACTGTCGAAGATGTAAGGCCTGCAAGACTAACAAAAAAGCCAAGAAAAACAAATACTTTTCAATCTAACAGCATGGCAATTGGCTCAGATTTGACATGAGGTTTGACATGTCAAATCGCATGTCAAATCAGACCAATGTGAACGTGAGCTTAAAGCCAGAAGGTTTAAATGTTAAATGAAAATAATTTTAGGAGAACGATGTAAATCATTTTTTTTCTACACAATTAACCACTTAAGCCCCAGCCCTATTTCGGACACTGTTTTGTTCACGCGTTAAAACCAGTATTTTTTCCTAGAAAACTACTTAGAACCCCCAAACATTATATATATATTTTTTTTAGCAAAGACTCTGGAGAATAAAATTTCGGTCATTGTAATATTTTTTATCACGCGGTATTTGCGCAGCGGTCTTTAAAGCGCCATTTTTTTGGAAAATTTTTGAAAAATCACATTTCACTAATTTTAAAAAATACTAAACAGTTAAGTTAGCCCATTTTTTTGTATATTGTGAAAGAACATGTCACGCCGAGTAAATAGATACCCAACATGTTACGGTTTAAAATTGCGCCCCCCCCCGTGGGATCGCGACAAACTACGGTCAATAGAGATCTCAATCTGCGACGCTTTAAATGTATTTAACGGTTACCAGTTTTGAGTTAGAGTGTAGCTCCTTTTTTTAAATTATTGCTCACGCTCTGGCGATCGCGGCGATACCTCACATGTGTGGTTTGAACAGCTATTTCATTTGCGGCTCGACTTCCGTATACATTTTTTTTTGTGCGCGAGCTAACGGTGACGGGGGTGGCTAAATTTTTTTTTTTCCCATTTATTTTATTTATTTTTTTAACTTTATTAAAGTTTTTTAAAAAAATATAAAATCTGATCACTTTTATTGCTGTCACAAGCAATGTAAACATCCCTTGTGACACCAATATGTAGTGACAGGTACACTTTATGGAGAGATCGAGAGTCTAAAAGACCCTAGACCCCTCCACTACACTTCCCTGTATGCAAAACGCCGAAAACGGCATTTATGCATACAGCCATTTTTCAAATTTGTCGCCTTTTGCAGCACAGTAACCCGGAAGTGACGTCATGGACGCCGCCTCCGGGTTACGTCATCGGAGACCTGATCGATGCCATTTCCGGCATTCATCGGGACTCCATCCAGCTGGTGGATGTGCCGGCTGGGTGCTCGGGGCTCCCGGTGGGACGGGACCCCCGGGCAAAGCCATGGAAGGCGGCGGGAGGGGGGGGGACGTGCCCTCCCGCCCCCGGGGTACCGATCGAGCGGCTCGGTACCGACGGAAAGCCAACCATCGGCTCTAAACCACGGTACTGGGATGGTGCCTCTAGCTAGAGGCATCATCCCGGTACACTACCGCAAAGTTTACCGACATAGACCTACGTTAGTATGCGGTAAGTGGTTAACCACTTCAGCCTCGGAAGGTTTTACCCCTTTATTAACCACGCCATTTTTCAGTTTTATTCAACCCCCAAGTGATATTCAATCTTAGTACTTAGTACAACATCCTTTTACAGTTATAACAGCTTTTAAACGTGAAGCATAGCTTGACACAAGTGTCTTGCAGCGATCTAAGGGTATCTTTGCCCATTCGTCATGGGCAAAAGCCTCCAGTTCAATCACATTCTTAGGCTTGTGCACTGCAACTGCTTTCTTTAAGTCCCACCAGAGGTTCTCAAACGGATTTAAGTCTGGTGACTGTGATGGCCACTCCAAAATGTTCCAGCCTTTAATCTGCAACCATGCTCTAGTGGACTTGGAGGTATGCGTGGGATCATTGTCCTGTTGAAAGGTCCACCGTCTCCCAAGCCTCAGGTTTGTGACGGACTGCATCACATTGTCATCCAATATCTCCTGGTACTGAAGAGAATTCATGGTACCTTGCACACGCTGAAGCTTCCCTGTACCTGCAGAAGCAAAACAGCCCCAAAGTATGATTGAACCCCCCCCCCCCCCGCCATGCTTCACAGTAGGCAAGGTGTTCTTTTCTTCATAGGCCTTGTTCTTCCTCCTACAAACATAGCGTTGATCCATGGGCCCAAACAGTTCTAATTTTGTTTCATCAGTCCACAGAACACTATCCCAAAACTTCTGTGGTTTGTCCACATGACTTTTGGCATACTGCATTCGACTCTTCTTATTCTTTGGAGACAGCAAGGGGGTGCGCCTGGGAGTTATGGCATGGAGGCCTTCATTACACAGTGTGCACCGTCTTGTCTGAGCAGAAACTTCAGTACCAACATCTGACAAATCTTTTCTCAGTTCCTCAGCAGTCACACGGGGACTTTTCTCCACTCTACGCTTCAGGAAGCGCACAGCAGTCGAAGTAAGCATCTTCTTTCTGCCACGACCAGGTAGCGTTTCAACAGTGCCCTTTGCCTTGAATTTGCAAATGATGCTTCCTATGGTGTCTCTTGGTATGTTTAACATCTTTGCAATCTTCTTATAGCCATTGCCCTTCCTGTGAAGAGTAATCACCTCTTCTCTTGTCTTCCTGGACCATTCTATTGACTTCACCATGTTTGTAACCGCACCAGTAAATGTCTAGAAGGAGCTGAGTATCACAGTCATTTAAAATCTGCCTAATTGGTGCTTATTAGGCTTTATTGCTGCTCCCTGACATCCACAGGTGTTTTCAATACCTGATTGAAAACACTTCAATGAACCTCTGTTCTTCAGAGTGGTAGTCTTTAAGGGGTTAAATAATTGTGTCAATGAAGAATTCACAAAAGAAACATTTACTACTGTATTACAAAACCAATTGATGTCATTTTCGTTGCATAGGGTTCTTTAAGAAGTCCTTGTAGGATTTCATTCTGAATACAATTACAAATGTACACTAAATTCCCTAAAACCCTTTACAGCATTGGGGGGTTGAATAATTTTGAATACAACTGTACAGTATGTCACAAAAGTGAGTACATCCCTCACATTTTTGTAAATATGTTATTATTTCTTTTCATATGGCAACACTGAAGAAATGACACGTTGCTACAATGTAAAGTAGTGAGTGTACAGCTTGTATAACAGTGTAAATTTGCTGTCCCCTCAATAACTCAACACACAGCTATTATTGTCTAAACCACTGGCAACAAAATTTAGTACACCCCTAGGTGAACATGTCCAAATTGGACCCAAAGTGTCAATATTTTGTGTGGACACCAATATTTCCAGCACTGCCTTAACCCTCTTGGGCATGGAGTTCACCAGAGCTTCACAGGTTGCTACTGGAGTCCTCTTACACTCCTCCATGACGACATCACAGAGCTGGTGGATGTTAGAGACCTTGCACTCCTCCACCTTCCATTTGAAGATGCCCCACAGATGCTCAATAGGGTTTAGGTCTGGAGACATGCTTGGCCAGTCCATCACCTTTAGACTCAGCTTCTTTAGCAAGGCAGTGGTCATCTTGGAGGTGTGTTTGGGGCCATTTTCATGTTGGAATACTGCCCTGCCTCCCAGTCTCCGAAGGAAGGGGATCATACTCTGCTTCAGTATGTCACAGTACATGTTGGCATTCATGGTTCCCTCAATGAACTCTAGATCCCCAGTGCCAGCAGCACTCATGCAGCCCCAGACCATCACACTCCCACCACCATGCTTGACTGTAGGCAAGACACAATTGCCTTTGAACTCCTCACCTGGATGCTGCCACACACGCTTGACACCATCTGAACCAAATATGTTTATCTTGGTCTCATCAGACCACAGGACATGATTCCAGTAATCCATGTCCTTGATCTGCTTGTCTTCAGCAAACTGTTTGCAGGCTTTCTTGTGCATCATTTTTAAAAGAGGTTTCCTTCTGGGACGACAGCCATGCAGACCAATGTACAACATATGGTCTGAGCGCTGACAGGCTTACTCCCCACCCCTTCAACCTCTCCAGCTCTGCTGGCAGCACTCATACATCTATTTCCCAAAGACAACCTCTGGATATGATGCTAAGCATGTGCCCTCAACCCCTTTGGTCGACCACGGCGAGGCCTGTTCTGAGTGAAACCTGTCCTGTTCAACCGCTGTATGGTCTTGGTCACCGTGCTGCAGCTCAGTTTCAGGGTATTGGCAATCTTCTTATAGCCTAGGCCATCTTTATGTAGAGCAACAATTCTTTTTTTCAGATCCTCAGAGAGTTCTTTGCCATGAGGTGCCATGTTGAACTTCAAGTGACCAGTATGAGAGAGTGAGAGCGATAACACCAAATTTAACACACCTTCTCCCCATTCACACCTGAGACCTTTTAACACTAACGAGTCACACAACACGGGGGAGGGAAAAAGGCTAATTGGATACACTTAGGGGTGTACTCACTTTTATTGCCAGCGGTTTTGACATTAATGGCTGTGTGTTGAGTTATTTTGAGGGGACAGCAAATTTACACTGTTATACAAGCTGTACACTCACTACTTTACATTGTAGCAAAGTGTAATTTCTTCAGTGTTGTCACATGAAAAGGTATAATAAAATATATACAAAAATTTGTGAGGTGTACTCACTTTTGTGAGATACTGTAGGTAGATCACCGTTTTGTCTCTCCTACAAACGATCTGGGTCCCGGACTAGCTGATTGTACGTTTTAATGTTATAAAGGAACACTTTTTTTTAAAAATCTCCATTATATTATGTTTTTAATAGGTGGTTATCTATTATGTGAATTAAATTGTGTTTTACTCATTTTACATTGGTACCACAATGTGGGCTTTCCTTATCTCACAGCAAATCAATGAATTAAATTTTTTTAAATTAACACAACTCTGTAGACAATTGTTGAAATCAAGATTTCTAGGGATGCAGCCTCATGCTGTGGTGTATCAGTGCACAGTATTTGATTCTCTAATAGCTTATTAATGAGGTTTAATCACTTTTCTGTAGTAGACAGATGGATGTGGCAAGCAACCACATGCTGCAAAATATCCACTGCATTCTTAAAAGGAACATATTTCTAATTTACCATTCATACTCTTTATTCCAATCCTCTATGTTTTATAGCAATGTTCCCCAGACATGTATGCTCCAACAAATCTCTTAGTGTGGAGTAGGTCCAAAACAAAAAGTTTATAGACTCAAACATTAAAATAATAATTAGGTAAATCAGTATGTTGCACTGGTCATAAAATTACTTTGTATTTGTCCCTAGATGCCTACTGTGATGCAAAGCTTAATGTAAAACTCCAGTCCAGTGCAAGCACTCCTTATACAAAATTGAAATAAGCTATGTTAACTTACTTCCAAGCTATTGCTTGTAAAGTACAAATTCTCTGCATGTAATGAAAATGAAGTGAGGGTGACATGTTTGTAGTTGAAATCAGAAGTACAGCCTAGAATAACTGTCATAAATACAATGGTGTAGCCACCCTAGTACAATGTGTTATTTGCAGGATTACCCGGTGAAAATACAGAATAAAAACCCTGGAAAGGGAAAAGGAATGCAGCCACCACATCTAAGGAATGCTAAGCTGCAATATATTACTTGTTTAATTTAGGGTTTAGATAAGCCTGCTATGGGAACCTCACATGTTTTTTTCATTTTTTGTGTAAGGTACCCCCTTAAAATCCATACCAGATTAAAAAGGTCAGATATGTATTTTGGGGGCCTCTATTTTTTATGCTTGCTTTATGATGTACAACAGCAAAAGTAATAGTTACATAGAAAAAAATGTTATTTACAAATTTAAAAGAGCATGCAAACCCCACCAAAGGTCCTCCAAAATATGAAGAAAACCCTTGGGGGGATTTGTGCGATGTTTTTTTTTTTTTTTTTAATTCGGGATATAAATGTTATTTGCCAGGAATTTGTAATATTTTTCTCCTTCGTAAATGTCTGTGCTGCTGCAGCACTTTCTGTTCAACACAGTTATACGCTCCTTCACAGACAGAATTAGGATACCCCCCCCCCCCCCCAGGTGTGGTATTTAAGGGAATTAGGCATTTTAATGTTTAATTTTAAGGCTTTTAAAAATCCCTGCCCCAGACTAAATGTTTTCTTCTTGTATTGTTTTATTTTTTATTTTTTTGCATTGGTTTACTGTATGTTCCCCAGAGCAGTGTCACCTTCAAAGCCAACAGATTTGGCTTACATAGATTTCAGAGGGGTTTGCATTCAGTGTACTTGCCCAATATGGCAAACGTAATCCCTACTGAGCTGTTCTCCAGTGGTAATGGGTTCTGAATCCTGTCACCACTATTTCACCCACAGCCTTCCCTGCTGCTGTTTCACCCGGGTCCCACATTGATCCTCTTCAGTAATTGGATGATGCACACCTGCACACAGGATTTCTGGCAGATCAGCAGATTTTTTTTCTACTTAAAGCGGAGTTCCACCCTAAAAATTTACTTTGCAGTTTCCAGTAGAAGAAACTTTCACTTACCTTGTTTTTAATGAAAATATACTTACCTTCCTTCCTCTTCCTCCCTCTGTGGCCACAGCCCACGGCATCACTTCCTCCTTGCATTGTGGGCATGCTGTGCAGGGATGACGCGCCTGCACCAGAAGTGACGAGCAGGGCATTATGGGACTCCGATGTCACCGAAGAGGACACCGAAGAGGATGCTCTGGCTTCAGCTGCCCACAACTGAGATGGCAGCGCTGGACAAGACATTTTCAAGGTAAGTATTTCAAGGTAAGTGAAACAGGGGACAGTTCAGAGACTATCGTTGCTTAAATGCACTAGCTCTGACTGTCCCGGGTTATTTTTATCTAAAAAAAATTTCAGGGTGGAACTCCACTTTAAAGCATTGTTAAATATCTAAGAGATATAAAATAAAAAAAGTATCATGGACAGTACTCAATTGTCTCTGTCGCAAGTGCACTAATACCGCTACAAAGATCTCAAGCTTAAATATCTAAAACACTGAAAAAGGTTTATTTATTGCATACCTATTGTACATTTATTATGTACTATTTATAGTACATTTATTATGTACGATATACTGTATGCTTTCTTTTACTTAGTCTTTTTGCTGTGACAAAAATTCAAGAATAGAAATCAATGTTAAGTTTTCCTGTGGGGTCCCTTTAATAATATTTCAGTATTTCAGAGACCCAGTTGTGTTAGATTTAGGGGATATATAGAAGAATATTTTGTGCTATCTCTCACATCTAGGAAACAACTGGTACTGTGTTCTAACCTGCATCAGAAAATTCTGGCTTATGTTGTACTGTTAAAGATGGGGATTAAATGTGACTATCTCTGATGCTTTTGTAATAAAACAGAATAAATATTTACATATTTTACAGTAAAAATGCAGTTTGAGTGTTAAAATAAAAACAAAATAAAAGTAACTACCGCAAGAAGAGATGCCCATTCCTTTGCGGAAATAATGATTTCCACACAAGTAATTATGTGGTAGTACTAACTGAAGAAACTTTATTTTGTCCAATGTGAATACTTATTCAGAATAAATATTAACTCGATGACTGGAAGGAAACACTGTATTGTAATCACAAATATAACTTCTGGATGAGTGCAAACATTTTTATCTAAAAACAAACACAACAGCATTCACTTTCTATTACGTTATTTACCACGGCAGATGAGTTGTTCATAAAATGGTAGTACATTTGAAATTACATTACTAAATTGTTTTATAGTCAGACTATGTTATACCATATGAAAACGTGTTAATCAGAAAGCATTCAGCTTGTGCTTGATCCAATATCCATGAACCTGTTCGGCTCTAGAGCAATCTTTTTTTTCATTTATTGCACACATGTAAAAATCCTAATTTTTAGCAACAAAATAGCTTAAATCCCCAGAACATTATATATTTTCTGAAAGGTCCTGTAGAATAAGAAGATGATAGTTGAACATTTTTATGTTACATGATATTTGCGCAAGTGCTATTAAATGCAAAGTTTCAGGCAAAAATATAATAAAATGAATTTTAGTGCTATACTGTAGGTTCATTAAAACAATAGGGTTGATTTACATCAAGTCGACCGTACCCACCGATCAGCTCTCACTGTGCATAATCACAGCGGGAGCGAACCACCGGCGGCGCGCACTTGTACCAAATACCCGGAAGTGCAGGATCACGTATATATAGGTGATCCTGCGCACAGCAGCTGCCCTGTAGCCGTAAAACAACTATAGGGTGGTCAGAGTGAATAAAAGCCTTTACAACTCATCAGTTTAGAGGTAACCAGGAGATCTTGTGCTAGAATTATTGCTCTCATTCTGATGTTCATGGCAATATGTCACAAGTAGGGATGATCGAACTTTTCAAAAGTTCGGTTCGACCGGAACACCAGAACTTTCAGAAAGTTCGGCCCAGATTTCAGAACCCCATTGAAATCAATGGGACCGAACTTTGGTAATCAAAAAACCCCATTTTGAAGCCCTAAAACCCAATAAATGCCCCTAAAAAGTGCCTAGGGTTCTGGGTCATGCCCCAGAGACTATTAATCACACAAAAAAAAGTTCTTAAAAATTGTCATTTTTGATAGAGAGCCAATTATTGGAAAAATTTAAAAAAATTAAAAAAAAAAAAAATTCTTTGGATTTAGTGTCTGGGGCGTCTAAAAAGTGTACCTGTAAAGTTTCAGCTATGTAGCATGTCCAGAACCAGAAAAAAAAAGATTGTTTCTATTAGGTCACTTATAGAACAGGGATATGGCTCCGCTATTTTCACACCTCACGCCGGTTTTGTAGCAAGCGTTTTTTTGGGCATTTTTGGGGGGTTATTGGAGGCAGGTATAACATCAGAACTTCTGCGTAGGGGTATATATACACACACACTTATATGTATATATACACATACACATATATATAGGTGTGAAAGTAGAAGAACACTATGCTTGCGCTAATAAAATAATTAACAGGCATATGGCTCCGCTCCTATAAAACCTATATATGTGTATGTGTATATATACATACATGTGTGTGTATATATATACCCCTATACACAAGTTCAGATGTTTTGCCTGACTCCAAAGACCCCAAAAAAATGCCCCAAAAAAACGCCTGCACCAAAAAAAAAACGCCCAGGTGTGTTATTGCAGGCTTTTTTTTTGGGCATTTTTTTGTGGTCTTTGGAGTCAGGCATGACATCTGAACTGTATAGGGGTATATATACACACACATGTATGTCTATATACACCTACACATACAGTATATAGGTGTGAAAATAGCAGAACACTATGCTTGCGCTAATAAAATAATTAACACCCATATGGCTCCGCTCCTTTCACACCTATATGTGTGTAGGTGTATATATACATACATGTGTGTCTATATATACCCCTATACACAAGTTCAGATGTTTTGCCTGACTCCAAAGACCCCAAAAAAATGCCCAAAAAAAAGCCTGCAATAAAACACCTGGGCGTTTTTTTTGGCGCAGTCGTTTATTTGGGCATTTTTTGGGGGTCTTTGGAGGGAGGCAAAACATCTGAACTTGTGTATAGGGGTTTATATATACACACACTTATATGTATTATACACATACACACATATAGGTGTGATAGGAGCGGAGCCATATGCCTGTTAATTATTTCATTAGCGCAAGCATAGGGTTCTGCTACTTTCACACCTATATATGTGTAGGTGTATATATACATACATGTGTGTGTGTATATACCCCTTTACACAAGTTCAGATGTCATGCCTGACTCCAATCTTGTCCTCAAAAAAGCCTTATGGATGCCTGCAGCAAATAGCAGGCTGACCGGAGAGAAGCCATATCGCTGCTCTGAAAGTCACATAAGAGAAAACAATCTTTTCTCTATAGCGGTCACCCTGAAATGGAAGGGTTTGGTCACCCTGCCATAGCAGTCAGTGTCAGTTTACCCTACACTACACTACGGTCACCCTGGCACTTAACACTTTCCCTACGGAAACTTGATTTTTGAAGCTAACTAAAGTGGAAAATAGCACCCTAACTACACTAGATATCCCTTTCCTCACACTAATAATTGCTAAATGACACTTTGAAGCAGAAGTAACAGAACTGTTTCCACTCTCTTCCATGTCCCTGTATTACAATGCTAGGAATTTGGCGGGGGCTATCTTATATACTGGGGGGTGTATTCACTAATGATTGGCCTCTGGACCCCCTAGTCACTCCAATCACATTCCTAGCATTCTCCTGCCCCCTCAATTGGCTTTTACTAATGGTTCTGGTCCAATCACAGGCTTTTAAAGCCCATTTGCTGGCCCATTGCATTTTGGTCGGTTCTGGTTGCCGAATTCCGAACTTTTTCAGCAAAAAGTTCTAAATTCGGCCGAACCTCGAACAGTCAATGTTCGGGTCGAATCGATGGTCGACCCGAACCGTTCGATCATCCCTAGTCACAAGTTGTGCGAGCGCAGTTTACATACACATGTGCACCCTGGGCTGCATTTGCACATGTGTGCAGTGCAATGGGTGTTGAAGCAATTTAAAAAAATATGTAATACATTTTATTGGAATTTAATTTTTTAAATGTTTTTTATTTATTTTTCCATGATTTTCTTTTACTTGTATGCTATCATAAGGGGTTACTAAACTGACATGTGATAGCATTAGGCAGGTGACATTGGAGGCATTAGGGGTCTAACAGAACCCAATGTCCCCCCTGTCCTTCACACCATCAAACCAATCACAGATCTGCTCAGTTAGATGTGTCCCCTGGCTGTACCGGCCAGGAAACGGGGAATTTGTTTACATGTTTACCTGTGAGATCGAGGCATGGCTATGCCTTGCTCTCACACCGTACTTCATCCTGATGCAGGTTGTGGTCCTGGGCTATACAGCTGCTGCATCACTTTCACTTTCAAGCTTGGAGCCAGCTGAACAAGCAGAACACAAGTTGAAGGAGGCATCAGCTTGTGCTCTTTTTTTTTTTTTAGATACCGAGGTATCTAAAAAAAAATCTCTTTGAAACATCAATAGCATAAAGTGCAAATACTTATAAAGTGCAAAATGTGTGTGCTGTTACTATAAAAAAAAGTGCAAACATTGATTACTATCTTCTACTCAAAAATTAAGTTAATATGTGATCCGAAAGATAAAGTTCTTATAATGTCCCTCAAAAGAAAATCCAAAAGAGGTGGACAGAAGTCCTTCAATGGAAATCTTATTCGTGTATAAAACACGAGGACATTGAATGGCGAAACTAGTAGGGCAGGGCTAGGACACTGACGTCATTGTGCATGCCTACATTGTGCTCTTGGATTGGAATAACAGACAGAGGCAATAGGCACACACAAAAACAAAGCATTTGTTTCCTAGTGTTGGGATGACACTTGGAAAATGTGTGTGTTCTTAATATTTTTAATAAACCTCAGTGAATTTAAAAGATTTTATGTTGTGGAGATCTTCCTTCCTCTTTTCTAAACCTCATGCATTACCTGAGAGAGTGATTGACCTGAGAGAGTGATTGATGAAGATATATTTTAGGAGTAGCAGTGTGGGGAGTCCTGCTTGGTGTTTGATATAGAGCTCTTTTGCCGGTTTATAACTTGATCACCTATTACCTCTGGTGAGTCAGTTTGGTGTGAATAGTGAAAGAACACACCGGGTGTTTTATACACGGATACGATTTCCATTGAAGGATTTCTGACCACCTCTTTTGGATTCCCTTTTGTGGGACTTTATGCGTTTTTTGAATCACATATGATTTTTTTTGGATCATAAATTAACTTTATTATTGAGTTAAAGATAGTAATCCATTTTTGTACTATGCACTTTCTTTTATAGGGACAGCATGCACATTTTTCACTTCAGAAGTATTTGCACTTTATGCTATTCATTTTTCACATATTCTTTTAAATCAATATTAAGCACTTTTATTGATACATCCTGCAAATAATTGTTGGATTCACTTTATTGCACATATATTGATATTCATTTTCCAGGTAGTGGGTTTACGTCACTTTAACCATAATTTTGTGGGATTATAGATCTGCGCTACTTGTCCTGCTTTTTTTGGTGACTCACCAGAAATCGGGTGGCAGCAATCCTGTTTAATCCGTCAATTTCCCATTAATATCTTTGGTTCTAGATCTCTCTTTATTCCTCATACATTTAACAGAGCTCACATTTATGCACATCCCAAAGATAGAGGCTGATTATCCAAGTTTTGCTTAGGAGAGTGAGCATGTTTGGATTTGATTAAAACATCTGGAGATGTAGTCCAGCTAGTTTAGCAAACGATCAAGTTAGCAAGACAATATACCTATGAATTTGGACTGTACAGTATTTCTTAGTTTGGCTGCATGCTACCCATGCCGTGCTTCTGTTTATTTTTTATCCTCCCCACACCCAAGTGAACAATATCAATCTTTCTGGTTTTATGCCTATGTTTATGTATATCTTCTCTCTGGATAAACCAATTTACTGATTTCTTTGATTCCTTTAAAAACTCAGGTTAATTGGAAACTGCCTTTGTATTAGAAGTTATTGGCTTGCAGGAATCCAATCCTAAAGTGTGAGTGGATGATGGCTGGCAGTATTGATATTACCAATAATTTCTGTACATAGTTGTTACCATGTTTGATCAACATTTCAATTTTTTAAAGCAAGAAATAACATTTCTTTCTTAGAACAGGTGGGCCAGGTCAACAGCGCATCCTGGGGAGGAGCCTGAACATGGCGCCAGTGAGGAGCTCATGTTAGGAGCTCCAGATGATCCCATCCTATCCAGCTTACGGAGTGAAGGAAGCAATCCCAACCCTCCCGCACTGTAAGCCTTCCTGCCCAAGAGCACTGAGCCTTTATGTTCTACCTTACCCCTAGCTGTGTCCCTGACTTTCTGATTAGAGACGAACGGGCTGTCCCGTGGAAAGGAGGTGCTAAGGAGGCATAGTTGCAGAGGAGGCATAGAGGATCCAGTCAGACAGTCTGAGATTGACTGAATGGACCCCTGGAGCAGCAAGCTCCTGCTGGTCCATGGGAACACCTGAGACGTCCCCCACGGGAGGGACTTGCACGAGGAGACCTGGGGCTGGGTCCAGAAACCCTCGGTGAGACTCGGGGGAGCTCAGAGGAGAGCAGAGGAGCTAGGTTGGGAGGACCCGTAAGCTTAATGGAGAGGGACCAGACAGCTAGGCCAAACGCCAAACAGGAGGGAACCAATTCCAGCGTTGGCCAGCAACCCAGCAGCCATGTGGAGAAAATTAAAGATACACCTCTACCAAAATAGATCTAAAGGTGGTAATAGCCAGCCATATACGGAAAAGTCAGACACACATGAAAAGGCCAAGTAGAATGCTTCCTCTCAAAAGGTGTTACAGAAGTAAAAGCCACCTGTTATCTACCAGCAAGGAGTGGTGAGTCACCTCATCCTATTTTTTTTTTTTGCTTATTGCTTGTTTGACTATTCTCAAATATTAACCTTTACCTTAGACCTGTTAGCCTTGGATAAAGAAAACATTTCAAGAGGTAATTAAATGGAAGCAAGAGATATCAGACAAAGAGAGAAAGGTGTGTTGGCTGCAGAAGAGAACATAAAGAACCCAAGGACTAATAATACTGTGGGCAACCCACTCAAAGGGCACAGCTCAGAGAAAAAGGATATAATATAAAATAAAATTAAAAAAAAATAAAAGGAAGGAAGGGGAAAAGGAAAAATCAATAATGAGGGGGAAAACAAGTAAAGGAAGTGGAGCTGTAAAATCGCCTAAAATAGGCACAAGTCCGGGGACAATAAAAAAGTACATGTCTCATGAGGGCAGCAGTGAAAGGTCGATAATGTATGAACAGCTGGGAGCCCAGGCGAGACAAGTGACTGGTCATGATGATAAGGCAGGACAAAGCAAGACATCGGCAGGTACAAGTATCCTTAGCCAGTCAAGAATAGACCTTAAGATCAAAAGTGATATTGAAAGCAGAGGCACAGAAGAACAAAGATTAAACACTCAATTGCCCACAAAGTCAAAAATGGCGGACACGTTCGCTAAACTAAAGAACTCTATCGAAAACGACATGGTTAAGTTACATGGAGACCTGGATCAGATATTGGCAGAGTGGAAAACACAGAAGATAGATTAGACAACCATACACAAGTAATAAAAAACTATAAAAAGAAATTAGGAACCAAAAAATAGAACAAAGGAATATGTCATACAAATTAGAAGATTAGAGGAACCGTAATAGAATCTGAGAATCAGAGGCCTACCAGAAGCAAGACAGGGAGAAGACTTAACAGAAATTATCCAAAAAAGATGAAATCCCTTATTAGGCAATAGGCAGAACACCAAAAAACCTATTAAAGATAGAGAGAGTACACAGGATTAGAAAACCACAAGGAATATCCACGGAAACACCAAGAGACATAATGATCTGGTTCCATAACTACGAAGAAAAGGCACAAATATGGAGAAGCTTCAGAGATGCAACACCTCTACAATTTGAAAAGACAAATCTTCAGGTCTTCACAGACCTATCAAATTAAACATTAAGGAGAAAGAGGCTTCAGAAACCCCTTCTGGAGCAGATGCGCAAATACAATATCCAGTATAATTGGGGCTACCCTGCATGCTTGGTGGGTGGAAAAAAAATGAATGCTCCGTAAAACTGAGATTTCCTCAAGAAATACAAGGATTTTGTGAAAAACTTGAACTGCCTATACCAGATGTTCCCGGATGGCATGAAAAAAAGAAAGAAAGATTACAAATAGAAGAAGAGAACAAGAATGTACTGAAAGAACTTTGAGGGAGGAGTGAATCTGTGTGGGAGGGGAGAAATGTGGGAATAAAAAGGAGAAAAAATGTCAATAAGTACGTGGGATGGGAACCCTGGGCACCTGATGAGTTCTGAGCCCTTGGCCTAAGTACGAAGGGAGGAGGGCTCGGAAGGGCGACAAGTAGAGCAACACCCCAAATAGGAGGAGTAGATAGGTACAACATTCAACACAAGGCCAAGAATAGATCTGAAATTCCATTGCACAGGAAAAACAGCATTAATGATGGGTCAAGGGAGAAGGGAGGGAGAAAGGAGGTGGGTAGGTATAGGGATAAGGGTGGGGAAGCAAATGAGAAGAAAATGTTGTGTAAAACCATCTGATAATGTCATATTGATCTCGATAAGCTCTAGGAAAAAACAGGAAAGAACTACTAAAATGAATAGAATAATAGTAGAAAGACATAAGTTGGAACAAAAACATAAAAAGAGAGTAGCGGTTAGGATACAATATGCTCTAGTATTAAAAAGGGACAAATTAAAAGAACTAAAGAAAGAAAAGACAAGACAGGCCTTCAGGAGAGTTGCTAAAGAAAGATATAAATGGGGAAATAAGCTAGGGTAACATCTAGCATGAATATTAAAGAATAAAAAGTTGATCAACTACAGTATATAGAAAAAATAAAAAATAATAGAGGGGAAATGGTACATTCAACAACAGAAATAGCTAAAGTATTTCATAGCTACTCTGGCGCTCTCTACACAGTGAGGCAAAAGGGTTCACAAGAGACAGAACAAAAAAGAAAACAAAAGATACAAAAACACATAAAGGAAGCAAAATTACCTAAAATATCAAAAGAAATACTGCTTAGAGGAACCAATCTCACAGGAGGAGATAATGGCAGCACTAGGGAAGAGCCCAGGACCCAACGGGTTTACGACCCGCTACTATAAAAAGTTTAAGGAAATACTAGTCCCAAAATGATGTTCATATATGAATGGGATAGGAGAAGGAAATGAAATGAGAGCAGAATCATTAAAAGCATTTGTAGCAGTAATACAAAAGGAAGGAAAGGATGCAACTCTGTGCTCTAGCTACAGGCCAATAGCATTATTAAATTCCAATACAAAACTGTATGCAAAGGTCCTAGCAATGAGATTAAAGAGCTGATGTCTGAATGGATCCAATCAGACCAAACTGGATTTATCCCTGGCTCCCTGGGGAAATATAATGGGATAAGAACATTACTCCTATAACACAAATCAAGAGGTATTAAAACTGCAGATCTACCGCTGTCAATTGATGCCGAAAAAGCATTTGACAGGATGGTCTGTGGATTTATGCTCGAAGCTATAGAGGACCTAGGTATTGGCCCTAGGATGGGCCAATGGATAAGAGCACTTTATAGGAATCCAACAGCATCTGTGAATGTTTCCCCCCTTTTCCGGATATTTACCGGGATGAGACAGGGGTGCCTGCTTTCACCCCTTTTGTTTGCTCTGTCAGTGAAACCATTATTAGCTACCATACGGAACAGTGCAGACATAGGGGGAGTGAAGGGTGGAGATGAGGAGCATTAGGTAACAGCATATGCCGATGACATTCTGTTTTATACAACTAACCCCAGAATAACCCTTCCAAATGTGATAAAAAGAGTAAAAAAAAAAAAATATGGTGAACTCTCAAACTTAAATTAATCCTATAAAGTCAGAAATCTTGAATATTGGGTTAAGTAAAAAAAAAAAGAACTGATACACAAAAATAAAAACTAAGATTAAGCACTATTACACTTTATGCACTTATTCTTAAGATATGGTTTAAGCACATGTGCACTTTTATGATTATTGTTTTATCAATCGATGTCACTTATTTTTAAATATTTTTTTAAATATTTAGTTTTCATCACAATTGCATCTTATAGAGATATTCTTTATTAACTGAGTGGTTTACATGTATCTAATTGTATGTTGACTTACACACATTGCAAGCGCTGTTTTTTTGGCACACAAGAAAGAAGAACTAGCTTTGCAGAAGGAATTTCTATTTGCATGGGCGAATTCAGAGTTAAAATACCTGAGGATAAAACGAACCCCCTTTTTAGGGAGCCTATATAAGGCTAATTATATCCCTTTGCTAAACGAGATAGGAGCAGATATTAAAAAAATATCAATACGGCCACTCTCATGGTAAGGCCGAATAAACATGGTAAAGATGGTAACACTACCCAAAATCTTACATAAATTTCAAATGCTTCCAATAGCTATTCCACAGACATATTTTAAAATTGTAAAAACAATGATATTAAAGTTCATTTGACAGGGAAAGAAGCCAAGAATACAGTATACGATACTCAGTAAAGATAAATCACAGGGGGGATTAGCAGCACCAGACATTAAAAGATGTTACACTGCAGTTATAATTTCACGGATGATAGAATGGACTAAAGTAAACTCAGATAAAAGATAAGTTAAGATTGAAATCACATTAAGTGGAGCACAGTTAAGAGAGAATATCTGGGTTCCAACAAAATATAGGGGAACTTGAAAAAAAAAGTCCGGGTTCGTGAACCGGACTTAACCCAAATTTTACCCCGATCCCGAACCCCATTTAAGTCAATGGAGACCCAAACTTTTGAGCACTAAAATGCCTCTAAAACAAACGTGGAAAGGGCTAGAGGGCTGCAAATGGCAGCAAACTCATCATCAGAGCATGGCAAGTGCTCTGCAAACAAATGTGGATAGGGAAATAACTTAAAATAAAAGAAAAAAACAGAAAAGTAAAAAATAATCATCTTGAATGATGTAGGAGGAGGACAAGGCCCATATGGAGTAGGAGGTTGAGGTGGTGGAGCATATGTCGGTGTAGGTGGAAGCGGCAGCGGTGGCGGAGGAGGAGGAGGATGAGGTCCATATGGAGTAGGAGGTTGAGGTGGCGGTGGATGTGGCGTTGTAGGTGGAATCGACGGTGGAGGAGGACGAGGTAGCCAACACTGGTTTTTGTTTTTAATTTTATTTCTTTTTAAATTAGGGTACACCCCAAAAAGAGTGAGAAAGATCAAAAATACAACAATGGCCGGGTAAGGCCAGTATACATGTCTATTCTGCACAAGGTACGGACAAGTCCTGTGGGATCCATGCCTGGTTCATTTTAATGAACGTGAGCTTGTCCACATTGGCTCTGGACAGGCGGCTGTGCTTGTCTGTGATAAAGCCCCAGCCGTGCTAAATACACTTTCAGATAATACACTGGCTGCTGGGCAGGCCAGCACCTCCAAGGCATAAAGGGCAAGCTCAGGCCATGTGCCCAATTTGGAGAGCCAGAAGTTGAAGGGGGCAGACCCGTCATTCAGTACGTCTAGGCATGTGCACACATACCGCTCCACCATGTTAGTGCTGGGTCGTGGTGCTGCTGGTGGAGCTCCTGTTGCAAGGAGAGGACGTGATTGATCTGTGCCAGCTACATGCACAAGTGAAACACCTTTCTCAGCTGCAAGTAGGCGACAGAACCTTACAGCATTATTTGGCAGGGCCTAATGCGCCTCTACAAATGTTGAGGCCAGAACAAGGAGAGGCAATAGTAGATTGGGTTGCTGACAGTGCCTCCAGTTCCTTCACATTGTCTCCCACCCAGTCTTCTGCTGAAAGGTCAGAGTTGGCACCTGCAGCCAATTTCCATCAATTTTTCACCTCACCCCCTTGCAAATCAGCAAAGCAGTCTGAGCCCCAAGTCATGCAGCAGTCTCTTCTTCTTTTTGATGACTCTGTTAGCATGGTTTCCCAGGGCCATACACCTAGCCCTGCCCCAGAAGTGGAAGAGATTGAGTGCACCGATGCCCAACCACTTATGTCTCAAGATGAGTACATGGGAGGACCATCGCAGCACGTCTCGGATGATGACGAAACACAGGTGCCAACTGCTGCGGAATTCCGAATTGTGGAGACCGACAAGGATTGCAGGGGTGAAGACTGCGTGGAAGATGATGTGGAGGATAATAAGGTCCTCGACCCCACATGGAATGAACGTCATGCAGGTGACCTGAGTAGTTTGGAGGAAGAGGCGGTGGTCGCACAGAGCCACCAGCACAGCAGAAGAGGGAGCAGGGTGCAAAAGTGGAGCGGCCGTGCCCTAGACACTACGCCTGCTACTGCCCAATGCAGCAAGGGACTGAGCACACCAAAGCCAGCTCAAAGGAGTTTCCTAGTGGGACAGTTCTTCAGACAATGTGATGATGACAGGACACGAGTGGTTTGCACGCTGTGCAATCAGAGCCTGAAGCGAGGCATAAACCTTCTCAACCTGAGCACAACCTGCAAGACCAGGCATCTAAGTGCAAAGCACGAGCTTTAGTGGAGTAGACACCTCAAAAACCAAGAAAGGTCTCTGGCTCCTCCTGCATCCTCTTCTGCTGCAGTCTCGGCCTCTTCATCCACCTCTGTAGTGAGACCGGCACCTGCCACCCCGCAAACAGAGGATCTGCCGGCAACACCGCCACCTGGGTCACCAACAACCATCTCCACAATGTCCCGTGGAAGCGTTCAGCTTTCTATCTCCCAAACACTGGAGCAGAAGAGGAAGTACCGCCCCTACTCACCCACGATCCCTGGCCCTGAATGCCAGCATTTCAAAATTCCTGGCCTTTGAAACACTGTCATTCCGTCTGGTGGAGATGCAGAGTTTTAAAAGCCTTATGGCGGTGGCTGTCCCACAGTACGTCGTGCCCAGCCGCCACTACTTTTCCAGGCAAGCCATCCCTTCCCTGCACAACCAAGCGGGTGACAAAATCGGCTGTGCACTGCGCAACGCCACCTGTGGCAAGGTCCACCTAACTACGGATACGTGGACCAGTAAGCACGGTCAGGGACATTATATCTCCCTAACAGCACACTGGGTAAATGCAGTGGCGGCTAGGACTGAGGCGGATAGCAGTTTGGCGCATGTCCTTCCACCACCGAGGATTGCAGTGCACTTCAGATTGCCTCCTGTTCCTAACTCCTCCTACTCCGCTTCCTCATCCTCTACCGCCTCCTCATCCAGTCAGTGTAACACCTTCACCACCAACTTCAGCACAGCCAGGGGTAAACAAGAGCAGGCAGCTTTAATACTATGCTTGCCTGTTTGGGGGAAAAAAACACACACCACACAGGAGTTGTGGAGGGGCATTCAACAGCAGACCGATGAGTGGTTGGTGTCAGTGAGCCTCAAGCCCGGCCTGGTGGTGTGCGATAACGGGCAAAATCTCGTAGCAGCTCTGGGCCTAGCCGGTTTGACACACATCCCTTGCCTGGCTCATGTGCTGAATTTGGTGGTGCAGAGGTTCCTTAGAAATTACCCCGATATGTCAGAGCTGCTGCAGTAAGGGCGGGCCATCTGTGTGCACTTTCAGCATTCTCACCCTGCTGCTGCTCGCCTGTCAGCGCTGCAGCATAACTTCAGCCTTCCTGATCACCGCCTCATATGTGACGTGCCCACAAGGTGGAACTCCATCTTGCACAGCAGGCCATAGTGGAGTTTCAGCTGCAGTACGCATGCATGACTCACTCTGTGGAACAGCACCACTTCACTACCAGTAACTGGGCCTCCATACGAGACCTGTGTGCCTTGTTGCGCTGTAACATATGCAGACTAGGCCACAATTTAATATTTTTTCCCTAAATGGATGTTTATTGAATAGCGGAATAGAAGAACAGTATCCAAAGGGTGTATCTCACAGTAACATATGCAGACTAGGCCGCAATGTAATATTTTTTTCCCTAAATGGGTGTTTATTGAATAGCGGAATAGAACAACCATATCCAAAGGGTGTATCTCACAGTAACATATGCAGACTAGGCTGCAATGTAATATTTTTTCCCTAAATGGGTGTTTATTGAATAGTGGAATAGAACAACAGTATCCAAAGGGTGTATCTCACAGTAACATATGCAGACTAGGCCGCAATGTAACATTTTTTCCGTAAATGGGTGTTTATTAAATAGCGGAATAGAACAACAGTATCCAAAGGGTGTATCTCACACGTACAGATACAGACTAGGCCGCAATTTAATATTTTGTCCCCAAATGGGTGTTTACTGAATAGTGGAATAAAAAAACAGTATAGAAAGGGTGTATCTCACAGTAAAATATGCAGACAAGGCCGCAATTTATTTTTTTCCCCCTAAATGGGTTTGTATTGCAAAGCGGAATACAACAGTATGCAATGGGTGTATCTCACTGTAACATATGCAGACAGGACCGCAGTTAACTTTTTTTCCCCCTAAATGTTTTTTTATTGCAATGCGCAACACAACAGTATGCAATGGGTGTATCTCAAAGTAACATATGCAGCCTAGGCCGCAATTAACTTTCCCCCCCCTAAACGGGTTTTTATTGCAATGCGCAATACAACAGTATGCAATGGGTGTATCTCACTGTACCATATGCAGAGAGAGCCGCAATTTACTTTTTATCCCCTAAATGGGTTTTTATTGCAAAGCGGAATACAACAGTATGCAATGGGTGTATCTCACTGTAACATACGAATGATAATTTGAATAATAATTGTCCCCTTAATTGGTGCTTGTTGAATAGCAGATTTGAAATGCAGTGTCTAAACGCTGTAAGTCACAGTAAAATATGAAGGAAAAAATGTTTTTCCCCTTACATTGGTGCTTTTTGAAGAGCAGGTTAGAAAAGCAGTGTCTGTCTAAAGACTGTATGTCAAAGTAAAATATGAAGGAAATTTTTTTTTTCTTTTTTAAATGCATACCTAACAGGTAGGTTGTTCTATTCAACTATTGAATAAAAAAAAACATTTGAATGAAAAACTGAAAAATATATTTTTTTCCCTAAATACTGAAAAAAAAATATTTTCCCCTTACATTGGTGCTTTTTGAAGAGCAGGCTAGAAAAGCAGTGTCTGTCTAAAGACTGTATGTCAAAGTTAAATATGAAGGAAAAAATGTTTCTTCTTTTTTAAATGCAGATTAAGCAGACACATATGCACTGAGCTTGCATTAAATGTGCAGCACCGCACGCTGCCCACCTAACAGACTGATAAAAGTTTTTTTTCTCCTTTCTCCTCCTCACTGGGCTCAGGTCAGGGCATAAAGATTGTGCTCTGCACCCCCACACAATACAATCAATGTAGATCACTGTCTGATTAAAGAAGATTGTTCCTATGCTTTCCCTCAAAGCAATCGCCAGCCTGACCCTACAGTAATCTCCTATCTCTCCCTCCGGGCAAAAAGATCGTGCACTGCACCCCCACACAATCAAATCAATGTAGATCGCTGTCTGATTAAAGAAGATTCTTCCTATGCTTTCCCTCAAAGCAATCTCCAGCCTGACCCTACAGTAATCTCCTATCTCTCCCTCAGCAGCATCAGGAACCTCTACCTAGTAGAGTTATAGCAGAGTGACGAGCGGTGCTATGTGACTCCAGCTTATATAGACTCTAGGTCACATGTCGCACTGGCCAATTACAGCCATGCCATTAGTAGGCATGGCTGTGATGGCTTCTAGGGCACACTAGTTAAACACTTGCTGATTGGCTGCCTTGCACCTGTTGAAACCGTGCCATTAAAACCACGCCAAAACATCAAATGACGTTACCGAACAACGGACAGTACCCGAACATACAGTGAAATGTTCTAGTTCGGGTCCGGGTACCGAATACCCAAAAGTCCAGTACGAACCCGAACAATACAGTCCGGGTTCACTCAACCCTAGATACGATACATAAATATGGTAAATGGGAATATAACTCACCACTGATACTACTAGAGGACACAAATTTAGTAAATGGATAAAAAACACGCAGTTAAAGGATATTACACAAAGAGGAAAGATAAGGCCATACCACAAACTAAAATCCCCAGGGGATATGATGTTACTAAATGCATGGAGGTATTTTCACAACTCATTAGATTCGAGAGGGATTTGAATCTAGTGCAAAAACAATGTAACCCACAAACAAAAGTAAAACATTGTATATCTCAGATATACAAAATGCTTACTGAAATGGTGGGCCTGTGAATGCCTCCTTTCATAGAAACATGGGAAAAAAGATAGGAACATGATTAAAAGAACAACAAATGAATAAAATACTGAGAGCTGTTCACGATTTTGCGGCAGACATAAATACCATTGAAATAAACTATAAATGTCTATCAAAATGGTATATAACACTGGTAAAAGCACAAAAATGTCAACCAGACAAATCCCCACTATGCTGGAGGGGTGGTAACACGAAAGGTACAATGATACATATTTGGTTGGAATGCCCCAAAATATATAATATATATAAATATATTGGGGAAGATACCATTAATTATCCATGGGTATGTTTATTTCATAAAAATGATAAATCAAAAAAACAGTACAAAACTGTAACGCTCCTGCGTTTCTTATATGGTGTGGATTTTCAGCTGCAGAAATAGTTCCACGTCAGTAGTCATGTAAGAGATATGCTGAGATACCATTTCCAACCTCAATGACTCATCATGTGTGGAAGGTCTTATTTCAGCCAGTAAATACACACAATTAGCAAGCTGGTTCCTAGAGTGACTTTATGTATGTGGTAACACAATGATGAAGGTTGAGGGATAGGTTGAGTGGAGGTGATAGGTGATAGACACTTGAAGGTGAGACAGTAGCAGATGGATGCAGGATGGATGCAGGAAGGTTTAGCAATGTTGTATGATAGCAGATGATAGAATAGCAGGTGGACATACAAAAGAGATCAACCCAGTGCAGAAAAGTAGCAGTAGTCTCAAGAGCTAGCAATCTAGTTTATGCAGATGTAATAAACAGTCTTTACTATGCAGAGCTAGATAGTGTAAGCTTAGTATAAGTTTATAGAGAATTCCCCTGCGGGGTACTTAGCACTATTAGCGATACAGCCGAAGGGTGGTTCAGGAGAGGCGGATGATCCAGTAGCGGGATACAGGGATCAGCACAGCGAGGTTCCGTCAGCGAAGTAAGCTTGCAAGCATGGAAGCTTCAAGCAAGGTTAGCATCCAAGTAAGGGTGTTTGAACGAACACATGTGAGTGAGAACCGGCGCTTTAAATAGCCATCTAGTCCGGCGCTGGGTGATGACAGCTCCAGTCTTAAAGGTGTATGCGCACCTTTCCAAAAGTAAATGGTGGGGCGCATACACTTGTGGAAAGTGTAATTTAGGGTACTAAAGGTACCGGAACATTACAAAAACACAATAGTACAAATTTTAATAAACGCAGCAAAGGGGGCAATCCCCAAAAAAATGGCTAGAACCGGAAAGCCCCACACTTAGGGATTGGTTAAAAATAATTGAATATACTGTATATATAATATGGAATATTTATGCAGCAGGGAAGATCAGACAGTTTCTCAAATAAATGGGAAAAATGGACAGAATTTAAAAGTACTAGGAAATATGCAGAAATTTTAGCAGAATAAGGGAGTCAGTAAATGGAGATGAAGGGGAGGATGCACAATAAAGAGAAAAATATAGATGATTAATATATGAGGGGAGGAGGCAGATGGGGGGATTACGAGGGGGAAGGTTTTGTTTTATTTTTTTTAAATGTATTACTTGAATTGTATTTATATATTTATAAACTATTTTGAAACTCAAAGCTCAAAAAAAAAAAAAAGAACAGATGGGCCAGGATATCATGTTAATCGGGGAGTTAGTAGGCAGAGCCAAGTAAAATTTAAAAAATATTGATATTTAAATTGTCTACAAATAGATAAAAGTATACCTAGTGTAGTTTTACTTTAAACTTCAGTTGTGAATACCATTGAATTAAAATGCAATAATAAACGTTTTCCCTTAAAATAGAAAGTCTATTTAACACTCAGAGCAGTTTGCATTTTATAATATGCAGATTTCCATAATGTAAATGAGTCTGTGCTTTTCTTTTCATAGATAATGAATTACTTTTTAAACAGATTCTTCTGTGTTCTTTTTAATTAGCGATCTTGCTTTTTACCATATCTAAATCAAATCTATCAATTTTTAAAAGAATATATAATTGTATTTATTTACATGTATAATTAAAAGCTCAAGAATCTTCTGATTTAGTTCAAGGGGAAGACTTTTGTGTACACTCTGCTGCTCTAATTAATTTCTTTAGGCATTTACTTAATATCTATTATACGTAAAATGTTGTGGTAAAAAACCTAATGACACTACCTAACATGGCACACAGGGTTATTTTACCAAAGGAATTAAGAATGTTCACTTGGCAAAGTACAATCACCGGCCACTTTAGTAGGTACACCTTGCTAGTACCAGGTTGTGCCCCCTTTTGTCTTCAGAACTGCCTTATTTCTTTGTGGTATAGATTCAACAAGGCGTTGGAAACATTCCTCAGAGATATTGGTCAATATTGATAACATTACACAGTTGCTGCAGATTTGTTGGCTGCACATCCACAATGCAAATCTACCATTCCACCACATCAGAGGTGCTCTATTGAATTGAGATCTGATGACTGTGGATGACTGTGGATGCCATTGGAGTACAGTGAACTCATTGTCATGTCCAAGAAACCAGTTTGAGATGATTTGAGCTTTGTGACATGGTGCATTATCCTGCTGGAAGGAGTCATCAGAAGATTGGTACACTGTAGTCATAAAAGGATGGACATGGTCAGCAACAATACTCAGGTATTCCATGGAATTTAAACAATGCTCAATTGGTACTAAGGGGTCCAAAGTGTGCCAAGAAAATATCCCCCACACCATTACACTACCAGCAGCAGCCTGAACCGTTGATACAAGGCAGAATAGATCTATGCTTTCATGTTGTTTACACCAAATTCTGACCCTATCATCTGAATGTCTCAGCTAAACACGAGACTTATCAGACCAGGCAACGCTTTTCCAATCTTCTATTGTCCAAGTTTGGCGAGTCTGTGCGAATTGTAGTTTCAGTTTCCTGTTCTTAGCTGACATGAGTGACACCCAATGTGGTCTTCTGCTGCTGTAGCCCATTTGCTTCAAGGTTCAATGTTTTTGAGTAGAAGAAAAGCTACTACGAGTAAGGCTATGGCCGAAACGCGTTAGCATTTCCAAGTTCATATTGCTGCTTTCGCTGGAATAAATTGAATTGAGAAAAAGTTTTTGTGTGCCGGCATTTTTCTTGTACCCAAAAATGTGTCTGGACGTTATAGCCTGAGCACTGACACTCAGCTCTGTATTGGTTCATCAGTGGTTTGAGCTTGAGTGAGTTCCTATATGCTCTTATTCAAGGTTCATTGTGTTGTGCATTCAGAGATTGTATTCTGCATACTTTGGTTGTAACGAGTGGTTATTTGAGTTACTTTTGCACAAAAGTTATGGCGTCTACAAACTAGGGGAGAGATTTATGACATTTTTTTTTTTTTACTAGTAATGGCAGCGAGCAGCGATTTTTAGCGGGACTGCGCCATTGCGGCGGACAGAACGGACACCTAACTGACCCTTTTTGAGGGGACCAATAACATTACTACAGTAATCAGTGCTTAAAATATGTACTGTTACTGTACTAAAGACACTGGCAGAGAAGGGGTTAACAAGAGGAGCGCTCAAAGGGTTAAATGTGTGCCTAGGAGATGCTTTCTAACTGAGTGGGGGATGGACTCACTAGATGAACATAGAGATCTGTGTTCCTGAATAGTAGGAACATAGGATCCCTGTGTTCATCTGTGACAGAATGGCGGTCTGCCTTGTTTACATAGGCAGACTGCCATTCTGCTTCTATGGGGAGTGACATGGGTGGCCGGCGGACATTGCGTCCTCTGGTGGTGCGCCACTGGCTATTACACAAAACGATGTACAGGTACTTTGTTTCCCGTAATAGAGCCGACCTGCCACAGTATATGTGCGGCAGCTGGTCGGCAAGTGGTTAAACAGAAAATGTGGGCCAAATGTTTCATATATGCCTACACTGAGAATAGCTAAGGATGGGGATGGAGTTGTTAGATGGCCAGTGATATCTGATATTAAGGTAAATATTTTGTTCCAGTATTCAAATATTTTTATCAATCAATAAAAGAGCTTCAAAACAAATCCTTACTGACCTCTCTAGGTGTATGTGCTGTGAAGCATTTCATACTCTTTTTTTTTTTTTTAGAAAAGAAGGCTGTAAGGCTGCAATGTCTCTGCAGCCAGAGAAAATAAGGAGAGGGGAGCTGTGATTCCATGGTCTCTGCTGTGAGATTTGAAAATACAAAATGCCTATAGCTACAGAGGTGAATAAGGGGGTAGTTTAAATGGTTTTTACTACTTGTCCACAATATTTAACCATTTTAGCCCCGGGAGGATTTGCCCCCATAATGACCGGGCCCTATTTTGTGATTCGGCACTGCGTTAATTTAACGGACAATTGCGCGGCTGTGCGACGCTGTACCCAAACAAAATGTATGTCCTTTTTTTCCCACAACTAGAGCTTTCTTTTAATGGCATTTGATCACCTGTGCAATTTTTATTTTTTGCGCTATAAACAAAAAATAGCGACAATTTTTTTTTAAAAAAAAACAATATTTTTCTCATTCTTTTATAAGACATTCTCAAAAAAAAATAAAAAAAATAAAAATTTGATAACCTGTGCGATTTTTTTTTTTTGCGCTATAAACAAAAAAAGAGCGACAATTTTGAAAAAAAAAAAAACAATATTTTTACATTCTTTTATGACATTCTCAAAAAAAAAAATTAAATATTAAAAATGTTTGAAAATTTTAGGCCAATTTGTTTTCTGCTAAATATTTTTGGTGAATGCGTATTTTGATTGGTTTGTGCAAAGGTTATTGCGTCTACTAACTACGGGAAAGATTTATGTCATTTATTGTTTGTTTGGTTTTTTTTACTAGTAATGGCGGCGATCTGCGATTTTTTGCGGGACTTCAACATTGCGGCAGACAGATCAGACCCCTAACTGACATTTTTGACACTTTGGGGGGTACCAGTGACATTACTACAGTAATCAGTGTTAAAAATATCTACTGTTACTGTAATAATGCCATTGGCAGGGAAGGGGTTAATACTGTTGGTGATCAAGGGGTTAAATGTAAGCCTAGGGGAGTGATTCTAACAGTGAGGGGGGTTGGGCTTGTGAGATGACCATAGAGACATGCGATCCTATATAGCAGGATCACATAGTCTCTTTGATCATCCCAGGGAGAAGGACGGATGGCTATGTTTACATCAGCTGACCGTCCTTCTCTGTCAGCGGGAAGAGATTGCCGTGAGAAAGCGGTTAAATGCTGCTTAGGTTCTCTTTAACTGTACTAAAAGCGGACTTTCCATTCATTTTCATCTTTCCATCTATTAAACTGTCTGAAATCGTTGTTTTAACTTTGAAAAGTTAAACAACAACCACTTCCAGGAAACCACTTCCTCCTTCTTGTCTGGTAATTTGCCTAGGTTAATGACATCATGCACAGCTCTCTCTCTAACTCTTGTGAGAGTTTGCCAGCGAGGGAGGAGGTGGCAGGAGAGTGGAGGAGGGACTGGTCACAGTAGAGTCAAGAAGAGCTGCAGAGATGGAGTGGGCTGGATGAGGCCGGAGATAACAGGAGACTGCAGAGATCCATGAGTATTCATCGAGAGAGAAGACATGTGCAGGCAAGCAGTGGTGTGAGTGTGTCCGTCTGTCTGTATATATGTGTGTGTGTATGTGTGTGTGTCTGTGTAAATCCAGGAAGTGAACAGGCAGCAGCTTCAGCTGCCCACAGTTAAAATGGCAACAGCCAGACCTAGTGGAGGGAGATTTATGCAGCATATTACATATATAGTATAGAATCACAGTATATATAAAATAATACACAACGTGGTTGGAGGGAAGCTCCAGAATGGCAAAGATGTTTTTATCACAAATTATGTGAGCAGACTGTAGTTTCTCTTGAAGTAAAGTGTCCAAACTAATTTTAATAGTTTTCACCTCCAGACTGTAGATCAAAGATAAATTGTATTTTAAAAACTCATTTTTTTACCCATGCATGAGGCTATAGTGGATAAATTCTAGCAATTAGGCATGCAAGCTTGACACAAACATCCATCCTTCTTCATTTTCTCCCATGCTTTATGTTGCTTCCATGAGCTCCTTAAAATAATTGTGACATTGCTTGCTTAATGTAATATTTCCCTGTAAAAATGTAATATTTTAACATGTATAACAACAACAACTAATAATAAGATTAATATTATTAACCAAACATCTTAGTATGAAAACCAAAGCAACAAGCAGTGCCCTAATAATAGAAAATATTAGATACAATATATATATATATATATATATATATATATATATATATATATATATATATTGTTTCACATATGTAAAGCAGGAAGCTTATACTGGGCATATACAGGCGATGTATGTAGATATGTAGATATTAAAACACATGCTATTCTGTTCAAGGGCCAAGAACAAAATAAAGTGCAAAGAAAAAAGAAAGTAATAAATAATTCAATAAGGCATTTGTATCCACTACTTGGGACACTTTTGTGAACATGGAGATGATTATAGATTACACAGCTCATTTATCAAGAATACTGGGAAACTTTCCAGGTCGTGTTGTCCTCTGTGGGTAAAGTAAATAGATTACATTTCAGCCTATGGAGGACTTACAGTACTTGCACTGTAATGACAATTTAGGTAATGTGTAGAACTTTGGGTATACTTATGATCAAGGAAAATACTGAAATTATATCACCTTAGCGTTCCTGGCCTATGGAGTTTCTTAAGTTATTTAATCATGAGTGTAATAAAACACAGTAGAGATCCCCTACAACAGTAGTACTGAAAACTCAGCAATTTTTGTGGTTTACTGAAAAAACATGAGATATCTTATTTTGATATAACTCACAAAACAGGTAAGTACACTGGGGTATAAAAATAACATGCATTTCAACAAAACAACACATTCACTTCTTTAAAAATTTGCAACTACTTTGTTTTAGCCTGATTCGCTACAATAATAAAACCTACATAAAAATGTAGCTTTACTATGTGCTGATGATTTTTTCTTTTTTTTTTAAATAAACCAAAAAATACGTATTGTAGAAATTGCAAACACCCACAACAGGAGGTATAATATACATAAACCATTGTATTTATCTTCAGAAAGTGACACTTTATCTTCACCGATTTAGGACAAAGTGACAATGTCTGTGGGAAGGCCTTCCTAACTCACTGATGCTCACCACTTCACCGATTCCCGATTGCTTCTTCCTATGTTGCATCCATCATTATTATATCCATTGTCTGCTGGTGTCAGGTACTCTAAAACACCAGGCATTTTGCTCCAGGAGTCAGGAGCAATGGGGGACCACTGATCAAAAATCCCTGTCACAGTTACTGTCACTTTAACCCCATGAAACCTGTAAAACCTCTTCATTGCCAGGCCATTTTTCTAGTTTTTTAGTGCTGTGATAGTTTGACTGACAATTACTCTGTTAGGTAACATTGTGCCCAAATTAATTCTAAACCTTTTTTGAGACAGATATAACTTTCTTATGGTGCTTTGTAACACCTTCTCCTTTTTTATTTGTTACTATAAAAAGGAAAAAAGACCAAAAATGTAAAAAAAAAAAAAAAAATGTTTCCTTTACTTTCTATTAACCACTTTTGGACAGGGCCTTTTTCTGACACTTGTTGTTTACAAGTTAAAATCATTTTTTTTTGCTAGAAAATTACTTAGAAACCCCAAACATTATATATATATTTTTTAGCAGAGACCCTAGAGAATAAAATGGAGATTGTTGCAATAATTTTTATCACACCGTGCAGTGGTCTTACAAACTCAATTTTTTTGGGTTTAAAAAAAAGTTAACCAAATTTTTTTCTATAATGTGAAAGATAATGGTACGCCAAGTAAATAGATACCCAACATGTCATGCTTCAAAATTTTGCACACTTGTGGAATGATGACAAACATTGGTACTTAAAAATCCCCATAGGCGACAATTTAAAAATTTCTACAGGTTACCAATTAAGAGTTACAGAGGAGTTCTAAGGCTCAAATTATTGCTCTCACTCTAACGATCACGGTGATACCTCGCATGTGTGGTTTGAACATAATTTACATAAGTGGGCACGACTTGCGCATGCGTTCGCTTCTGAAGCTAAAAATCAGAGAGAAGGTATCTCTATTATCTACTCGTCTCTGGCAGACTGCAAAGACAAACCAGCCTACACACGCAGCTGTGAACAGGACCTAGGTATGGAGTGGGACCTGGATACCTGGCAAGCACACTTTCAAGGATCATTCAAAGGGGTAATCAATGTCTCTCTAATAGAGGCAAATGTTAAAGTTTTTACACATTGGTATATGGTACCTGCACGCCTTGCTAAAATGTTTTCAGACATACCTTCTCTCTGCTTTCGTGGGTGTGAAAATTTAGGCGACTTCATCCACATATAGTGGTCTTGTCCCAAGATTCACAATTATTGGAATAAGTTCTTTCAGATCATTCGTTACAAATTGCCCAATAACCCAGTCACCCCACATAGCCTTATTAAACAGCAGGGAGGAGGGAATCACGAAGCATACACAGACCCTTATACATTTCATGCTCCTAGGTGCTAAGATCACAATAGCCAGAGCCTGGAAAAAACCTAGGGTTTCCATCAGGGCAGCCAAACTTAAAATCTCTTGGATCATGACCCAAGAAAAAATGGCCAGGAAACTTAATGATAAGAAGATGAAATTTGAACTTATCTGGGAACCATGGGCAAGATATATGAACACTAGGGATAATCAAACTTTTGAAAAGTTTGGTTCAGCCAGAACACCCAAATTTCCCGAAAGTTCAGTTCGGATTCCAGAATTCCATTTACTGATGTTTACTGATGTTTCTGGGCCAATCACTGGCTTTTAAAGCCCAGTTCCTGTCCTATTGCATTTTGGGCGGTTCTGCTGGCCGAATTCCAAACTTTTACCGCAAAAAGTTCGTAATTCGGCCGAATTTTGAACACCCAATGTTCGGGTCGAACCGATGGTCGACCCTAACCGTTCAATCATCCCTAATGAACACCACTATTTGATCCTCTTCTGTATTTCACAACCCCGATAATTAACCTGAGATCTCTTACCCTCTGACCTGGAATCTACTTCTAACATGTAATTCTTTCCTCATCCTACTCTCGATTTATCTTTCCACCAACCTCTTCTTGCTCTCACTCGCTTTTCTACACCTTCCCTCATTTGGACTGGGGCTTTCCGGGACCGTAAGTTTTGCTACTCTGCTAGGGGCACGGCACCCGGGACTTGGGTGAGGGTCGAATGGGGTATTCCAACTCTCTGCATAAAGGGAATCTCCCAACAACTTTGACAGACCTACATTAGGCACTGTGTTTCCGCCACATAACTGTTATGATAGAATTTACCTAATGCGCCTCTTTACTTTGTTGAGAATACTCTTGTAAATCACATGTTCTACAACCACATTTTCTTGTATTATTTTGAACATTAATACAATAAAAATTATTGAAAGTAAAAATTGTAAAAAAAATCGCATGTTGGGGTAAACTACTGATAACCTTAGACCAAGCAGAGTATGAGCCAATAATCACTAATTTCCAAATACAAACTTCAAGCAAGTTTTATATCTACTTAGAAACTGAATTTTCTAAGCCTATAGACCGGTGATCACTAAATGGCGGACCGCGGGCCACATGTGGCCGGCGTCATGTTTGCATTCGGACCGCCGCGGTACCGCTATTTAGCAGCCTTTTCTTCCCCTGCCGTCGCTCTGTAATCCATTCCTCACAGAGCAGACAGCAGAAGGCAGGACAGTTCTGGATGGAGGGCGGAGCTGGGCAGAGCTGCGCGAGTTTAAGAAGCAGGGATTGGCTGCTAGGATGAAGGGCAGTCCTAGCAACCAATCGCGATCTTGCAACACCCCTCTCCATCCAAATATGCTGTGCCTGTGCCTCCCTCCAACCTTCGATCTGTGTAAGCAAGGTAAGACAGTATGGGAGGGGGTGAAGTCCCAGGGAGTGAGGACACTAGTTTGAAAAGCTGAAAATGAGGAATGTGTGTGCTGAGGACAGTGATGTGTGTGTGTGTGTGTATTTGAGGACAGCGAAGTGGAAGAGCTGTGGTGTGTGTGTATGTTGAGGACATTACAGTGGAGGACAGAGGATTGTAATGTGGGGTGTGGGGGGGAGGTTAGGACATTCAAGTGGAGAGGCTGAGGACTGTGATGTGGTGGGCTGAGGACATCATAGTGGGGGGGGGGGAGCTAAGGACATTAAAGTGGAGCCCTAAAGACTGTGATGTTTGGTGGGCCCTGAGGACATTAAATTGGGGGAGGCTGAGGACTGTAATGTGGGGGGGACTGATGATTGTAATGTGGAGAGAGCAGAGGAAAATAAAGTGGGGGACTGAGGACTGTAATGTGTGTGTCATTAAATTGGGGGAGGCTAAAGACTGTAATGTGTGTGTGTGTGTGCGGGGGGGGGGGGGGTGGGGGCGGGTGGGGATATTAATTTGGGGGAGGCTGAGGACTGTAGTGTGTGTTTGTGTGTGTGTGTGTGTAGGGGGGACATTAAATTAGGGGGAGGCTGAGGACTGTAATGTGGGGGGGGACTGATGATTGTAATGTGGAGAGAGCTGAGGACAATAAAGTGGGGGACTGAGGACTGTAATGTGTGTGTGTGTGTCATTAAATTGGGGGAGGCTGAGGACTGTAATGTGTGTGTGTCATTAAATTGGGGGAGGCTGAGGACTGTAATGTGGGTGGGCTAAGAAATGTAATGTGGGGGACAATAAGCACAGTAATGTGAAAGGGGCTAAGGACAGTAATGCGGGGTAGCTCAGGATTGTATTGTGGGGGGGGGATTGTGGGGACAGAGAACAGTAATGTGGGGGGGGGTGATGTAAATGGGGGCAGAGGATAGTACTGTCAAGGGGGGGGTCGATGACAAGGAAGTGTGAGAACATTACTGTGAAAGGAGTGGAGGGGGTGGATGTAAAGGGGAACCTGAGGACACTCATCGAGAGGGGATCTTGATGTGAAGGCGCGGAGGGGACTGTGATGAGCGAGAAACATAGAGAAAGAAGTCCTTGACCTTTTTTTTCCAAAATCACGCAGAACCAAGCCGCATGGTGCTGCGGCAACATGCTGTTTGGCACATGCGAAAAGATGCCACGGGTTCCGACATGATATTCGGACCTCTGCTACAAGAAAATTTTACTGACCGGACCTCGATAAATTTTAATTCAATACCCCGGCTATAGACCCTAACATAAACATTAGCTGTCTGTGGGAAACTATGTCAAATGATTTTGCAAAGTTCAAGTATACTGTATCTACATCCACACTTTTGTGTATATTTCTGGTTACTTCATAATAAAAAGAAAGCAGATTTGTTTGGCACCCCATTGGTCTTTTGTGAATCCATGCTATCTGTTAAAACAAGGGTTCTCAACCAGGTTTCCGCCAGAGATTAATAGGGGTTCCTTGAGCAATTAACAATTCCTGCTCTCAGATAAGTTCCCACTGACACCACTGATCTGTTTATCTATCTGTAAGGGGTTAAATCTTCCCAATGTCTATGAATGCAAGGTGCATTATTCCCAATGACCATCACACTAATGTATCATGAGTTCTAGTTATAGCAATTTTTATCAGGACCTCCCTTTAGACCAGAAAGTTGTTTTAAGGATTCCTCTGTGTTGACAGGGTTCAGAAAGGCTGGATTAACCACTTGACCACTGGAACATTTACCCCCTTCATGACCAGGCCATTTTTTGCAATACGGCACTGCATTATTTTAACTGAAAATTGCACGGTTATGCATCGCTGTACCCAAATAAATTGTATGTAATTTTTTCCCACAAATAGAGCATTCTTTTGGTGGTATTTGATCACCACCAACAAAAAAGGTCGACCATTTAAAAACCAAAACAAAAAAAACAATATTTTTTTACTTTCTGTTCTAAAACATATCCAATATTAAAAAAAAAATATTCTTCATAATCTTAGGCCAATATGTATTTTGCTACATGTTTTTGGTCCAAAAAATCCTAATACGCGAAAAGTGATTGGTTTATGTGAATGTTATTGCGTATACAAACTATGGGATATATTTATTTATTTTTTATATTAGTAATGGCGGCGATTATTGACTTATAGCAGGGCTGCGATATCGTGGTGGAATCAGACATTGACACTTTTGACACTTTGTGGAAACCAGTTACATAGTTAGTGAGGTTGAAAAAAGACATCAGTCCATCCAGTTCAACCTATGATGTGTGTGTGTTTGCTTTTAACCATACATTGTATATCCCTGTATGTTGTGGTCTCCAAGGTGCCCATCTAATAGTTTTTTGAAACTATCAATGCTCCCAGCTGATACGACTGCTTGTGGAAGAGAATTCCACATCCTTACCGCTCTTACAGTGAAGAACCCCTTACGCATTTTAAGGTTAAACCGCCTTTCCTCTATTTTTAGTGAATGGCCACGTGTCTTATTGTATCTCCTCTCTCTGAATAGTTTGTTCCTTATGCTAGGGTCGCCAGTACAGTATTTGTACATTGATATCATATCCCCCCTCAATCGTCTCTTCTCCAGAGAGAATAAGTTCAGTGCTTGTAGTCTTTCCTCATAGCTGATGTCCTCCATTCCCCTAATTATTTTTTTTGCCCTTCTCTGGACTCTTTCCAATTCCAGCACATCCTTCCTGAGGACCGGTGCCCAGAACTGGACAGCATACTCCAGATGTGGCCGGACCAGAGTCTTGTAGAGCGGGAGAATAATCTCTTTATTTCTGGAGTGAATCCCCTTTTTTATACATCCCAGTATTCTGTTGGCTTTGCTTGCAGCAGCTTGGCGTTGCATGCCACTGCCAAGCCTGTTGTCTACCAGTACCCCCAAGTCCTTTTCCATCCTAGACTCACCCAGAGGTTCCCCCCCTAGTGAGTAGCTTTCTTTCTGGTTTCTGGCCCCCAAGTGCATTACTTTACATTTTTCAACATTAAACCTCATCTGCCATGTAGTTGCCCACCCCGTTATTTTGTTCAGGTCCGCTTGTAAGGTTTCCACATCCTGCATAGAAGATATTGGCATGCTTAGTTTAGTATCATCCGCAAATACTGAGATTGTACTAGATATCCCCTCCTCTAGATCATTTATGAATAAATTAAACAGGATTGGTCCCTGGGGGACCCCACTTTCCACACCCGCCCAATCCGAGTACTCCCCATTAATCACCACTCTCTGGACTCTCCTCTGGAGCCAGTTCTCTATCCAGGTACTCACCCTATGGTCCATACCTACCTTCCTTAGTTTGTACAGTAAGCGTTTGTGGGGGACGGTGTCAAAGGCCTTTGCAAAGTCCAGATACACCACATCCACAGGCTTCCCTTTATCTAGGTGGCAGCTCACTTCATCGTAGAAGGTTAATAGATTGGTTTGGCAAGAACGATTTTTCATAAATCCATGCTGATTACTACTAATAATACAGTTTTCATTACTAAAGTCTTGTATGTGGTCCCTTAACATCCCCTCCAAAATCTTGCAGACTACAGATGTTAGGCTGACCGGCCTATAGTTACCCGGGATACATCTTGGCCCCCTTTTAAATATTGGTACCACGTTGGCTTTTTTCCAATCAGCTGGCACCATACCCGTCTGTAAACTATCCTTAAAGATCAAGAATAATGGTCTGGCAATCAACTGGCTGAGCTCTTTCAGAACTCTCGGGTGCAAGCCATCCGGTCCCGGTGAATTATTTATGTTAAGTTTCTTTAGTTTAGTTTTAAGTCTATCTTCTGTTAGCCATGGCGGTATTTCCTGAGGTGTGTTGTTTAGTTCGGCCTTACAAGCTAGGTTCGTGTAGCCCCCCGATTCTTTTGTGAAGACTGAAAAGAAGAAATTATTTAACACTTCCGCCTTTTCTCTGTCCTCAGTGGCCATATTTCCTTTGTCATCTTTTATGGGGCCAATGTGTTCTGGCCTCGCTTTCTTACTGTTTATATACTTAAAAAACTTCTTGGGGTTCTTTTTACTCTCCTCCGCTATATGTCTCTCGTGTTCTATTTTAGCCGCCCTGATTTCATCTTTACATTTCTTATTACACTCTTTGTAATGCTTAAATGCTGCCAATGACCCCTCAGCCTTGTATTTTTTGAAGGCCTTTTCTTTAGCACTAATATGCATTTTTATGTTGGAGTTTAGCCACCCAGGGTTTAGCTTTGCTCTTTTAAATTTATTTCCCTTTGGAATGCACTGGCCAATCCCCTTGTTAAGTATGCTCTTGAAGCACTCCCATTTTTCCTCCGTGTTCTTTGTTCCCAGGGTTCTATCCCAATTGATATTTTCTAGCAGCGAGCGCAGTTTTGGGAAATTGGCTCTTTTGAAATTCAGCGTCTTAATATTACCCTTGTGCTTCCTATTACTGTAATTAATACTGAAACCTATTGACCTATGGTCACTGTTTCCTAAGTTGGCCCGTATTTCTATATCCGTGAGCAGGTCTGTATTGTTAGTAATCAGTAGGTCAAGTACCGCATTGTTTCTTGTCGGTGCATTCACCATCTGACCCATGAAATTGTCCTGCAAAACATTTAGGAACTGCCGAGCCTTGGCTGATTGTGCGGTTCCTTCTGCCCAGTCTATATCAGGATAATTAAAGTCCCCCATTATAATGATATTTCCCATCCTTGCTGCCAATCCTATCTGTAAAATGAGGTCCTCATTTCAGTGACACTGACACAGTGATCAGTGAAAAAAATATGCACTGTCATTGTACTAATGACACTGTCTGGGAAGGGGTTAAACATCTAGGGTGATTAAAGGGTTAACTGTGTGCCTAGAAAGAGGGACGGGTTCTGCATCTGTCGATGGACTTCCGAGAAAAAGATTTTACGGTAAGATCTTACAAAAATCTTATTTTCTCTATCATCCATCGACAGACACAGCCTGATCTTCATCAGCTGAATGGGACGTTCCAAAGCAGTGTTGGCATGAGGGGTGGGAAGAACGCAACCGGAAAGTAACCTAAATTTCAAAAGGCTACACTTAGCCAACTGGGTAACATGAAGCTCAACCAAACAACAGGAGTTCACCCAGGTAAAGACTGCAAAGAGAAACAAAATATTCTCCTACAAAACAGCAGCCTGCAAAACTCAGGACAAGGGAAAACCTTGCCAGACTTTAGAGTCTTGCGGGAGCAAAAAGCCACCCGCATCCCTGCCAGGGTGGGCTCATCAGCCAAATTGAAAGTTTCCCGCGCTGAAATATTCAGGGCTTCCACCAAAGTGCATTCCCATGCTGCAGCTGAAGAAGACAGGTCCTCTTCACCATCTGGCTGTGGGGACAGCAACCCTTCAGGTAGGGGGGTGTCCGGGGCTACCACATCAGTCTCTAAATCAGAGGACACCACCAAAGATGAAGAAGGCAGTGGCAGTTTTAGGCTATTAACCTTTTTCATGACAAAATCAACTTTGGTCGTCAGGCTTTCCAGAGCTGCTGAAATTGCGGCCAGTGACTGCGATCCGGACTGTCCAGGAGTCGCACAGTGTGAGTCTGAGGTTGAATTCACAGCCTGGGACTCCATAATTAAAGTTACCAAAAAACAGAGTAGTGTCGCTTTAAAAGCGCGGGTCACTGTTCCCACCACCGATCACAGCAGTCTGCAGAGTCCCCTTTTAAAATACACTAACAGCAGAGTGTGCAGGGATATGCCCGCAAAGACCCCAGTACTGTACCACCGCCAGAGAAAACCCTCCTGATTGTCCATAGCACATGTATAAGAGAGACAGGAAATTACCTCGGCCAGCAGCAGGAAGCAGAAGCACAGGAAATGATCACGCCTGGATGTAAAAGTTCATGCTGCTTAGTGCAGTACAGAGGACCACACAAAAATGGTTGCCAATGCATTACAATAGGAAGCTCAGGGAAAATGGCTGCCCCATACAAGTCGATGGGAAAAAACTGTACGTTGTCCAGACTTAAGATGGCGGCGCCCACGGTGAACCATCACAATGAGGCCTACAGGATCCATAACAAGTCCCAGCAATCTACAAGGTACGATGCTACCCCCTCAGGCTGAGAGGCACCCCTAGTCACATAGCCAGGACGGAAGAGAGAGACAGGCACAAATGACTGATACCGGGCTGGCCAGGGGGATCTTTTAGGAGGTACAGGTCCTATCATCCCTATGAGAGGGCCCACATCCCCCCAAGGCCACCAGGGGCAAGGGAGGTCACATTTACTCACCAAACCATGGACCAGGTGGGCTCCACTCTGGGCAGACCTCCTCCCACCCGAAGTGGGGGTGCTGCCAGCCGAGGGGTACGCTGTGACTCAGGGCATTCTAGGTCATCGCGTCCCAGTGAAGCATCCGCTCACAGGCTCGTCCCCATCTGGAAGGGGGCACCGTCATGGCAAGGCCTAGTGTGGGACTATAACCTGCTCAAGCTCGTAGGCCAGGCTGGGGGGACCATAAGGATCTATATTATCCAGTGCAAAGCCCCAGCCAGCATTGCTTGTAGATCACCAGGAGAATCCCCCTGACACTAGCTAGCAAGTGAGTAAAGAGAAATAAAATAAAATATTCTGAAAAGAATAAAAAAACTGAGACCGTAGTCCCAGCAGGAAACCTAGGTCTAACTCCTTCTCTAGACAGAAACAAACTAGTTTGCTGAGCTGAGTGTGGGTAAGTTATGCCTGCGGGGGCAGCCTGCGTGGGTGTGTACATGTAAAATTTTGTACTGCCTAGACTACTCTTGCTGGGGGCAGCATAACCCATTAAGCTGATGAAGATCAGGCTGCGTCTGTCGATGGACAATAGAGAAATGTGGTGTTTAGATGCCATTCCCACTTATTCAAATATGGAGGGTCTTTCTGAGAAGTAGCTGCAAGTAGGATACTGGAAGAGGAAGAGAGAGATTTTCATATTGGACCTTCTACTGTACAGAGGTCCTCAAATTGAGTAGATATTTTGCAGAAGCAGATATAGTCTGGGAAGGACCGTAAAAAATATGATAGTTGCAGCAGCTTCCATCGCCCCAAAGCAGAGGAGTTGAGAACCCCAAGCAGGGTCGAAGGGTGAGTCCATCCAAAAAGGATCAAATAAGGTTGATGCTCTGACCAAATTTAGGTCAGGTTTGAGTGAGAAGGCTTTATCAGTGTATCTCAGGTGGCCAATTAGGAATCAGTGGGGAGGGAAGCTGGGTATTGCGGCCAGCTTGTAGTATCTGCAGAGTTTAAATAGAGTGGGTTCAATCAGGAGGTGTGGAGAGGAAAATGGAGAGTACTGGGCCCCTGCCCATGGATGGCCAGCCAAAGAGAGTTGTACTGAAGGTCTGCACCAATCGATCAACCTGGACTGCCATACGGTATAAGTTGGGGTCGGGGAGCCCGACTCCACCTCTGAGCTTGGATCGCTGCAGGATGGAGTGAGAAGTTTTAAGGTGAGAAGTTTTACATTGCCAGATGTACTTCATAAAGGCTGTCCTGATCTTTCCAAAAAACTCCTGTAGCATCCTAATGGGCAATGCCTGCAGGAAGTACAGGAGACACAGCATAATATTAATCTTAAGGACATTGTACCTACCAAACCAGGAAATAGCCAAGGCACCCTATTTCTCCAAGTCTGTGGAGAAGGTAGCCAATAGGAGCTGGAAGTTGCAATGGAAAATGATTGTGGAGATTAGAAGGGATTCTAGTACCCAGATTTTGAATGGCTTGGTGGGCTCAACGGAAAGAAAAATTACTACTTAGGTGGACAAAGGACTAAAGAGAGAGTAACGTTAAGGACCTCTTATTTTTGTAGATTGACTTCATGCTAGCTATTAAAGAGTCTCTAAAAAGTAGAAACTGTTCTCGCTTCAGCAGCATAGAAGAGAATAGCATGGCCCGTGTGCAAGGAGGACACACAAATTTGTGAAGCAGGCCGTATTTTTGGTTTTTTAGAAGGTAATTATCTTCATATCTGGTAGGATCCAGCCCTTTTGGTCACAAGTTTTCGCAGTGTACAAAAAATCTATGATGAGCCATTGACCCCCACCACAGAGATTGCGCTCCTTTCCATGCTCCCGGGCTCGGTAGCTTCCCAAAAACGGAGCTTGTTGCAATATTTTAAAAGCACATACGTTTTAATTTTAGCCTTTTAATCTAACCAATGGAAATATATTTTGCAGTCTAAATATCGGGGGGCAGCCTTCAAAATTGAAAATTGTGCCTTCTTAAACTTGTTTTTTTACAGTATGTGCTTGTTTTTTTATAACTTAAATTAACCACTTGAAGACCGGACCTTTTTCTGACACTTCTCACATACATGTAAAAATGTGTATTTTATTATATAAAATTACTTAGAACCCACAAACATTCAATACTACAAACATGAAAATGGATATAAGACAATACAATAATGCAAATAAAAATAGGTCCCAAATAAAGTCCCAAATGTCAAACATGTGAAATAGCACATGAACATGTCAAACATGTTAATAGCAAAGTGAAAGACCTATTTAGCTGCTAGGAATGCTTTTAGTGAAAACAGCATTGCTGGCTCTAAAAAATGATACTGGGATAATGCCTGCATCCCAGTATAGCCATTGAAAGTTGCACAATGTGCCAGTACATCGCCCGGCAGCAAGTGTTTTTTTTTTTGTTCAATAAATTTTTATTGAAGAATTGAGTACATAACAAAATAACAGGATGAAATGCAATGCAAAGTGCATGTATCTGATAAAAATCATCTACAATGTAACATCTGGAATATATGGTCAACTACTTTCATCCATTGCTGTATTATGGCCGCAAGTGGTCAAATTAAATCATGTTACGGACACTGCTACCCAGATGTCCTTATATATGGACTAGTTGGAGCTTCTATAAACTGTACCATAAAATTGTCTTGTAATAAAATTTAAAGTTCTGCCTTTTTTACAGTTCCAGCAGTGCCAATACATCAGTCAATTTCAGGGTGGTAAAAATCCCCCATTATTACCACACTCTCAGCTGTTGAAGGCCTTTCTTTTTGTGTAAGGAGCTGATTCTATACCTCCTCATTAACACTAAGGGGAGGGGGTGCGCTAAACCACACTCCACCCACACTGCCTCAGCACTATGACACATCTTCTTCAGCAAGGTCCTCTTTCACACTCACTTTTAAATTGCTTCTTACATAAAAAAAGATACCATCACTTTTCGTTTTACCAGGTTTCTCCAGAAGAGAGAATAGTCATAAAAACCAATTAACTTGTAGTGCTTTTTATGCACCAAAGGTTCCAACTTTGCTATTTTATTTGGAATACATCTGGAATTGGTGAACACTTTTATTCATTTTTCCACAGTATTGTTTTGTTTATTGTTGAATTACCTTATCCCCTCTCTGATTAATCTGCCACATTGCATTTTAACTCCCACTATTACTAGCTTAAATAATTCTACAACCTTTCTGTAAACCCTAACCTTAGCACAGCACAGACCACCTTCTTTTTAGGCGCAAACCCTCTATAGCATACAGCTTGTATCCCAATAAAAAGTCAGTCGTATTTTTCTGTGGACCGCCACTTTTCTTGGTTGATGTCTAATTTGGTCTATTTATCTGCATTTATAGATGGCTTATACTTTATCAGGTTTGAACAGTTTTCCCAATTCAAAGAGATGCTGCAGCAGGAACACAGTATCTGCAAATTAGGCATTATTACACTACATGTTATGCCCTTACCCTCATCTTTTTTGAAAATGCAGAGTCTCTCCCTGAGGGCAGGAATTGATTTTGGACATTTATAGTACGTTACTTAGTTGTTTAGGACCTAAATCTTTTCCATATATACATAAATGGGAGGAAGAATGTGACTTTCATTGTACTTCACAAGACTGGGATGAGATGTATCAGTAATCTCCACTCTTGGGGATTAGGGATTAGGGAGAAAGCAATTAAACGTTTAACAAGTTGGTATTACACCCCTGTTAAAATGTATGCAATTTTTATAAATTTTGCTGCCCTCCGTTTTTGGGGTTGCCCCACCCAAGGCTCACATGTTCTGGTCTTGTGAGATTTTGCAACCAATGTGGAGTAAAGTTAATGCCTCCAGGATCTCTAGGATCTCAGGTCAAACACATCAGTTGACTTCTTCCATGTATTTATTATTTATGTCTGTTCTGGGTGTTACTTGTCAAAAAGAAAAATGTATTCATACACTCTGAGTTGCATCACATTGGGCTATTGCCCTTCAGTGGCAGTCTACTGTTGTTCCATGTTCCCTTATCATTGATAGAGTTGATTCTATAATGTTGATGGAAAGACTACATCATAAATTGTTTGATACTATGCACATATTTGATGCCGAAATGAATACTTGGAAAGCTGCATTTATTTTTGTTATGTCACTTCTAGTTGCCAATGTGACTTAAACACAAAAAAAGCTTTTGCTTCCTATTGCTAACTTAAAGATTATGAAATATTTTATAAGGAGGTGTATTAATCTTATGCTTATATTTACAGTTTAGCCTAGATTTTGTTATCTGCTCCTATACTTGTTCCATTTTTGTTTTTGAAAGCTTCTGATTATTTCTGTAAAATGTGTACACAGCCAACCTTTTTGGTCTTTTGTGATGTATGCCTTATTCTCTAATAAACCAGTTTGTAAACAAAAAAAAAGAAAAGTCAGTCCAATGAGCTAAAAATCTAATCCTTCCCTCTTACACCCAATCTTTAGCCATGTGTTTAGCTCCCTAAGCTCATGCTGTCTTTTCTGTTTTATACATGGCGCTAGGCAATATTTCTAAGAATATAACCTTCCCTTCAATTTTCAGCCTAGTTCCTGAAATTGATTCTGAAGGATCCTCCATCTTCTACGTAGTCTGCCATTGGTCACAGCATGAATCAAGAATCTGGCCCCAGTGAAACAACGAACCATTTGGTTGAGGGAGAAAAGACAATTTTATCAGTCCTCCTATCAGTCCTCCTCATTAAAGAATTCCCAATTACCACCAACTGTTGAAACCTTTCTGCAATACCCTCACTAGCTCTTCTAAAATCTAGGGCTGCCACCTTTGGTCAACTTGGCAAATGTGTTTTGATGCTCACTCCTCCAGATCTCTAATGTGAAACCAAGGAAACATTTGCTCACATCTGTCAAAGTGGTATTTAGCCTGAAACTCTTGATCCATTTGTGCATACCCGTGGCACACTGCACACTGAGCAAATCTTTAAACATAGAAACATAGAAACATAGAATGTGTCGGCAGATAAGAACCATTTGGCCCATCTAGTCTGCCCAATATATCTGAATCTGAATCCTATGAATAGTCCCTGGCCCTATCTTATATGAAGGATAGCCTTATGCCTATCCCATGCATGCTTAAACTCCTTCACTGTATTTGCAGCTACCACTTCTGCAGGAAGGTTATTCCATGCATCCACTACTCTCTCAGTAAAGTAATACTTCCTCATATTACTTTTAAACCTTTGCCCCTCTAATTTAAAACTGTGTCCTCTTGTGGTAGTTTTTCTTCTTTTAAATATGCTCTCCTCCTTTACCGAGTTGATTCCCTTTATGTATTTAAAAATTTTTTATCATATCCCCTCTGTCTCTTCTTTCTTCCAAGCTATACATGTTAAGGTCCTTTAACCTTTCCTGGTAAGTTTTTTCCTGCAATCCATGTACTAGTTTAGTAGCTCTTCTCTGAACTCTCTCTAGAGTATCTATATCCTTCTGGAGATATGGCCTCCAGTACTGCGCACAATACTCCAAGTGAGGTCTCACCAGTGTTCTGTACAGCGGCATAAGCACTTCTCTCTTTCTACTGCTTATACCTCTCCCTATACATCCAAGCATTCTGCTGGCATTTCGTGCTGCTCTATTACATTGTCTTCCCACCTTTAAGTCTTCTGAAATAATTACTCCTAAATCCCTTTCCTCAGATACTGAGGTCAGGACTGTGTCAAATATTCTATATTCTGCCCTTGGGTTTTTACGCCCCAGGTGCATTATCTTGCACTTATCCACATTAAATTTCAGTTGCCAGAGTTCTGACCATTCTTCTAGTTTTCCTAAATCCTTTTCCATTTGGCGTTTCCCTCCAGGAACATCAACCCTGTTACATATCTTTGTGTCATCAGCAAAAAGACAAACCTTACCATCGAGGCCTTTTGCAATATCACTTATGAAGATATTAAACAAAATTGGTCCCAGTACAGATCCCTGAGGTACCCCACTGGTAACATGACCTTGTTCTGAATGTTCTCCATTGACTACAACCCTCTGTTGTCTGTCACTCAGCCACTGCCTAATCCACTCAACAATATGGGAGTCCATGCTCAATGACTGCAGTTTATTGATAAGTCTTCTATGTGGGACAGTGTCAAAAGCCTTACTAAAATCTAGATATGCAATGTCTACTGCACCTCCACCGTCTATTATTTTAGTCACCCAGTCAAAAAAATCTATAAGATTTGTTTGACATGATCTCCCTGAAGTAAACCCATGTTGTTTTTCATCTTGCAATCCATGGGATTTAAGATGTTCCACAATCCTATCCTTTAATAGGGTTTCCATTAATTTGCCTACTATTGATGTCAGACTCACAGGTCTATAGTTGCTCGATTCCTCCCTACTACCTTTCTTGTGAATGGGCACGACATTTGCCAATTTCCAATCTTCCGGGACGACTCCTGTTACTAATGATTGGTTAAATAAATCTGTTATTGGTTTTGCCAGCTCACCACTAAGCTCTTTTAATAATTTTGGGTGTATCTCATCAGGACCCTGTGACTTATTTGTCTTCACTTTAGACAGCAATCTTAGAACGTCTTCCTCTGTAAAGACACATGCATCAAATGATTCATTAGTCATCCTTTGAAGTGGAGGTCCTTCTCCTTTTTCTTCTGTAAAAACTGAACAGAAGTATTCATTAAGGCAGTCGGCTAGCCCTTTATTCTCTTCTACATACCTTCCGTCCTTTGTTTTTAATTTAGTTATTCCTTGTTTTAATTTCCTTTTTTCATTTATATATCTGAAGAATGTCTTATCCCCCTTTTTCATAGACTGAGCTAGTTTTTCTTCTGCCTGCGCTTTAGAAGTTCTTATAACTTGCTTGGCCTCTTTCTGCCTAATCTTGTAGATTTCCTTATCTTCATTGCTCTGGGTTTTTTTATAATTACAAAATGCTAGCTTTTTATTTTTAATGATTTGGGCCACTTCTGCTGAGTACCACAGTGGTCTCTTCCTTTTTTTGCTTTTACTGACAAGTCTAATGCAATTTTCTGTTGCCTTCAATAATGCACCTTTTAAGTAGTCCCATTTCTCCTGGACTCCATGTAATCCGTTCCAGTCTGATAAGGACTCATTTATGACTAATTTCATTTTTGAAAAGTCTGTTTTTCTAAAATCTAAAACTTTTGTTTTTGTGTGGTGTGACTCTTTCACAGTTCTTATATTAAACCACACTGACTGGTGATCACTGGATCCCAAGGTTTCGCCTACAATGACATCATATACCGAATCACCATTTGTGAATACCAGATCCAAAATGGCCTCCCTCCGGGTTGGCTCCTCAACCACTTGTTGCAGAGACAACCCCAGTAGGGAATTTAGAATATCTGTACTCCTGGTAGAACTTGCTATTTTGGTTTTCCAGTTTATATCTGGAAGATTGAAATCTCCCATAATGATAACTTCTCCTTTCATTGTCATTTTAGCTATTTCTTCAACTAGTAGATCATCTAGTTCTTTGACTTGACCAGGTGGTCTATATATCACACCTACACGAGTTACTGCATGATTAGCAAACTGCAACGTAACCCAAACTGACTCTATGTTGGCTTCACCAACTTGTATTAGGTTAGATTTAATGCTATCTTTCACATACAGGGCCACTCCTCCTCCTTTCTTGCCTTCTCTGTCTCTTCTGTATAAAGAGTACCCTGGTATGGTTATGTCCCAGTCATTTCTTTCATTTTCTTTCTTTAAACTTACTAGCACTCATGATCTTAATTACAATATTTATGTTACTTACAGGTAGATTTAAATGCTACTTACAGGTTTGAATACTCTTTTTAAATGGGGTATACCTTCATTTTTATTAGCTCAAACATCATTCTAAACACATGAAAAATATCCATGTGTATAAGGCTTTGATAGCACAGCTGAATCATCTTCAAAGGAACATAAAAACCTATAAGTGGTACAGTGGATGTATATGATACCAGGGCTGGTGCCGATGCATCTATCATTTGAGCAATAATGTGACTCATTTTAATAAGCATGGCAAATTAACATCTTTCAGTGTCATGGGCTTTAGCACATACCATAAATAGTCTTTGCCCAAACTGGTGATTATAAAAATCACACATTTGAAAAGCTGTCTTGCTTTAGACCTTTTTATTTTAAAAAAATTCAAAGAGCAATGATGGTGCAAAAAGTGCAGTAACCTAGAGCAAGAAATCAGATTTATTTTTTCGCAGTTTTGGATCATGTTTTATATTTGTCTTGTGAATTAGCACATATTGTCCACAAAATGAGATCAGACATATAAAATGGAGAGAAGAGTGTGTGCTTTATTTTCAGTATGGGAAACCATAAACATGCAGAGCTCCACTCCAGTTAGATCAGCCAGCCTAATCCATCTTGTCAGCTGACTGCACCAAAGCCTGAAGCTTTTACTGTAAAAGGTTCTTCAGATCCTTCTGCCAGGGAGAGCTGAAAGATGTCCAACTGGGCAGGTAATAGGAACCTACACTACAATGGCAAATTCCAAACACTTTCCCAGTTTATTAGAGTATTATATTTAAATGAACTGAAAGATAATTTATACAGACTTCTCATGATATTGCCTTACACAACTGCATATAATTGACCAATGCTTTGAAAAATGCTGGAAAGGTTGTCAGTACCTATAGCTGACAATCTTAGATGATCACTTATATTGGAAACACATTCTTTAACTGATTTTTAAATTTAAACATTTTCCTTTCTACTTGACCCATAGGACAGTATCCAATAATGGCTGTTGAATAGGGATGATCGAACGGTTCGGGTCGACCATCGGTTCGACCCGAAAATTGGGTGTTCGAGGTTCGGCCGAATTTAGAACTTTTTGCTGAAAAAGTTTGGAATTCGGCAACCAGAACCGACCAAAATGCAATGGTTCAGGAAATGGGCTTTAAAAGCCCATGATTGGACCAGAACCATTAGCAAAAGCCAATTGAGGGGGCAGGAGAATGCTAGGAATGTGATTGGAGTGACTAGGGGGTCCATAGTCCAATCATTATTGAATACGCCCCCCAGTATATAAGATAGCCCCCGCCAAATTCCTAGCATTGTTATGCAGGGACATGGAAGAGAGTGGAAGCAGTTCTGTTAATTTTACTTTAAAAGTGTCATTTAGCATTTATTAGTGTGAGGAAAGGGATATCTAGTGTAGTTAGGGTGCTCTTTTACACTTTATTTAGATGCAAAAATTTAGTTTCTGTAGGGAAAGTGTGAAGTGTCAGGGTGACCGTAATGTAGTGTAGGGTGAACTGACTGCTATGGCAGGGTGACCAAACCCTTCCATATCAGGGTGACCGCTATAGAGAAAAGCTAGTTTCTCTGAAGTCACTTTCGCTGCAGTAATATGGCTTCGCCCCTGTCAGCTTGTTTTTTGGCTGCAGGCGTCTATAGGGATTTTTTGAGCACATGTTTGGAGTCAGGCATGACATCTGAACATGCGTATAGGGGGTATATATACCCACTACCCATCCGCGCTACAGCCTATATACGGCTGCAGCTCGGACTCGAATTTTCGGGAGGCCGTTTTTAAATGGCCTCCCAGTGACACGCCCTCAGCGCGCTCCCGCGAGCGCGCTGCTGGGAAAATCTGTGTCGGCCGTGTCCCTTGGACACGGCCGATCACAGATCGTGGTGAATGGCCAATCACAGCGGCCATTCACCACGTGATCTGGCCGTCCAATGAGCGATGATCTCATATGTAAACATATGAAATCATCTCTCATCGCCGGCGCTCCTTCCTCACACGGAGCCTGCAGTGTGAGGAAGGAGGGGGAGCCTCACAGCGCCGGGGACACAGGAGAATGTAATCAGGGCACCCGATCACCAGTGCCCTGATTACACAAGGTAAAAACATACACACAGTGCCCCCCCATCAGTGCCCACAGTGCCCGCCATCAGTGCCCCCCATCAATGCCCACAATCAGTGCCCATAGTGCTGCTAGTCAGTGCCCATCAGTGCCTGCTCATCTAGGCACTGATGAGCACTGACTGGCAGCACTATGGGCACTGAGTGTGGGCACTGATGGTGCTGCCCATCAGTGCCGCTCATCAGTGCCACCCGTCAGTGTCCAGTGCCATCCGCCAGTGCCCATCAGTGCCGCCTATCAGTGCCCATCAGTGCTGCCCGTCAGTGCTGCCTCTCAGTGCCGCCTCTCAGTGCCCAGCAGTGCCACCTGTCAGTGCCCAGCAGTGCCACCTCTCAGTGCCCAGCAGTGCCGCCTATCAGTGCCCAGCAGTGCCGCCTATCAGTGCTCATCAGTGCCAACTCTCAGTGCCGCCTATCAGTGCCGCCTATCAGTGCTCATCAGTGCGGCATATTAGTACCTCCTCATCAGTGCCCATAAGTGCCACCTCATCAGTTCCCATAAGTGCCACCTCATCAGTGCCCACCAGTGCAGCCTATCAGTGCCGTCTCATCAGCGCACATCAGTGAAGGAGAAAAATTTATTATCAAAATTTACTCGCAGAAAATAAGAAAAACTTTTTTTTTTTTCAAAATTTTTTGTCTTTATTCTTTTTTTTTGTAAAAAATAAAAAACCCAGAGATGATTAAATACCACCAAAATAAAGCTCTATTTGTGTGAAAAAAATGATAAAAATTTCAAATGGGTACAGTGTAGCATGACCGTGCAATTGTCAGTCAAAGTGTGACAGCGCTGAAAGCTGAAAATTGGCCTGGATGGGAAGGGTGTTTAAGTGCACAGAAGTAGATACACACCCATGTATGTATATATACACCTGCACATATATAGGTGTGAAAGGAGCAGAAAACACTACTTGCGCTAATGAAATAATTAACACCAATATAGTTACGCTCCTATCACACCTATATATGTCTAGGTGTATATATACATATAAGTATGTGTGTATATATACCCGTATACACAAGTTCAGATGTTTTGCCTGCCTCCAAAGAACCCAAGAAAATGCCCAAAAAAACGCTAACGTCAAAAAAAAAACGCCCAGGTTTGTTGTTGCAGGCATTTTTTGGGGGTTTTTGGAGGCAGGCAAAACATCTGAACTTGTGTATAGTGGTATATATACACACATACTTATATGTATTTTACACTTAGACATATATAGGTGTTATAGGAGCGGAGCCATATTAGTGTAAATGATTTCATTAGCGCAAGCATATATTTCTGCTACTATCACACCTATATATGTCTAGGTGTATATATACATATAAGTATGTGTGTATATATACCCGTATACACAAGTTCAGATGTTTTGCCTGCCTCCAAAAACCCCAAAAAAATGCCTGCAACAACACACCTGGGCGTTTTTTTTTTGGCGCTAGTGTTTTTTTGGGCATTTTTTTGGGTTCTTTGGAGGCAGGCAAAACATCTGAACTTGTGTATAGTGGTATATATACACACATACTTATATGTATTTTACACTTAGACATATATAGGTGTGATAGGAGCGAAGCCATATTAGTGTAAATGATTTCATTAGCGCAAGCATATATTTCTGCTACTATCACACCTATATATGTCTAGGTGTATATATACATACATGGGTGTGTATATATACCCCCTATACACAAGTTCAGATGTTTTGCCTGCCTCAAAAGACCCCAAAAAATGCCCAAAAAAACGCTTGCTACTAAACCGGCAAGGTGTGAAAAGAGAGAAGCCACTATCCTGTTCTATAAGTGACCTAATACAAACAATCTTTTTTATGGTTCTGGACATGCTACAGAGCTGAAACTTCCCAGGTACACTTTTTAGACCCCCCAGATACTAAATCTTTTTTTTATTTTTTTTATTTTTATTTTTTTTTTCAATAATTGGCTCTCTATCAAAAATGACAATTTTTAAGAACTTTTTTTGTGTGATTAATAGTCCCTGGGGTATGACCCAGAACCCTAGGCACTTTTCAGGGGCATTTATTGGGTTTTAGGGCTTCAAAATTGTGTTTTTTGATTACCGAAGTTCGGGTCCCATTGATTTCAATGGGGTTCTGAAATCCGGGCCGAACTTTCGGAAAGTTCGGATGTTCTGGCCGAACCAAACTTTTGAAAAGTTCGATCATCCCTACTGTTGAAAGGAGATATAATTTATGAATGTATGCCCACATTTCAATGGCTTTACAATATCTTAGCAGGCTGTTGGTAAATACACACCCTGGCCTTCATGTGTTCCCGTCCTGGTCCATGTGAGTCCCCCCTTACCCCACCATACTAAATAAATAGAAAGAATATCTAAACTTTTTATGTGTCAAACTTTCAAAGGGTGGTCAACATCAACTGTCTTTGTCTTGTTTCTTTAAGAATTACAAAAGTATTCTGAATAAAATCTTTATTAAAAAAAGAAAGTGAAACCATTAAAACTTTAAAGTAAAACTGACCCTGTTTTACCTTAAATTTTTAATGGTTGAGAACTTTCTGTTTAGAGTGTTCCTGTTTCCTTTTCTTTAGGTGGATTATTAACTAATTGACCTTATAGTCATATAGTATAGTTAATGAATATGGTGGGCCAGTACCCACAGCTGAACTTTAAAATCTGTTAACTGATTAATAAAAGAATCATATACCATGAACACGTACAAACAAATGGGGCTTATCTGCACAGAATCAATCATTTCAGGAATTTGGGTAGTCAAAATACATTATTTAATGCTTCACCATATATATGATTAATCTACTCAGATTCAATTAAATTGACGATGTGGAATTTGACAAAAGATTGGATTTAATTAATTTGCCAGATTTTCCTTATATGCAAATCAAATTGGTGATCTCTGGAAATAGGGATATTTTCAAAATGCTCTCTGATTTCAGCTTTGGCTCCCTCACCTCATCCTCTCTTCTTTAAATAAGCTACATCCTCACCCATGAAGCTTGCTGAGTACTAACTAATTGGCCGTCTCTTTTAAGGAGCTTCTAAAGCTAAGTTCATATAGATTTTATTATCTTTATTAAATATCTATTTCATGAATAGGCATTCTAATAATAAAAAAAAAAAAAAATTACCAGTGCTAACTTAAACTGTGCTTGCTGAATCCTGCAGACTGATGATCTGGACAGAAACCAAGAAAGGGTTTGTCCTTTCTCTGCGATATTTAAGTGACTTAGATGGGTCAGTGTTTTTTTATTCAACAGCAGGCTAAATGAAAAAACTGATCTAATTCCACCATCCACACATTTGAGGTGGATGGGGGGGGGGGGGGAGTCCTCTTTGCTGTGTTATTATTCTGACAGAGGGGAGAATTTCCCCTCTGTAGAGGGTAGAATGACTTCTGTACAGCCACAGTGCCCATACATAGATTGAAATTTGGCACGTGCCTGCTGAACTGACTGAATTTCAATCTATATATGGGCAGCTTTATACAGGTTTTTTCATACCTGATACTTGATATTCAGGCCTGTAATCACAGCATAGTGGTGAACTCATATTCTGAAGCAAGGTGAGTGGCTGCATAGGATAAATATGCAACATTTTTCTACCCTATCAATTATTCTACCTGACTTAAACAAAATAAAAAAAAATGCATATTTTATTTTTTACAGCAATTAGGAAATATGGAAAAACACAATCTAATTAAAGCTCATCCCTCCCTAAAGCATTACACAGATCTAATTTACATTTTCTGAATGACGACCAGTAATTTCAAATCATAAATAAGCAACATATAGTACATGTTGCATTCTTTATTTTACAGCTTCACTCTGCATTATTTTGCAGCCCCATGTCATTGTAATGTTTATGCCTTTTCTCCTTTTCTGTAGTGGTCAGGAGCTTTGAGATGGAAATAAAAAGAAGCCCCATCAATCTACACTGGAAAAAAACTTTTGCCAGCTACAGAGTCATGCAAAATTTACTATTTATTTTCATAGATTTGAAAGTTACTGTCTAAAAAAGAACTATTGTCATGTCTCCAGTATCTTGGAATGAGCTTCAGTTTTGAGAAGATAAGTGAGCTATTGGCTCTGCTGAAATACGACTTGCAAATACAGTTGCCCTGCAAATCTGAGGTGGTGGTGCAGTATTGCACACAGGCTTTGATGCATGTATGACAAGCAAACAGGGCTTAGTGGAAAGGGGGATGGCTTAACATAATCAGAACTGTAGCACATATGAAATATCAGGCAACATTTCCTATACGGCCAGGGAGTATAATGAAGCTGTACACCTTGTTCACATCAATTAAGTGACAGTTAGTTTATGTGAATCAAGATTAAACTAATTTACATGAGGCTGCTGAAGTTTAACATATTAAACAGTAGAAGGCTTTTTAGTTAAATAAAGAGTAAGACCTATATTTAAATGAATATACAGGATACTCTCCCTGCAAAGGGAAATAGATGTTTAAACGTTAAAAACAAAAATGTATGTGCCAATTTTTTTCTGGCATCACCAATAGTCTGTGTTGCCATCTGGTTAAAAGTATGCTGTCCGCATAACTTACTTCTAGTTTTAAAGCCTTGAAGGCTTTACTTGTTTTCAGCGCCATGTAAAACTCCTTCAATAAGACTTATTTAAGGCATCTATATAATTTCAATGAAAAATATTTGCCATCAATTTTATTTTGTAAACATCACCTCCGTTAATCACTAATCCTTCAAAATTAATAATAATTGTTTACCAGAATGTGTCCCTATTTTAATTTCAGAATCAGGTAGTGGTCATCTTCCATGGGCAACTATTTTGTGTACTCAGAAAGGACTTGTGCATGTGAGCACATTCCCTTTGCTATCCTACAGCGATGTCAAAAGGAACGGTTCAACTGTTACAAAAAAAACTGTGAATTAGGAAGTAATGATTTTGTGGAGTGGATACATTAACTAGATAATGTCTTCATTTTTTTGATTCACCCTGTCATTTGCTTTTTCTTAATAAACGGGATGATAAAACTGGGATCCCATTATTACATCATTCAATAAATTTATCTAAAAAATGTCCATTCTCTTATATTTCTTATATGATTCTGCAACAGAATTGCAGAATTGTATTGTAGTTGTACTGCCTATCCTCAAGTTGTAAAGTGCTGTGTAAACTATCAGTGCTATATTAATTCTGTATATAAATAATAATAATAACAGAAACAGAGTAAAGTAAAATGCTTGAGTGCCTTTTCTAGAGCAGTAAACTCTCATCTGACATCTGCAAGTCACTTCTGGTTCTCACTGTATATTCCCGGGTCACCAATCTTTAGCTACATTTCAGGTATTGAAATACTTGGTAATTAACTATAAAAGACAAAAAGGGGCAAGCTTATAATTCCACAAACTTTTCTGTGGTAATAAGAATACTGACTGCACTTTGGCATCCCTTAGTGTACTAATCAAGTGCAAACACAAATATTCAAGCAGTATGGCATCTAAGTAAACATTATTTTAAAAGGTATATATATATATATATATATATATATATATATATATATATATATAGTGTATATATACACTTACACAGTACTATTTTATATGCGTTATTTAATATGTGAAGTGAAGTTTTCAGATGTCTCTGTTTCTCCTATTTCTGTGTTACCTTGAGAAAGGTGGGTTGTGCCACACAGAAATGTTGGTGATATTATTAAACGGTTGCTGACCACACGCCGCCTATATACTGCGGCAGTGTGGCTCTCCCAGGCAAACCGACGTAGGGGTACGTCGGTCATGCACCTGCAGCTAGGGTGCGAGCGTCAGCAGGGAAGCCAATGCACGGGGCAGGCACCTGCGATTGTTCCCCGCTGAGAGAGAAGAACGGTCAGCTGTTGTAAACACAGCTGACCGTTCTTCTCCCTGGAATGATCACAGAGCCCCTGTAATCCTTCTATATAGGATCACAGGTCTCTATGGTCATTCCACAAGCCACGCCCCCCCCAAACACACCCATAGGTACACATTTAACCCCTTGATCACCCACAGTGTTAATCCCTTCCCTGCCAGCGTCATTATTACAGTAACAGTGCATATTTTTAGCAATGATTACTGTAGTAATGTCACTGGTCCCCCCAAAAGTGTCAAAAATGTCAGTCAGGGGTCCGATCTGTCTGCCGCAATGTCGCAGTCCCGCAAAAAACACATCACATTATGTGAACTGGATGGACAGGTATCTTTTTTCAATCTCATAAACTATGAAACAACATCTAAATTATGCATCTCCAAGTCAGTACATGTTTGTTTTTATTTCATTAGCCAATCTAATAGTGAGAAAACTCAAATGATTCAAGTAAGAATCTCAGTGCAATTTATTCTTTGGCTGGAAGCAAAGAGGTCTTGCCAGTCTGGAGGATTCACTAATAGTCATGAAAACCTTCTATCAAGCCAGTTCAGGCCTGATCTCAGTATACACAAATCAATTTGTTCAGTGTGCTGGCATAGCTGGGCCAAGAAAAGTGAAGCAAAAATAATGCATGACCAGGCACATTCTGCTGAAATATACTGTATCTTAGGAGTTTTCATGTTTCCCGGTGCACATGCATACCTCTTTCTGTGACTTAAATGATAACTAAACCAAAGAACACACATTGACTATATGACAGCTTACCCGTCCCTAGATGTGGTGGCTGCATTTGTTGTCTATTTTCATACTCAGAGTATCTTCAGCAAGTGCTGTAGTGTCTTTGTCTTGTTCAGTGAGCAGACCTGGAAGCAAAACAATATATATTATTTCTGTGAACTATTAATCCCATCAGCTTCCCATATAATAGAGATTATAGTGATTGTAAAGGCATATTTTTTTTTTAAAATAACAAACATGTCATAAGTACCTGCTCTGTGCAAAACCATGGGGACACTGCTGCTGCACACAGAAGGTTTCTTACCTTCATACATAGAATGCATAAGGTAAAAAACCCTGAGGTCTTACAACCATTAACTTCATAAGTCAATACCTTGAAGCATATTTTTATTATATACTATTTTGACACTTCACATTAAAATTCTTTAGCAGCACTTTGTGATATTCCTTTAATATCTATAGAAATTTTAAGTATATAATTTTACCCAGACGGTATTCTTTGATTATATGCACCTTTGCACTGGCACTTTACTCCTCACATTTTTATAAAGTGATTACTATCTTGCGGTTTGGGTATACTACTATTTTTACCAAGCATATATCAGGTAGCGCCGACTCCAACTATTTATTCTTTCTCTACATTACTTGGCCCCTACTTCCTAGGGGTTGGTTGGTGGCAGCTTCCTACTGGTAATAAGTCTCTGGGAATATTCCATAGCGCTGGTCACCCCCCCCCCTATTTTTTACTTACAACCACTTTAACAAAGCCTGAGTAGTAACAACCCCCCTCTATAGATATAGTGGAGTACTGAAGGAGGGGCAACCATGGGCAAGAGTGTGTTATTCACAGATATACCAGGGAAAAATAAAGGGAAAAAGTCTGAAAAAAGATAAGGAATGTAGCCAACATAATGATGTATTTGTAAGCTGCAATACTTTACATTTTTGTTTTTTGTTTAGATACCTTTCTTGTTCAAAATATTTTATTAGTTTAAGAGCATATAACAAATAGATAAGGATATAGAAATCATTTCCCAAATACATGAAAATTGCATAGCACAGGGTCCAAAGTTTAGATACCTGTCAAGGTGATGATCACCCAAAAACAATTTATATTACAGACTAGTACACAGTTCTAGCAGTACATCAATACCATTATTGAAGACAATATAGAATATAATGTTACTAACACAAATTTGTTTTATTGCCACCTCCAATAACCTAGATAAGAATATAGACATTATTGAGATACTTTAGCTAGTTCAGATCCTTTACTTTGTGCAGTGAAAGGTAAGCCATTGTAAAATTTCTATAAGTATTTGTGCTGATTACCTAAACTGTCATATTTAAATTGACATCTGAGTAAGGAACTATTAAAAACTACCTAGAATATACAATTATCCAGTTTCCAAGTTTCACTTAAAATGCACCACACTAGATTTCACTATCTTTACTTACTAACTACTATCAAAGTATAACTAAAGGCATTTATTTTTTTTATTTTTTTAGTTTTAGATAGAGTGGAGTTGGATTAGAACACCTGTCATGTTTTATTGCTGCCTGTGCTCCCATTAGGGAGACTCACCCTTCCTATTTGACATGGTTACCATTATAATTGAAAGTGAAAGTAAAGGAAAATTCCACATTTTGTGGACACTAGTTTTAGTGACTGTAAGGGGGTGCAAGCGATTCCTTAATTTGCATGGATTTCCTCTAACTTTCTGTTTTGGCTAAGGGACACAGATGATGTTATAACCATTACCGACTCTATAAAAGAAAAAAAAAAAAAGTTATGCTTACAGTTCTACTTTAACCTCTTTACGACCGCCTGCTGCAGATGTACTGCAGCAGGCAGCCGCTCCTGCGTGAAATGCCGTAACTGTACGGCGGTGGCGAGCAGGGAGCTAGGGGGTGAGCACGCGCTTCTGGCGGCGCCCTCCCCCCCAGTCGGCAGCGGGGAAGCCGATGCACAGGTCAGGCGGTTTCCGATTGCTGCCTGACACCCGCAATCTTTCCCCTTTGTAAACACAGCCGACCATTCTTCTCCCTGAAATGATCATAGAGCCCATGTGATCCTTCTATATAGGATCCCATGTCTCTATGGTTATTTCATAAGCCATGCCCCCCCCCCCACAGTTAGAATCACTCCCCTAGGCTCACATTTATCCCCTTGATCACCCACAGTGTTAACCCCTTCCCTGCCAATGGCAATATTACAGTAACAGTGCATATTTGTAGTACTGATTACTGTAGTAATGTCACTGGTACCCCCAAAAATGTCAGTTAGGGGTCCAATCTATCTGTAGTCCCGCAAAAAATTGCAGATCGCTGCCATTACTAGTAAAAAAAAAAAACAATAAAAATGACATCAATTTTTCCCGTAGTTAGTAGACGCAATAACTTTTGCGCAAATCAATCAAAATATGCTTATTGCGATTTTTTTTACCAAAAATATGTAGCAGAAAATAAATTGGTCTAAAATGTTAAAAATTTTGATTTTTCTTTTTTTGGGGAATGTTCTATAGCAGAATGTGAAAAATATAGATTTTTTTCAGAATTGTCGCTATTTTTTTGTGTATTGCGCAAAAAATAAAAATCGCACAGGTGATCAAATACCACCAAAATAAAGCTCTATTTGTGGGGAAAAAAAGGACATAAATTTTGTTTGGGTACAGTGTCGCACGACCACGCAATTGTCAGTTAAAGTCACGCAGTGCCAAGTTGAAAAAAGTGGCCTGGTCATTAAGCTGGGCAAATCCTTCTGGTCTTAAAGTGGTTAAGGGAACTACACATGAGACTGTAGAAGTCTACTCAGCCAATGATAAATGTATTCCTATGAGTGTGAATACAACTAAACTTAGTATAAATATTTTAGACCAACTTGTAATTAAGCAAAACAAAGCCATTATGTTACAATGTAATAAGCCATTAGCTTATAATTTAAAAGGTTATAAGTTGTACTGGAAAGAAATGTACATATGTTCAGGTTACCTAAAGAGACGCTGTCACCTATTTAGGTCAAATTATCAGTTCCTCTGGAAAAGAATACAAATGTTGCACTGTGTTACTAAATTAAATGTGCCTTAGTTATATGTATCCCAATACAAAGGATCATAATATTATCAAAAATAGGGGGCGTGGCTTGGTGCGCAACGGAGATGGCAGCTGCATAGAGGAGCTCTGTATACCCGTGGCTGTTTTCACCTCTTCCAGCCACATCACATCGGTGATCAGCAGACTGAACAGATCCACACCAGGCCCCGACAACACAGCTCATCTTCCATCCCAGGAACTCGCTGCATTCCTAACAATTTCAGGTCCCCAAACCCACGGCAGGGCTGCATCTAAGATGGTGCCGACGGAACACGAGGGATAACACAGTCAAGATTCCATGTCTGCTTCGGATAATCTGGTAAGAGAGCCTGATAATACTGCCTACTCCCTACGCTCTCAAAAATGAATAGGATAGCAGCAGACATTAAAAATACATTCTCTATGGCAATCACCGAACTGAAAGCAGACCTTCTCACACTATCAGAACGGATCTCTGACACTGAAAGAGCACATGACAAAAGGGACAGAGTAGTAGAGCATATAGAAACTATAATATCCTCCCATGCTACACATCTTATGCTCGTGAACAGACACCTGGAGGATTTAGATAAAAGGGGAAGGAGGCAAAATGTAAGAATTAGAGGGTTACCTGAGTCGATCGAACCCCAACAGATCAAACAAGCTCTGCAGGCAATTTTCAATGAGCTGCTGGAGCATCCAAAGGACACTGACATTGATTTTGTCAGAGCCCACAGAACCCTAAAACCAAGGCCCACTGATGCTGCCCTTCCTATGCATATTATATGCTGCCTTCAAAGTATTCTGCTCAAGGAAGTGATCCTTTATAAGGCCAGGAAAAATGACAAGATCTACTTTAATGAACATACTATCTCTTATACTAAGATTTATCGCCCATCATGCTCCAAAACAGACACGATTTGCGCTCTTTGCTGGATCAGCTCAGGGAGCATGGGATACCATACCGCTGGCAATTCCCTTTTGCGTTGAACACCACTTATGGAAGGAAACAATACTATCTGAAAATGCCAGACCACATTCCTACCTTCTGTGAGCAGTTAAACATACCTCTAATCGAATTACCAGAATGGTATAAGGAGTTCCGCATTCCACACAGAGATACTACTCCCCCACATACAGCCTCAAGCATCTCCAACCAAACCCCCTTCCTCAAAAAAAACACAATTTGGAAAACGTTCGGGCCCAAATGCTGGCCGCTCCCCTTATGTGGCCAAACGATCCAAATATAGAGACAACACCTGAGATGGCCGTGAAGGCACTAATAATAACTATCTTGGTCAAGCAAGCTGACTACATCTGTGATTGTGTACCAGGAGTTGGTTTACATTCCACATGCCAATGGCATCTTTTTTTGAGATTTGCAATGCCTAGTGCCCTGGGACTGGGATTGCAGGGAACTTTCCATAATCTGATTGTTCAGTTTTTTCTTCCCTTATGCTGTTATACTGTTGTTTTATTTGGCTTCTGGTACAGGTGCCCAATATTGTTCCTCTGGCGACACCTAGTGTCAGGACACCAAATGACGGTTACACTAACTCTAATCAAATGAGGCTATACTGAGACATTTGTTCTGAACATTCAAATGCCATTTTAAGGACACCATCTGGAAGGAATGTCCCCTTATACTGCATAATTGTCTTACAGGTAGACTGCAAAACAGGTCCAATGTGCAGTCTTAACAAATATCCTTTGTATGGTCACACTGTACACCACTATGTTCTGTGATGATTATTCTTGGGAATATGTGACCCCAGGTATCAATGTTGTGATAATATTTGTTTTGGCTTATTTGTTTCTCTTTGTGGTACCGTTACTACAGCATTAGTCCAATCACAATCAAATCCACATCAAAATTGAGTGTTGGGATGAGCTCATATTGTGGGATGTCCTCCACTGTCCCGGCTGATAAGAAAATAAATTTAATTCCACCTTCCCTATGAGAGCCTTAATTATACCAATCAGAAAGCATGCAACTGATTGGACTGCTGCATGCATAGTGATGGTGTATTAGTGGAAGACCTGACCTCAGAGGCGTACCTAGGGTCTCCAGCGCCCTTGGCTCCTGATGAAAGTTGACCGCCTATATGCAAATGTCCAAATAAAACAAGTAGTTATGTGTAGGAGAGTTCCATATGTTTCCACTTGTGAATAACGATAAGCAGCCTTTTGAATTCAACACCACCACTGACTGCAGTCTCTTACCAAGCAATAAGACACCAAATTGTAGGTGGTCTTATAACAGCGCATTATCAGTAATCATCCATCCAGAATCCAGAATCATCCATTTAGAATCATACTGTATGTTCAGAGGCATTTCAGGAGATCCAGCGTACAAACCCGATTCCAAAAAAGTTGGGACGCTGTACAAATTGTGAATAAAAACAGAATGCAATGATGTGGAAGTTTCATATTTCTATATTTTATTCAGAATACAACATAGATGACATATCAAATGTTTAAACTGAGAAAATGTATAATTTTAAGGGAAAAATAAGTTGATTTTAAATTTCATGGCATTAACACATCTCAAAAAAGTTGGGACAAGGCCATGTTTACCACTGTGTGGCATCCCCTCTTCTTTTTATAACAGTCTGCAAATGTCTGGGGACTGAGGAGACAAGTTGCTCAAGTTTAGGAATAGGAATGTTGTCCCATTCTTGTCTAATACAGGCTTCTAGTTGCTCAACTGTCTTAGGTCTTCTTTGTCACATCTTCCTCTTTATGATGCTCCAAATGTTTTCTATGGGTGAAAGATCTGGACTGCAGGCTGGCCATTTCAGTACCTGGATCCTTCTTCTACGCAGCCATTATGTTGTAATTGATGCAGTATGTGGTCTGGCATTGTCATGTTGGAAAATGCAAGGTCTTCCCTGAAAGAGATGACGTCTGGATGGGAACATATGTTGTTCTAGAACTTGGATATACCTTTCAGCATTGATGGTGCCTTTCCAGATGTGTAAAGCCCCGTACTCACGTACTGATTGTCAGCCGAACGATCGGCCGTATTTTGTCCAGGGCTATCGTGTCTGTTGAAAACTGCAAAAGACTGCACACGAATTTTGTCGGCCAACAACAGCTGACTGCAGAATGTGATGTTTAACTTTCCTTGTCTTTTTTATTTTCTGAGCATGCCCAGTCTTGCTAATCTGCTGTCTGTCAGCCAAAATCTGTACTGACTGGCGAACAATCGGCCGTTCTGGTGTTGGCCAACAAAAATTTTAATGCCTGCATGACAGATTCTGTTCGGCCGAAAATGCGCTGTCGGCTGTCGGAAGCATCATACTAACAAGTCTACAATCGGCCGATCGGTCGTCGGCCGAATATTTACGGCCGACAATCGGTACGTGTGTACGGGGCTTAAGCTGCCCATGTCACACGCACTAATGCAACCCCATACCATCAGAGATGCAGGCTTCTGAACTGAGCGCTGATAACAACTTGGGCTGTCCTTGTCGTCTTTAGTCCAGATGACATGGTATCCCAGTTTTCCAAAAAGAACTTCAAATTTTGACTCGTCTGACCACAGAACAGTTTTCCACTTTGCCACAGTCCATTTTAAATGAGCCTTGGCCCAGAGAAAACGCCTGCGGTTCTGGATCATGTTTAGATATGACTTATTTTTTGGCCTATAGAGTTTTAGCCAGCAACAGCGAATGGCACTGGCAAGGTGGATTGTGTTCACCAACAATATTTTCTGGAAGTATTCCTGAGCCCATGTTGTTATTTCCATTACAGTAGCATTCCTGTATGTGATGCAGTGCCGTCTAAGGGCCCAAAGATCACGGGCATCCAGTATGGTTTTCCGGCCTTGACCCTTACGCACAGAGAATGTTCCAGATTCCCAGAATCTTTGGATGATATTATGCACTGTAGATGATGATAACTTCAAACTCTTTGCAATTTTTTCTCTGAGAAACTCCTTTCTGATATTGCTCCACTTTTTTTTGCTGCAGCATTGGGGGAATTGGTGATCCTCTGCCCGTCTTGACTTCTGACAGACACTGCCACTCTGAGAGGCTCTTTTTATACCCAATCATGTTGCCAATTGACCTAATAAGTTGCAAATTGGTCCTCCAGCTGTTCCTTATATGTACATTTATTTTTTTCGGCCTCTTATTGCTACCTGTCCCAACCTTTTTGGAATGTGTAGCTCTCATGAAATCCAAAATGAGCCAATATTTGGCATGACATTTCAAAATGTCTCACTTTCAACATTTGATATGTTATTAGATTATATTGGGAATAAAATATAAGTTTATGAGATTTGTAAATTAGTCCATTCCTTTTTTACTCACAATTTGTACAGTGTCCCAACTTTTTTGGAATCGGGTTTGTACATCGGCAGGGATTTGCTATTTACACCTCCACTCTGGCATTAACTTTAGGCCATGTAAGAGATAAGCAAGCAGCTCCTGCAGGTGTAATGACATCAGCACAAGCTTCCCCCTCAATGCATTTCAACCGTTCTCAAGGGGTTGGCAAGATGTGCTGACACTTCCTTTAAATTACCCTGCAAGTCTGTGAGTGCTGCCCCTCAATGTTAACTGCACAGTAAACAATACAACATACAGTATCTCACAAAAGTGAGTACACCCCTCACATTTTTGTAAATATTTTATTATACCTTTTGTAAGGGATTAGCTCGGTGGTAGGCGTATGGGTGACCCCTTTGGGGGTGCGTTTTCACAGAGAGATAGCCGAGCAGAGGTTGAAAACAAGACTGATTTATTCATGCAATTTACTTCACATAATTGCAAGCGTCAAAACAGCCAAAATAAAATAAAAGACAAAATAAATCCTTGCCTCTGTGGGCGGCTACCTTCTCACGCTGGAACCTACCTAAGAAGTCTTTCCAACCTACTGTTGGGCCGACACTGCTGATCCTACAGCAGACACTCAAATGTCCATTTGTTTGCTTTTCACACAGCACAAACATTGTCCATTGAACATGTCCCTTTGTTTCTTTCACATCAACACATGTTCATTTATAACAGGATCCTTTACTCTTCAGATTCTTCACATTGAACACAGTTCATTTAACAGGTCCCTTTACTCTTCACACTCTTCACATGGAACACTTTGTCTTCTCACCTTTGAGACGTCTTCACTCGTGGTTACCCTCCTTAGCTTCACATCGCTGTAGGGGGTCTTCTCCCATGCTCACCAGCTTGTCGGGAGGCACACATCCGACTGTCCCCCTCTCCCAGCCCACACGGCGACAGGCGGCAGCAGTCCTTCTCCCATGCCCACACGGCGTCGGGAGGTACACGTATGTCTGTCCTCCTCTCCCAGCCTACACGGCGACAGGAGGCAGCACTCAATAGATTTTCTCTGGACAAATTATAGAGGCCTTAATCTCCTCATTCTGAACAGCTGAATGGTTTTCAACTTCCTGCTGGCTCTTTTTGCAGCCAACACCCTATAGTATCAGTGAACTTTTCAAAGCAGGTGGGAATGTGTCTCCTCTCAGTGACTACATTCCCAGATTTACCTGACTTCCTGTCACATACCCCCCCCTCTTGTTTCAACCCTAGGGTTGGGACACATATTTCCAGGCACGCATGTGTCAGGCACTGCTGACTCACTGATAAGCCTCCTATTATCCTCAAGCTTCCGGATGAAACTGTTTCTGTCATCTTCACTGACAGATTTCTCATAAATGCCACACAGTTTGTCTCTCATCTCATATACACATTCTTCAACTGCATTTTTGGCATAATTTTGCTCCTTCTCGTTTCTGTCATCTTCATTGACAGCTTTCTCATAAATGTCAGACAGCTTGTCCCTCATAACCGTCTGTCCAATCCACCATGGAGGACCGTGATCCATAGGCAACTCAATTGGGCTAGTCTTAAGGTCTTCAACATTCTTAAGACGCCTCTCTCTGCAATCCATAAATGTTTTCCACAAAACTTTGAGAACCTTTGCTTCACTAAGCTTTGTTCCAAGTAGGGACTCTTGACATCCCTCTGTGACTTGAGTTGCCTCTCCATACAGCTGTACACAATCATTGACTTTTTGTTGTAAAAGGGAATGATCTTCCTTCTTGAGCTTTGCTTGCTCTAAGATGCTGTGCAGAGGATTTTCCAATTGAGACAACAGGCTGTCACACATTTCTTCAAAGTGACCCCTGTTCCTTTTCCCAGAGATATCAATATCATTCAAACATTTCATATTCATAGGCAGATCTGAAGCATTTGCACTCATCAACTTCTTAAACTTTTCGCCCTCCTGAGCGAGTCGCAGTAAAGGCCTACTATTTGATTTGATATTCAGTTTATATTTCTTGCCAAACTCTTCACAGAAGTAGCCAACCAGAACATCATCAACTTTCCTTCCACCAACATAGGGGTTAAAGGCAACAACACAGTTGAACCCAGCGATCTGGGTGGTATCCATTATAGACCTCCTCTCTGCATCAGTGAAGAAGCATGGAACTGCAACACATTCTTTTACAGGTTTCTTCAATGCACTTTCTGCTGAACTATTTGACCGCTCAAGGTCACCTAGTTCCTTTTCTCTATCTGAATTCCACATGGAATGTATCTCAAGATCACGATCAAACTTCTGCCACCCGTCTTTCACCAGTTCCATTTTGGAAACACTCCCTGAAAGGCACTTATTCATTTGCTTCACGTTTTCACCAACAGCCTTAGTTTTCTCCACTAGGTGGCGTTTGCTTTTTTCTCCCAGATTTATATCACTTGCTTTAGTTTTCTCCGCTTTAGTTTTCTCCACTAGGTTTTCAGCCTGAACTGAGAAAACATCACATTTCTTACACAGCTCCTTTGTTTGCTGAAGTTTTTGAAGGAACGGTTTATTCCACAGGGGTGATTCAAGCCACATGTCATCACATTTCTGAGGCTCACTCAGGACAGACCCCAAAACACTGATCCTTTTAAAAACTGCATCAGGCACACTATCCCCTCTTTGGGACAGATCCTCTGTTGCCTGGAATTCCTCTTCCAGTTCCTGCAACGGAATCTTCATCTCTTCTACTTGCTGTTCTAAGACTCGCTTAGACTTTTCTAGCTCCTGAACGCTTTTCACAACATCATCCTTGGAGCGGACCAAATCTTCCATTTCTGTACACAGCTGTTGGTTAACTCTTTCTAGTTCAACTTTACACTCTAGAGCTTCCTCCAAGGAGCGAGCCAAGAACAGGGCTTTGCTCTCGTTATCACGCACCTCCGTTTCTGCACGGGCGCGTTCTTCTGCATATTTTGCAGACACAGTCTTCTCTTCACCAAGCATCTGATCAAACTTCTTTTTCACATCTTCAACACACTGTAATGAACCAACGCTTTCTTCCATGCGTTTTTTCATATCCGCTATCTGAGCTTGCAATGTTGCGACTTGCTCTGATAGGTTTTTCTTTGCTTCCTCCTCCTCTTTTAATTGTTCCAGGAAGCCATTTTTCTCATCTTCCATTTGTTTGAGCTTTGTGCTAAAACTCAGCCTTTGACACCTCTCCTCCTGTAAGAGTTCCTGCGTGTCTTGCAGCTGCGATTCCAAGATAGAAAAATCTTCCGCAATTTCTCTAGATTTGCTGTCTGCTTGAGAAAGCTGATTTGTAACATTGTCCAACTCAACCTGCAGTCGGTTTGCCTTCTCTGACAGCTTAGCACACAATCGGTCACCTTCTGACACCTTGACTTGCGATTCCAGAAGCTGTGCCTCTACTTTTTCCCTCTTATGTTCACAATCTCCTTTTTCCTGCATAAGAGCCTTCACCTCATTGGCTAGTTTCTGGGAATGAGACTGTAATTCTGCCACACAGGCTTCTTTCTCCTTTAACTGCTGCTGGAAACGTTGGGCTTCACCTTTCCAACTTTCACAGTCTGCACGTAATTCATCTACCACATTGCTCAAAGTGGTGAGCTCATACACAGTACTCAGTAATTTAGCCTCTCTTTCACTTTTCTCTTTGTCGCTGAGAGACAATGTCGCTTTCAGAGCAACATTCTGTTCCTGCGACTCCTGCAGGTCTATTTTTGTAGCTTCCAAACACTGAAGACTTTTTTCCAGCTGATTACGCAACTCCAACATTTCACACATGCTTTGCTTCTGCAAAGTCTGAATTTCAATTTCCTTTTCCATGAGGATGGTATCTTTCTCCTTTATAGTGTCTTGACATTTTTGCAACTCGACCAAAAGAAGAGCAGTGGATTCTTCCCACTGTAACACATGAGACTTGAGTAGTTCATTCATTTCCTGCAAGTTTCTATGCTCCATTTTAAGCAATTCCAAGGCTTGTTCCTTTTCTTCCATTTTCCGTTGCAAGGCATCCAACTCAGCCCTGCACACATACTCGGTTTCCTCCAAACCGATGGCCTCCACTGGCTGCTGGCGTCTCTGTTTCCAGCCTGCCATGCTCTCTTGATGAGCCTTTTGTTGAGCTGCAAAGCTCCGTTGTTTCAGCATCTCCCCCATTTTGGGTTTACTTTTCATCTGAGCACACTGCGTCTCCATAGCAGTTTCATCAGTGTTGCTAGGGACAACAACCTTCCTCTTTAGTAGACTCTCTTTAGGCATGGATGGGGCTGGTTCAGACGGCAACATCCCCTCCATCCATAGAATCCGGTCTCTCATTTCATCTATCTTTGCATTTTTCAGGCGTTTGGATCGCCCCATCTTCAATAACTCCACAAATTTTTCACAGTCCAGCAAAAAATTTTCAGACCACTGTCTCTTTAACACATGTAGTTTTTCTCTCTCTTGCAAGATCTCTTTTCCTGCACACACAGTTTGTGCAGTCACTTGCACCAGACACAACAAAGTTCATCAAATATTTTTGAGACCGCTGTCTCTTTAAAACACTTTTTTTTTTCTGTCAGGATCTTCTCTCCTGCACACCTAGATTGTGCAATCTCATGCACCAGATAAAGTTCATCAAACATTTGCACTTCCTTGCAGGGATCTCTGCTTATGCCCACTGCATACCTCCACCATATGTAAGGGATTAGCTCGGTGGTAGGCGTATGGGTGACCCCTTTGGGGGTGCGTTTTCACAGAGAGATAGCCGAGCAGAGGTTGAAAACAAGACTGATTTATTCATGCAATTTACTTCACATAATTGCAAGCGTCAAAACAGCCAAAATAAAATAAAAGACAAAATAAATCCTTGCCTCTGTGGGCGGCTACCTTCTCACGCTGGAACCTACCTAAGAAGTCTTTCCAACCTACTGTTGGGCCGACACTGCTGATCCTACAGCAGACACTCAAATGTCCATTTGTTTGCTTTTCACACAGCACAAACATTGTCCATTGAACATGTCCCTTTGTTTCTTTCACATCAACACATGTTCATTTATAACAGGATCCTTTACTCTTCAGATTCTTCACATTGAACACAGTTCATTTAACAGGTCCCTTTACTCTTCACACTCTTCACATGGAACACTTTGTCTTCTCACCTTTGAGACGTCTTCACTCGTGGTTACCCTCCTTAGCTTCACATCGCTGTAGGGGGTCTTCTCCCATGCTCACCAGCTTGTCGGGAGGCACACATCCGACTGTCCCCCTCTCCCAGCCCACACGGCGACAGGCGGCAGCAGTCCTTCTCCCATGCCCACACGGCGTCGGGAGGTACACGTATGTCTGTCCTCCTCTCCCAGCCTACACGGCGACAGGAGGCAGCACTCAATAGATTTTCTCTGGACAAATTATAGAGGCCTTAATCTCCTCATTCTGAACAGCTGAATGGTTTTCAACTTCCTGCTGGCTCTTTTTGCAGCCAACACCCTATAGTATCAGTGAACTTTTCAAAGCAGGTGGGAATGTGTCTCCTCTCAGTGACTACATTCCCAGATTTACCTGACTTCCTGTCACACTTTTCATGTGGCAACACTAAAGAAGTGACACTTTGCTATAATGTAAAGTAGTGAGTGTACAGCTTGTATAACAGTGTAAATCTGCTGTCCCCTCAAAATAACTCAACACACAGCCATTAATGTCTAAACCACTGGCAACAAAAGTGAGTACACCCCTAAGTGAAAATGTCCAAATCTGGCCCAATTAGCCATTTTCCATCCACCGTTGTCATGTGACTCGTTAGTGTTACAAGGTCTCAGGTGTGAATGGGGAGCAGGTGTGTTAAATTTGGTTTTATTGCTCTCACTCTCTCATACTGGTCACTGGAAGTTCAACATGGCACCTAATGGCAAAGAACTCTCTGAGAATCTAAAAAAAAATAATTTTTGCTCTAAATAAAGATGGCCTAGGCTATAAGAAGATTTCCAAAACTCTGAAACTGAGATGCAGCATGGTGGCCAAGACCATACAGTGGTTTGACAGGACAGGTTCTGCTCAGAACAGGCCTCGTCATGGTCAACCAATGGTGTTGAGTGCACGTGCTCAGTGTCATATCTAAAGGTTGTCTTTGGGAAATAGACATCTGAGTGCTGCCAGCATTGCTGCAGAGGTTGAAGGGGTGGTAGGTCAGCCTGTCAGCGCTCAGATTATACGTCACACATTGCATCAAATTGGTCTGCATGGCTGTCATCCGGGAAGGATGCCTCTTTTAAAGATGAAGCACTAGAAAGCCCACAAACAGTTTAACGAAGACAAGCAGACTAAGGACATGGATTACTGGAACCATGTCCTGTGGTCTAATGTGACCAAGATAAACTTATTTGGTTCAGATGGTGTCAAGCATGTGTGGTGGCAACCAGGTGAGGAGTACAAAGACAAGTGTGTCTTGCCTACAGTCAAGCATGGTGGTGGGAGTGTCATCGTCTGGGGCTCCAGGAGTGCTGCTGGCACTGGGGAGCTACAGTTCACTGAGGGAACCATGAATGCCAACATGTACTGTGACATACTGAAGAATGAGCCCCTCCCTTCGGAAACTGGGCTGCAGTGCAGTATTCCAACATGATAACGACCCCAAACACACCTCCAAGATGATCACTGCCTTGCCAAAAAAGCTGAGGGTAAAGGTGATGGACTGGCTAAGCATGTCTCCAGACCTCAACCCTATTGAGCATCCGTGGGGAATCCTCAAACGGAAGATAGAGGAGTGCAAGGTCTCTAACATCCACCAGCTTCGTGATTGGGTAGTGGAGGAGTGGAAGAGGACTCCATTGGCAACCTGTGAAGCTCTAGTGAACTCAATGCCCAAGAGGGTTAAGGCAGTTCTGGAAAATAATGGTGGCCACACAAAATATTGACACCTTGGGCCCAATTTGGACATTTTGACTTAGGGGTTTAGTCAATTTTATTGCAAGCGGTTTAGACATTAATGTCCGTGTGTTGAGTTATTTTGAGGGGACAGCAAATTTACACTGTTGTCCAAGCTGTACATTCACTACTTTACATTGAAGCAAAGTGGCATTTCTTCAGTGTTGTCACATGAAAAGATATAATAAAATATTTACAAAAATGTGAGAGGTGTACTCACTTTTGTGAGATACCGTATATACTCAATAATTAAATTAAATCAATTATAGAATTATTGACCCATGTGTATACATGTATATTATATTACACAACTTACAACACTGTTAAACAGCTCCACCAAAAATCTAAACTCGCCCATATATGCAAATGCGAAATAGAACTAAACCATGGACAAAATCCCTTGGTGTAATTTAGGAATAAAGCCACACCCAAAATAAGCCATAACCCATAATAAATGACCAAATGTGGTCACATAAAAAATATATTACTATACATATGATTATGTAAACACCCATAATTACATAGCAAAAGACAAATTCTACTTTCTTAAAGGTATATGGCACAGTATGTATATACATCCCAAACGGCAAAGATGAAAAAAAAAATAATAATAATAATTAAGGGTCAACAACCTGAATGAACACGATGATGTTGGCCAGAAAGAAAGGGGGAAGATTAATATCGTGCAAAAGGGAGGCATCCAGATTACTCATAATAACGGGAAACATCCTATTCAAGATTGAAACCAAAAAAAATACAAGAGTGTAAATGAAAGGTCCAGAACACCTACCTCCTGCACAGAAGTCTAAACATGTCACCCCCTCTAGCTGGGAGCCTGACCCTCTCTATAACCTGAATTGATACCTAGGTAATTTTATCACCATGGTGGCCATTGAAGTGCCTGGCCACATTGGTGGATTTATTATTCCTAATGTCACAAATGTGTTCACAGAAGCAGCCCCTCAATCTTTTAGTCCTACGCCCCACATACTGGGCATAACAGGCCTTACAAGTCAGAACATACAGTGGGTACGGAAAGTATTCAGACCCCCTTAAATTTTTCACTCTTTGTTATATTGCAGCCATTTGCTAAAATCATTTAAGTTCATTCTTCCTCATGAATGTACACATAGTACCCCATACTGACAGAAAAACACAGAATTGTTGACATTGTTGCAGATTTATTAAAAAAGAAAAACTGAAATATCACATGGTCCTAAGTATTCAGACCCTTTGCTATGACACTCATATATTTAACTCAGGTGCTTTCCATTTCTTCTGATCATCCTTGAGATGGTTCTACACCTTCATTTGAGTCCAGCTGTGTTTGATTATACTGATTGGACTTGATTAGGAAAGCCACACACCTGTCTATATAAGACCTTCCAGATCACAATGCATGTCAGAGCAAATGAGAATCATGAGGTCAAAGGAACTGCCTGAAGAGCTCAGAGACAGAATTGTGGCAAGGCACAGATCTGGCCAAGGTTACAAAAAGATTTCTGCTGCACTTAAGGTTCCTAAGAGCACAGTGGCCTCCATAATCCTCAAATGGAAGACATTTGGGACGACCAGAACCCTTCCTAGAGCTGGCCGTCCGGCCAAACTGAGCTATCGGGGGAGAAGAGCCTTGGTGAGAGAGGTAAAGAAGAACCCAAAGATCACTGTGGCTGAGCTCCAGAGATGCAGTCAGGAGATGGGAGAAAGTTGTAGAAAGTCAACCATCACTGCAGCCCTCCACCAGTTGGGGCTTTATGGCAGAGTGGCCCGACGGAAGCCTCTCCTCAGTGTAAGACACATGAAAGCCATGGAGTTTGCTAAAAAACACCTGAAGGACTCCAAGATGGTGAGAAATAAGATTCTCTGGTCTGATGAGACCAAAATAGAACTTTTTGGCCTTAATTCTAAGCGGTATGTGTGGAGAAAACCAGGCACTGCTCATCACCTGTCCAATACAGTCCCAACAGTGAAGCATGGTGGTGGCAGCATCATGCTGTGGGACAGGACGACTGGTTGCGATCGAGGGAAAGATGAATGCGGCCAAGTACAGGGATATCCTGGACAAAAACCTTCTCCAGAGTGCTCTGGACCTCAGACTGGGCCGAAGGTTTACCTTCCAACAAGACAATGACCCTAAGCACACAGCTAAAATAACGAAGGAGTGGCTTCACAACAACTCCGTGACTGTTCTTGAATGGCCCAGCCAGAGCCCTGACTTAAACCCAATTCAGCATCTCTGGAGAGACCTAAAAATGGCTGTCCACCAACGTTTACCATCCAACCTGACAGAACTGGAGAGGATCTGCAAGGAGGAATGGCAGAGGATCCCCAAATCCAGGTGTGAAAGACTTGTTGCATCTTTCCCAAAAAGACTCCTGGCTGTATTAGATCAAAAGGGGGCTTCTACTAAATACTGAGCAAAGGGTCTGAATACTTAGGACCATGTGATATTTCAGTTTTTCTTTTTTAATAAATCTGCAACAATGTCAACAATTCTGTGTTTTTCTGTCAGTATGGGGTGCTATGTGTACATTCATGAGGAAGAAGAATGAACTTAAATGATTTTAGCAAATGGCTGCAATATAACAAAGAGTGAAAAATTTATGGGGGTCTGAATACTTTCCGTACCCACTGTATTTAGAGTTACATTTAAAAAAAATGTTTCAACCTGAAGGACTTAGACATAGACTGTTGCTGCTGGACATGACCTCCCCAAAAATATGGGGACAACAAGAACAACTTTCAGTTATCTGTAAAATTTAACCATGTGGTGGACTGCTTATGAGTGGGGTTAAAAAAGCAATCCAAAATCCATAAAATCCTACAGATAAACCCTCGGGGAGGCCAACAGTTAGTGGCATAGACTCCTTAACTAACAGAGCAGGGAAATACATAGATTTTTTTCTCTAGAAACTAGTTCAGAAAACACCAACTTACTTAAAAGACACTAAGGATACTTTCAATATGGTTAACCTTTTCACGCTGGCAGTACGCATATATGCGGCCTCTCGGCGGGTGAGCCTTAATGCCAAGCGCCCACATATATGCATACCAGTAAACAAAGCTGTGTTAAAAGCACTTGCACTGCACGCTACCGGCACAGTTACCAGTGACTAATGGAAAGCTCCCAATGTCTACTTTCGATCAGGGGCTTTCCGATCATGTGACCACTGTGACAGCCAATTACAGCAGTCACATGATCAGAAACCCCTCCCTCCTGCCAAAATGGTCGATATAACCTGCAGAAAACTGGTGTATCGATGGGAGGGGGGCCAACCTTTTTGTGGCCCACTGGGAGGAAATTATTAGTTTGAAGGAGATTAATAGATGATGCGAGGCCTCATGGCCTGGAAAGGCAATTAAAAGTCATTATATACGTTCATGGAGTATCTTAACCACTTCAATACAGGGCACTTTCACCCCCCTTCCTGCGCAGGCCAATTTTCAGCTTTGAACACTGTCACAATTTAATTGATAATTGCGCAGTCATGCAGCACTATACCCCTTTGACATTTTTTTTTTTTACATTTGGAGACGGATAGATCTTTATTTTGGTGGTATTTAATTTCCACTGTTTTTTTTTTTTTTTTTTTTGCTAAACAAATTAAAAAAAATCCCAAAATTTTGTAGAAAAAAAAAAAATCTGTCTTCATTTTTGTTATACAATTTTGCAAACAAGTAATTTTTATTCTTCACTGATGTGTGCTGATGAGACACTGATGGGCACTGGTGAGGCTGTACTGATGGGCACTGATGAGGCACCACTGAAGGGCACTGATAGGTGGCACTGACATGCTGCACTGATAGACACTGGTATGCTACACCAATGGGCACTGTTGTGCTGCACTGATGGACATTGATATGTTGCACTGATGGACACTGGTATGCTGCACTGATGGGCAGTGATGAGGCTGCACTGATCATCAGGGCACTGATGATCAGTGCCCTGATTATCAGTTTAAATGTCTCCTGCATCTGGAAAGCCGGTTATCAGCATTCCTTTCCTCAGACAAAGGCAAAAGCTGAGGAAAGGAAATACAGACAATAGGCATTTGTTTACATCTGATCAGCTGCGTTTGGAAACAGCTGATCACATGGTAAAGAGTCTACATCATCAGCTCTTTACCCTGATTGCTAATGCACTGTGTCCAAGGGAAACAGCTCACCACCAATTACCCTGCTGCATGCCCCCCAGGGGCACGCAAGAGCGGCACGATGTGAAGGATGTCATATGATGTTCAGTCAGAACTGGAAAGCGCCCGCCCAGCCATCAATCTGCTATAGGTTGGGCGGGAAGGTGTTAATAACAATAATCTAGAGATAAAATAATCATATGAGGTCAGTGAATCGTAGATTAATTTTTTGGATCTCACCATATCCAAACAAGGGAACTCATTACATACACGAACATAAATAAAAAAAACATTTTTTTAAGTGGGTATACATCATTAAGCAGCTGCCACCACCATTTGTGGTTACACAACATACCCTAAGGGACAGTTTACATGCCTTAGAAGAAATTGTTCAAACATATCTGACTAATTTGAACAAGCTGGTGTTATTAAAAAAAAAGACTCATGGAAAAGGGATATGATGAAGAACTGTAAAGTGTTATAACATATGTTTCTCAGTTAGAAAGGGAGGAAAAACTGAATGGATTGCTCCTAATGTGGTTGAATGACCACACACTGTAAAGTCCAGATGTTTGGTGATTTAAAAATATATAAAAGTACTGTATAGGACATAATGTATTGAGAATGAAAACATTTATGTCTGAATGTACAAAAAGAACCTATAGTATCAAATAGCTAGTTACTGCCTCTTTGACGCATTTCGTATACTTACTTGAATGCCCGAGTATGTAGGGAGAACTACACATGCATTTCATGTGAGAATCAATGAACATCTAACAAACATTGAAAAAGGTTTTCATAATCATAGTCTTTAAAAACATTATACTACACATCATAAGAAAGATCCCTCCAGTCTAAAAGTGCTAGGTAATGGTAAATATGCAGCACACTGGAGAGGAAGTCATCTCACACGGGGAGGGGGGGGGTTGGTCTACCGCTTGAAAACAAAATGAATATATGATTTAAAAACATATTCCCCATTTGGTTTTAACGTAGAATGGGATTTAGTTGTATCCATAATAGGTAGTCTGTCATGTTCTCATTTTATTAATTTTTTTGTGATTTTAATGTATGTATATAATTGCACTTTGTAATGACTACTGTCTTTCTTTTTTTTGTTTACAAAAGATTTTATTAGAAAGTCAGTACAAAAAAACAATAACGCTTACACAGGTCAACAATGTAACATCACATATAAAAAAAATATCTATATATTGCATAGAAAAATACTCTAATAACATAGCAAGTATACACCGAGCATTGGTCATAGTATAGCAGAATATCAAATAGTCAAATACACATGAGGGGTCAGAACTGTCAAGTTAGACATATCATATAAATCAAGAGGTACCAACAGGCCCAACACAAGTGTCCCAAGTGTCCCATTTAGCATGGAATGTCATCATGGAGCCATGAAGGGAGTGAAAGATCTTTTCTGTTAGTTTAATGCATTCCATCCTGGAGAGTACCTGAGGCCATAATAGAGTATCTGATTTCCAATTACAAGCGATCATCCATTGAATGGAACACATCAAAGTATGAATCAGATTGGATGTAGACTTCGGGACACCAGGGACTTTTACAAAAAGCAAGCATATCCCATATGGGTCGCAAAAGGTTGCAGCTCCAAAAAATATGGAGTAAATTACCCTCCTCTGAACAGCCCCTGAAACAGAGGGGAGAGACTGAACCGTAGAAGGAGTAGACCAAGGAGGGAGTCAAATACCATCTTGTAACTACTTTAAGGGGTGTCTCCCTGCATGCACTAGAACGTGAACATTTACGCATGTTTGATATCATGTGGTGCCATTCTGGGATGGAGAAACTACAGTCAAGGTCTTGTTCCCATCTAGTCATATACTTATGTTGATCTGGGAGGGTACTAGTAACAATATGTGAGTATAGGTTAGATATAAGCCCTCGATCTCTAGATGAGGAGGAGCAAATGTTTTCAAAAATAGTAAATGGAGGGTTTAGTGTAAGGAGGTCCTGTGATTGAAAAAATGCCCTCACAATGGTATAGTGGTCCCTTTCAGAACTGGGGAGACCATGTATATCTACCAGTTGTTCAAATGTACAGAAGATATTGCCTATTGAGAGCTTTTTAAGGTTCACCAGGCCTCTGGCTATCCATGGGGATAAGTCCTCTCTGCTCAGAGGGAGCAAACAGGAGTCAATGTGTCCCAAAAAGGATGTTAACGGAGAGACTCAAGACAACAGACCCAGGGGGTTTTTCAGTTTTTGCCACAGCCGGTATAAATGAACAACTACTTTGTTCGCAATTGAGTTATAATTAATCGGCTGTGCACCACTCCAGAGAGCCGCCGAGAGATAACTCGGGGAAACTGTTGCCTGTTCAAACGAAAGCCAGGGAATACTCTCGGGGTCTGCATTCCATTGAGCCATTTGAATGAGTTTGGCTGAGAGATAATAGGACCATAAATCTGGGATGCCCAGGCCACCCTGGGATTGGGGGGCATAAAGTATATGACTGTTATATCTGGATCTCTTACCGTTCCAAATAAATCTAGAAATCTCCCGCTGAAAAGAGCTGATATGAGATCTAGGGACATTAACAGGGAGGGCCCTAAAGAAGAACAAGATCTTAGGTAAGATAATCATCTTTATGGCTGTAACTCTCCCCAGAAACGAGATGTGGTACGAAGACCACGTCTTTAATAACATACTTAATTTTTTAAATACTGGGGGGAAGTTAGATATAAAAAGTGATTCATAATGAGGAGTAATCTGGACCCCTAAGTAGTGAAAAGATCTCAAACACCAGGTAAAAGAGAAACTCTCTCTGATAGAGGTTTGCATCCAATTAGGCAGGTTAATCGGCATAAGAGAGCATTTGGAGAGGTTAACCCCTAAGCCCGACATGGATCGAAATCTCTCTAGTTCGATCAGCAAGTGAGGCAGTGAAATATGAGGTTTGGACAAAAATAATAAGACATCATCCGCATACATACTCAATTTGTATTCTTTCCCCCCCTTGTGATGCCCCGTAATAAGGCCATTATTTCTAATGGCTGTAGCCAAGGGTTCGATTGCTAGAGCAAACAGGAGGGGGGAAAGTGGGCAACCCTGTCTCGTACCTCTATGTAAGGGAAAAAATTCAGAGTTACACCCGGGAAGGCGAACTCTTGTTTGTGGGGACTCATATAAAGCTTTAAATCCATGAATGAACCCATCCCCTAGCCCATATTTAGGAAGAAGGTGCTCTAGATAAGGCCAGCTGACGCTATCAAAGGCCTTGTGAATATCTAGACTCACAAGGCATATAGGGGATTTGCTGAGATTGGCATCATTAATTATATTAGCGACTAGCCTAATGTTGTCTGAAAGCTGTCTACCTGGAATAAACCCAGTCTGGTCAGGGTGGATCAATTTATGAATTATATTGGATAGTCGGTTAGCTAGCAGTCTGCCGAATAGTTTAAGGTCATTATTCATGACCGAGATGGGTCTATAATTTTGAGGGAGGGAATGATCTTTATCCGGTTTCGGAATGAGGGACATGTTAGCCAGGAGCATTTCTTCTGGAAAGCATCCTCCTTGAAGGACGTGGTTGAATAATTTAGTGAGTCTGGGGGCAAGGATTGTGGCAAAGGTTTTATAATAAGAAGAGGAAAAGCCATCTGGGCCGGGGGCGGTAGAGGTTTTGAGAGCTTTAATCATATCTAGAACCTCGTCTACTGTACAAGGTGCTTCCAAAATATCCCTTTGTGTACTTGACAAAGAAGGAACAGATAGGTTATCTATCCAGGGGTGAAATTCGTTTACAGGTAGCGTAGAGGGCACCGAGAGGAGGTTTTTGTAAAAGTTTGTAAAGATTTCCAAGACTTCCATGGGGTGTGAACAAGCAGGATAAGAGTTGGCGCATCACACATACCTATATAGCATCAAGGGGTATGCAGTTCATGTATAGTCATTAATCTGGTGTAGTTGATGGCTGAAATAGATTACACTCAGGGCCAGCTCAGCTGCAGAGAGAAGTCAGCTCTGAAAATGAAAATAAAAACAAAAAGCAGAGCGCCTCTAAGTGTTATCAGTTTAATTAAAAGGGTAATGCAGGTACAGGAAAACTGCTCACATTTAAAACAGTATAAAATAGCTCATCTGTTAGGTGGTCTGCAGGAACACAGGGGTCCACGGCTGGATGTTAGTAGCTCCAAGAGATGGTGCAGGGGATGCTGAAGGAGGGAGATGTCTGGAGAGCCAAGAGACCAGATAGTAGGATGGTCAGCAGCTTCAGGAAGGTGTTCTGTTCCTCAGGGAGACACCTGGTGAGCCGAGAGACCGTTAGGTAGAATGGCTGTCGGCTTCAGAAGGGCGCCCTGCTCCTCAGTACATCCGGCGCCAACAGATAGGGGAGCCCAGCGTGACAGATCCAGCAGCCAAACGCACAACGCGTTTCCGAGCGTGCGCAGTAGCCTCACAGGGCGTGCGCGCTCCTTTCTCAAGTGCAGTCAAGTGTGAAACCATCCTCCCGTCAGACCTTCTGAGCTTGTATACATGAGTGGGTCTTTTTGTTTGAGTTAATTTCTTTGCAAACATAGTAGATGTGAAGTTGCTGTGAAGTGTAAATTTGGCTTTGGACCACCTAAGGGCCTTTTCGGTATCACTGGAAAGGATGTCATCCAATGCATTCCTTTTAATATGGATCTGATCCATAAGTGTAGAGGAGGGGGAGAGATTGTGTTTATAATATAATTGATCTAATTCTTTCGTGAGGGATTTTATGTCTGACAATCTAGACTTGTTCCTGGCTGAGGCCAGGGCAATCAAATTTCCCCTGATGACTGCCTTATGAGCCGTCCACACCACAGGAGTGGGTGAAATCCCATCCTCATTAATCTGGAAATATTCCACCAGTGAAGAGGAGATCTGGGCAACCAATGCAGGATCGTTCAGTAAGGAGTCATTCAGTCTCCAGTTAAATATCGTGCTACCCAGACCCACTCCCCCCGATTCAAAAAGCACAATTTGGTGGTCAGACCAAGGGCAGACATGTATACCTGCAGCCAAGGAATTAGCCAGCCAAACCGGGGTACAAAAAATATAGTCGAGCCTGGCTGAGCTATCATGGGGATGAGAATAAAAGGTGTAACCCTTTACTCCAACATTGTGGGCCCGCCAGGTGTCTATCAATTGTTTATCACTCAAAGCACGTGTCAGGCTTTTAGGGAAAGCCTTGGATGAGGCCGTTATGTTACTTCTATCCAATGAAGGATGGGCAGCAAGATTGAAGTCCCCTCCTACCACCATGAGTGGGGATTCAAACCTGTCAAGAACTTTGAAAAATTGTCTAAAAAATGAGGCATGCATGTCATTAGGTGCATATACAGAAGCTATGGTAATAGCTTTGCCAGCAATACTCCCCTTGATAATCAAGAATCTGCTATCTGGGTCACAGTATGTAGAGGATATATCAAATATTATACTATTACGTATAAAGATGGCAACCCCTCTTGTCTTATTATGGAATGATGAACATTTAAATTGCTTGAAGGATTTGTCGAAAAATTTAGGGTGTCTGTCTGTTGCAAAGTGCATCTCCTGTAATAAAATTATGTCCGCACCTAACCTTTTATAATGTTTGAAGGCCTTATGTCTTTTATTGGGGGAATTGAACCCTTAAACATTATGTGACAAAATTTTAATCTCCATGATCTATATGAAAAGGACTACGTTCGTTCTGAAATTCCTGCAGGGTAAACTTTTGAGAAAAAGGAAAAATGACCAGAGCCGAGTATAAATAACCAAACACGTAAAACATCCGGGGAACCCAGGAAGGGGGCCCCAGACTAATTGGGGGCTGAATCTCTGACTCGGTATAGTGTGAACACCGCTCCCAGTTAGGGGCTAGAAAAGCATAGATCCACCAAAATACTTGCATGATATATATAAAGACCTGAGAAAATGACTTTCTGTTGACATACGAATATTTTTTGAAACAACAACTGATCAGATAGAAGAAGATCAGCCAAAAATTTTGAACCTGAGAAAACTTCTTGGGGATGGGCAGAAAAATAGAACCCATCCAAAAAATCATTACCCATTGGACATAACCGTCCAAAAACCGTGAGCGGAAATCCGGGCACCAAAGGCGCGGAAAGTCCAGGGGGACCAACCTCGCCTCGGGCGCACGGGCATCCGCAAAACGGCACATAGGGGACAAACCAACGGGAGAGGAGAGAGAAAGGTAAACAGGCAATATCAAGTAAATACGTCAGGAAAGTTTAAACCATCAGAATGTCTTTGCAGACACACTAGTGGGCACAGTCACCCCAGCACAGCCGCCCCATGGTAAGGGAGTGACCACACTAGAGCAAGGGCACACCAGCGTCCAAGAAATCCAAGGGGTCACTTATGTGAAATTTAGTGTATCACCGGGAAAGTATTACTCCATAGTGGACATCCTTAGAAACCGCCATCTCTAAAAGGATTCCGCCATCTCCGTTGATCCCTTCTGGTTGCTGGGGTGGACCAGGATGGTGACGGCCTAGGGGTGTTCTGAGGGCGAACTTCAGGGACAGCTTCCAGGAGGCCTAGTTTGACTAGAAGATCTTTTCCTTCGGCCAGGTTATACACCACGTAAACTGTGCCATTGTGAGGGACTGACAGCTTGAAGGGAAAGCCCCATCTGTATCGGATTCGGGCTGCTTGCAGCACAGAGGTGACCTCTTTCATTTTGCGCCGCCTTTCAAGTGTGGCCTGCGATATATCAGGATAGATCTGTATGCGCGTGCCCTCCATTAAGATGTTGGGAGTGTTTCTGGAAGCTCGCAAAATATCCTCCTTGTTTAGGAAGTCTTTGAGACATAAAATGATGTCTCTTGGAGGCTTATCAGGAGGAGGTTTGGGGCGCAGAGCTCTGTGAATCCTATCACAGGTGAAATCCGATTCCTGTTTGTCAGGCAGCAGGTCTGTGAAGAGCTTGGAAACTGCAGGGATCAAATCTGTAACCGTTTCAGGAATGCCTCTAAGGCGCAGGTTATTCCTGCGATTCCTGTTGTCCAAGTCCTCCACCTTCGTTTGCAACAAGCCATAGTTATCAGAAAGCAGCTCAAAGTCCTTTCTAAGGTCATTATGGGCGATAGAAAGTTCGTCGTGCTTGGTCTCTAATAAATCTGTGCGGCCTCCCAAAGCGGCTATCTCCTGGTTAATGTATTAGTGGACTTGTGAATTTCAGTTTGAAACTTGTCTGCCAGTTTTTCATAGATAGCAGCAAACCCTGCATCCAAATCCGCCTTTGTGACAACACATGAGTACTCACGGGTCCTTGGTTGAGAGCTGGGAGGTGAAGGCGGTTGTGCTGGTTCTGCCTGAGGCGATGGGAGGGTCTGGGCGCCATCTTGAGGCATCCTGGTGATTTCCTTCGTGCGGAGCAAATAGGTCGTCGGGGAATGCTTTGGCGGACCCCCCCTATTCTTTTTCTTGGCTGACGGCATGCACCAGGTGTTTCCCCGGGGGTGTTGAAAGTTGTGGGCAAGTATGAGCTAAATTGGCCCCGGGGATCCCACCGTTCTCTCTTCTCTCCGACGGAGCTGCGCACTTAGCACCCGTCCATCTTCGCGCCGAGCATTACGCATTAATTGGTGCATATTTGATCAAGATAGTAAATGGCAAAGATCTGTGTCAGTCCAGGATATGGTATATACTCTGCTCGCTTGAGATTGTCACTGTGACTGGACAGGGTATAGTGGTGTACAGGTTGGGTAGCTGGGTGAGATCCACTATAATAGGTAGAGTAAAGTGTGGGCAGAGGGCAGGAAGGCCTGATGTATCTGCTGGGGTAGATGGCCAGTAACTTGCGGGGTACAGTGCTTACCCGGTGTCTGGATCCCTGACTCAGGCGAGACCGCGGCTTCTAGGGCGGCTAGGCTGCAATCTCGGGCGCCACTATTGTGTTGAATCCTGTGTCCCAAACGGTGGATGGCGGTCCGAGGGTGCCCAGGCAGGTGTTGTCAGCTCGAGGATCGCTCGTGGAGAGTCTCTAGGAGCCCAGAGGGATGCCGCAGTTCCGGTCGTCGGATCGCGGCGGCCGTTAGGAAAGGCCGCGGCTTCGGATGATGTGTAGGCCCCGAATTCGGATCTCCGGAATGCTGAAGGTATGGCCCCCAATACCGGTCTCGACCTCTGTAGTGGGTCTCGGGGGTTATCCCCTGATGTTTTTGGGGCCTTAGAAGGAGTTTTGGAGGTGGATGGTAATAGATGAGCAAGTTGGGGAAACGGAGCTCTCTTCCAAAGCGTCCAACTTGCTCGGCTTCCGGACACACCCCCCGTATGACTCAAGTTTATACCACTGGAGGGCACAGGAGATAGTGTTTCATTAATCGGGGTCCAGATCTGGTGTCCGTGAGGATGTTAGACAGTGGGAAGATGGCTTATGATAGTTCCCGCAGCTAAGTATCCCGGAGCGCCAGGAATCAAGCGACTACTGTCTTTCAATGGGGATTTTGCATTGAAGACCACTCCCATTATGAAATTTGACCACAAGATGGAGTGCAGGTCAGAAGGAAATTTGTATTTTTTCATTTTGTATTTATTTAAAATGTATTTAATGCTGAATTAAAAATGTGTTTTTGCCTATCTAATATATTAGGACCTACATGGATTCCATATGATTTTAAAATGTATTGTTTACTGCAAAGTCAACATTAAGGGGCGGCACTCACAGATTTTTACTGTAGTTAAAGCAAGAGTCAGCATGTCTAGCCAACCCCTTGAGAACAGCCTATTTGTTGAAATGCATTGGGGTGAAGCTTGTGCTGCCATCATTACCCCTGCTGGAGCTGGCAGTGGTGGTGGTTGCGTTTACATGCAACTTATCTCTATACTTATGGAATGCTTGGCTATCTCTTACATGACTTAACCACTTGAAGACCAGGTTTTTTCTGGCACTTTTTGTTTACATGTGAAAATCTGTTGTTTTTTTGGTAGAAAATGAGTTAGAACCACAACACATTATATATTTTTTAAAGGAGAGGCCCTAGAAAATAAAATGGTGGGCTTTGCAATTTTTATTGTCACACAGTATTTGTGCTGCAGTTCTTCAAACACAGTTGGGGAAAAATAAATGAGTAAATGAATACCAAACAGGTAAGCTTTAAAACTGCTCACACCCGCACAATGGCAACAAACTATGTACATTTTACTATCCACAGGCCGCTCTTTAACCACTTCCCGCCCGCCCTATAGGCAAATTACGGCAGGAATGTGGTTGCATTATCCTGACCGGACATCATATGACGGAGGCAGGATAATGCGCAGAGCGGCGATCGGTGATGCGGTGTGTCAGTCTGACTCCCCACATCTCTGATCTCGGTAAAGAGCCTACTGACGTAGGTTCTTTACCATGTGACCAGCCATGTCCAATCACGGCTGGTCACATAGTACACAGGAAGAGCCGTTGATCGGCTTTCCTCAGTACGTGCCTGACAGGCACGAGTAAAGGAGCGCCGATCTGCGGCTCTCCTGACAGGGGGGGGGGTCGGCACTGGTAATCAGATCATTGATTACCAGTGCGGACCCTCGGGGGGGTGCCACTAGAACCACCAGGGATGCCCACCCATGACCTCAGGGATGCCCACCCATGACCCCAGGGATGCCCACTATGGCCACCAGGGATGGCAATCAGGGCTCAGGGAGCCCCCCAGTGCCCTCCCCATCAGTGCTGCCCACCAGTGCCCTCCCCATCAGTGCTGCCTCACAGTGCCCATCATTGCCATCTATCAATGCCGCCCACCAGTGCCCATTATTGCCCACCAGTGCCGCCTATCAGTGCCGCCCATCAGTGCCAATCAGTGCCCACCAGTGCCGCCTATCAGTGCCCATTAGTGCCCATCAGTGTCGCCTATCAGTGCCAATTAGTGCCACCTATCAGTGCCCATCAATGCCGCCTATCAGTGCCCAGCAGTGCCACCTACCAGTGCCCACCAATGCTGCATATCAGTACTACCTATCAGTGCCACATATCAGTGGCCACCAGTGCCACCTATCAGTGCCGCCTATCAGTGCCGCATATCAGTGCCACCCCATCAGTGCCACCCCATCAGTGCCTGTCAGTGCAGCCTCATCAGTGCTCATCAGTATAGGAAAAAACGTATTTATTTACAAAATTGTATAGCATAAACAAAACAACTTTTTTTTTTTTTCCAAACTTTTCGTTCTTTTTTTTATTTGTTTAGCAAATAAGAAAAAACCTGGCGGTGATCAAATACCACCAAAAGAAAGCTCTATTTGTGGGGGGAAAATTACATAAATTTGGTTTAGGTACAGTGTTGCATGACCGCGCAATTGTCATTCAAAATGCAACAGCGCTAAAAGCTGAAAATTGGCCTGGGCAGGAAGGGAGTGAAAGTGCCCTGTATTGAAGTGGTTAAAAGCCTTTACAGGTTTCTACTTTAGGTGTACAGAGGAGGTCTAGTGCTGTGTGGGATGATTGCATGCGTCCGCCTTTTTGTGCTAGCACAGGGGCACTTTACCTTTTTTTAAATTATTAATTTATATTATTATTTTATTGTTACACTGTTGCTTTAATTTATTTTATCACTTTTATTGCTGTCATAAGGAATGTAAACATCCATATGACAGAAATAGGCACGTGACAGGTATGCTTTATGAAGAGATATGGGGTCTATAAGACACCAAATCCCTCCTTTCCACCTGAAAGCATTCAAAACGATCAGCATTTTTGAATGCTTTCAATTTTCAAAAATTGGCACCTTTAAGACTCTAATAAACCAAAAGTGATATCATGTCATCACTTCCAAGTTACCATGTCAGAGACCCATTCAAAGCCAATCCCGGCTTTCTTCAGGTTTCTGGCCAGCCGGCGGACATGATGACTGGTTGCCCGGGTCTCCCGGTGGGACAGGAGAGCTCGGGTGAGCCATGAAAGGCGGCGGGAGGGGGGGACAGCTTTTAATAACAACCAGCAGTTGCTTAGCTGCTTCAGTTGTTATTACAAGAGAGTCAACCATTGGCTCTAAACTAGGTATGTGAGTGGTCAGCAAGTGGTTAATATACAAACAAAACAACACCGGCCAATGTCGGTGAATTAGCGCTCACTCACATGATGAAAACACATTTATTATCTGCACACTTACATTAAAATAGGCACAGGTCAATGTGGTGACAGGAAGGTCATCCTCATGTATAAAGTGTACAGATAATGGTGTGGGCTGGAGGGTGACACAGAAGCCGTGAGTGTCAGCGCAGGCACTGCTGTGTGCAAGAAGCCAATTGCAGCAGCAGGGAGATATGTGTTGAATGGCGCTGTCTGACTGCTGCCGTGACTTACAGGGAAGCATCGGCAGCTGGATGCTGGTAATCTGAAGTGGTGTCACCCCCAGACGCTGGATCCTCCATGGATATCGGCAAGGGACAAAAGGCAGCAGTATTGAAGAGGGCGGGTCGCAATGTCGTTTTCGAGGCTCAACCTCCTTCGTCAGGCTGGCCCGCCCCTCCAAAAAGAGGAAAATATATAGCTCTGCTGCCGATAAGACGGGGGAGGACAATTAAGAAATTATTAGTAATGATTAAAAGGATTTTAATAAAATTGATTAAAAGGACAAAGACAGGCACAAAAAAGTAAAAATGTGAAAATAAATGAGAACAAATTAAGACAATAAACTGTAATTGAATTTAAATTCAAATTTAGAAGGACGAACCCACCAGTCCCCCCATGCAATTTCCCAGAAGCAACACAAAAGTGGTACATAGAGTATATTGCATAAAATACATAACTGCATAGAATAAAATGAACAAACTAAAATAAAAATAAGCAACATATCATCCAACTTTAATGATCAGCATGGGGGAGGGGGTCAGCTACAAACAGGAGAGTCACAAGATAATGTTGATTTCTTTTTCCTCATTCAAACCTCTGAGGGCCAAAGAATCGAGAGTGGAAATCCAAAAGTTTTCTCTGTGGCAAAGTCTCTGAAACTGTTCAGAGATGTGCTTTAACTGAAGACTTTCAGATTGTTTTCTTTCTTTTTAGGGATGTTCCAAACAGTTGATTTGGCCACACCTACTGTTTTTGCTATCTCTCTGATGGGTTTGTTTTGTTTTTTCAGCCTAATGATGGCTTGTTTCATTGATAGTGACAGCTCTTTGGATCTCATATTGAGAGTTGACAGCAACAGATTCCAGATGCAAATAGCACACTTGAAATTAAAGCTGGACTTTTTATCTGCTCCTTGTAAATGGGATAATGAGGGAATAACACACACCTGGCCATGGAACAGTTGAGCAGCCTATTGTCCCATTACTTTTGGTCCATTAAAAAGTGGGAGGCACATATACAAACTGTTGTAATTCCTACACATGTCACCTGATTTGGATGTAAATACCCTCCAATTAAAGCTGAAAGTCTACAGTTAAAGCATATCTTGTTTGTTTAATTTCAAATCTATTTGGTGTATAGAGCCACAAAGATTAGAATTGTATCGATTTCCCAATATTTATGGACCTGACTGTATATATTATATATATATATACTGTATATATTATATATATATATATATATATTGTATATATATATATATATATATATATATATATGTTTGTTTGTTTTTTTTTAAAGAAAAGACTCTGGAGAATAAAATGGCGGCCATTGGAATGTTTTATTTCACACCGTATTTGCGCAGCGGTCTTTCAAACGCTATTTTTTGGGGGAAAAAAATCTTCATTGAATTGAAAAAATAAACAGTAAAGTTAGCCCATTTTTTGTATATTGTGAAAGATGATGTCATACTGAGTAAATGGATAACTAACATGTTACGGTTTAAAATTGCACACACTCGTGGAATGGCGACAGACTGTGGTACTTAAAAATCTCCTTAGGCGATACTTAAAAATGTTTTAACAGTTACCAGTTTAGAGTTACAGAGAAGGTCTTTTGTTGGAATTAGTGCTCTTGCTGTGAAAATTGCAGTGATATCTCATATGTGATGATGTGATGAAGTGATGATGATGTGTGATTTAAACACTGTTTACATTTGCGGACATGATTTACGTATGAGTTTTCTTTGGTGCTATTTTTTTTTTTACTATTTATTATATTTTATTTTTTATTTTTTTCACTATTCCTTTAAAAAAAAAATCTGATCACTTTTATTGCTATCACAAGGAATGTACACATCCCTTGTGACATTAATAGGCAGTGACAGGTACTCTTTATGGAGGGATCTGGGGTCTAAAAGACCCCAAATCCCTCCTGTGCACTTAAAGGTATTCAAAACGTCAAAATCAGCATTTTTGAATACTGTCACTTTTTTAAAATCTGCGCCATTGGCAGGGTTACTTCATTGGAGACCCGATCAGAGCCGAATCTGGCTTTGTTCTGGACTGACCAGATGGCGGACGTGCCAGGTGAGATGGGAGACCCAAATGCAAGAATAAAAATATAAAATTTCCGCGCTAGTATAATGAATAAAAAGGAATAATAAATATCAGCAGCCAACACAAAATCAACCAACAGTGACTCAAAATGCAATAAAACGTAAAAGTGTAGCGCTAAAGAAAAAATTGATAATCATAAAAGTGATAAATTAGTGTCCAAATGAATAAATCATTAATAATCACAATAATGTGTTTAAAAATGTCCAATTGAATGAGTCCCCAACAAAAGAACTGATGTGGAGAAAAAACATATATCCGCAAGTGCAATGATCCAAGGGGGGGAGGGATTCTTGCCGGGACACCAAGGGTATGTGAAGGAAGGGAACACTTCTGTGATGGAATATGATAAGCAGCTTACCAGATTTCCATGGCTGCTCAGATTAGTGAGTCAGCCTCTCCCAGCTGTATAATCCAAACCACTGAAGGTCAGAAGTTATATAGGTACTTTATCAGCTCCAAGGAACCACCACTCAAGATACAGGAGGATCAGTATAGGATTGGCACTCATCAATATATGTCATCAATCATAAATGAATATGTGAAGAAAAGAGAGGCAAAGCCCATAGCGTAATCCCGTTTAAAACTTGAAATCTTGTTTATTAAAAGTTATACTCACAGTATTTTATAAAATAACAGGCATATCAATGGCTATGTCAGGGATAAAGATGCGGCGTCCCGCAAGTGGTCCCAGATAGTAGATGATGAAGGCCGGCTAGTTTCAGGGGGCGTGTGGACGTTGCGTCTGGAGTCGCCAACGTTTCGTCTCAATAGACTTCGTCTGGGCGATGGGAGATGGGAGACCCAGGCAGATCGGAGGAAGGCGGCGGAAGGGGGGAACATCCCCGCTGCCTGTGATAACGGCCGAACGGCTGTTAAGCCGCATCGGTTGTTATCACTAGAAAGCCGACTGCAAGCTCTAAAAAACTGCTAGCTGCAGGCACCACCCCAGTACAACCACTTCTTCAAGCCGACGTACAGGAAGTGGTTAATTATACCCTTTAGTCTGTTAGGATATGTCTCTACTAACTTTGCACATCTAGATTTTGCAATATATGCCCACTCTTCTTTGCAAAACTGCTGAAGTTCAGTTACTGTAAATGTGATAGTGGCTGTTTGTAGACTGCAGTCTTCAAGACATTCCACAAATTTTGTTTCAACAAATTATATTGGTTTATCACATGAAAAATATCCAATGTACAATAAGTTGCAATAGTTTAGTATAACTTAAATGATTGCAAGTAGCTAACCTTAAAAAAAGGATACAAATAAACAGTGATAGGCGTTTGTAGTTATGTTAGATTCCTATCATGAGCTAGAGGCTGTTGCCCCTCACCCCCAGACACCCCATTGGGTAGCTTGCTGTGTCTTGGGTAAGGCACCACAGCCAATCTTTGTTTATTTCTCTAAGGTAACAGCAGAATAGTGCAACAATGTAACACAACATTTAAAACACAGAGCTACTATACTACATGGTGTATGCGGTCGGTTAATTTGTCAAGTTTCCTACAAAGCGTTACTTTAGCCCTTGATGACTCTCAGTGGGGTACTCATTAATTGAGAGCATAGGGGAATAAAGGTTTCAGTATGGATGTAGTGAGGACATTTCTAGGATAATAGTTACTATAGGAGCTAACGGTTTTGGTCTCTCCATAAATTGTGTCTGAGATGGAAGGGGGGTGTAGTAAATTTCTAGTTCCTTGTGATATTCAGTCTCGCTGTTAGAAGGATGTGAGTAGTCATGTGTCTGAGGTGTGGTGGGAGGCTTTCCATGCTTAGGTTTAGTAGGGCTAGATCTGGTGATGAAGAGATGGGGGTTTGTGCAATGTTAGAGATGAGATCGAAGATGGAGGACCAAAAGGCAGTGAGTTTTTTTACAAAGCCATAGAGTGTGTAAGAGGTCACTCTTTTCCCCACATTGTCTCCAACAGAGATCTGAACTTTGGTTTTTGAAGTGTGAGAGTTTGTTTGGTGTTAGGTATCATCGGAGGTTGATTTTGTGGAACAATTCCCATAGTTTGGAGCAGCAGGTTACTTTGTAGGTCATTCTGTGTGATGGGATGGGATTTTGTAAGTCCAGTTGGGGAGAGATTGAATACAATACATATGTACATGAAAAATTCCAGTCCTGACTAGTGTTGAGCGAACACGGACTGTATTATTCGTGTTCGTACCGAATAATTGGATTTTTTGTACCCGAACACGGACACGGACACTTTACTGTATGTTCGGGTAAAAATCCGTGTTCGGTCGTTTTATTTCCGGGTTTTGCATGCTTTGGCGCTCTTTTCATGGCGGGCTTTCAACAGCCAATCAACAATCGTTTAACTGGTGTGCCTTAAGCCATCCCAGCCATGCCTGCAAATGTCTCAGTAGCTGTGATTGGCCGTCTGAAGCATGTGACCAAGTCTTTATAAGTTCGAGGCAGCCGCAGCGGCGTCATTATGCTGCTTAGATTCAGGGACAGAGCACACATCAACGTGCTGGCTGCTGATTAGGGAAAGATAGGCAGGAAAAAACCATTTGTGTCCGGATAGAATTGAGGGACAGGTCGGAGTGTTTAGGCAGGGCGAGTTGTAGGCATTTTAGGGATAGAGTCTGCTGAATTATAGGGTCAGTGTCTTCTACAAACTACAATCGATATTGCTGTGTGGGGGGTGGGGTGAATCTGCACTCAATCCTGATCTACGATCTCTTCTCAATCCTGTTAGGGACAGAGTCTGCTGAATTTTAGGGAAACTGTGTTCTACAAACTACAATCGATATTGCTGTGTGGTGTGGGATTGGAGATAGGCAGGTGTCAGTGATCCACATCCATTTTTCTGTGTGTGAGCTGCAGTGAACACAATCTTTTTGGGCTGCAGTGAACACAATCTTTTTGGGCTGCAGTGAACACAATCTTTTTGGGCTGCAGTGAACACAATCTTTTTGGGCTGCAGTGAACACAATCTTTTTGGGGTGCAGTGAACAAAATCTTTTTGGGGTGCAGTGAACACAATCCTTTTTGGTGTGCAGTGAACACAATCTTTGTGGGGTGCAGTGAACAAAATCCTTTGTGGGGTGCAGTGAACACAATCTTTTTGGGGTGCAGTGAACAAAATCCTTTTTGGGGTGCAGTGAACAACATCCTTTTTGGGGTGCAGTGAACACAATCTTTTTGGGGTGCAGTGAACAAAATCCTTTGTGGGGTGCAGTGAACACAATCTTTTTGGGGTGGAGTGAACAACATCCTTTTTGGGGTGCAGTGAACAAAATCCTTTTTGGGGTGCAGTGAACAAAATCATTTTTGGGGTGCAGTGAACACAATCTTTTTGGGGTGCAGTGAACACAATCTTTGTGGGGTGCAGTGAACACAATCTTTTTGGGGTGGAGTGAACAACATCCTTTTTGGGGTGCAGTGAACAACATCCTTTTTGGGGTGCAGTGAACACAATCTTTTTGGGGTGCAGTGAACACAATCTTTGTGGGGTACAGTGAACAGAATCTTTGTGGGGTGCAGTGAACACAATCTTTGGGGGGTACAGTGAACACAATCTTTGTGAGGTGCAGTGAACACAATCTTTGTGGGGTGCAGTGAACACAATCATTGTGGGGTGCAGTGAACTCAATCTTTGTGGGGTACAGTGAACACAATCTCATACTTCTGAAGGTTTGAGGGTGCTGCCTGTTCCATACTCCCCCTACTCCTCATCTAGCCTTTTAGGGGTACAAACAATAGTAATTGGGGCCTAGTGTGGTTGTGTACGTGTGATATACATACACTTTTTTGGGATCATATTTTCTATTCCGCTATTTAATCAAAAACCTTTGGGGATCAGTTAAATTGGGGGATAGTCTGTGTTGGTACGTGTGAGAGAGATCCACCTTTCCAAGTTGTTGGGGTTCATCTCATACTTCTGAAGGTTTGAGGGTGCTGCCTGTTCCATACTCCCCCTACTCCTAGCCTTTTAGGGGTACAAACAATAGTAATTGGGGCCTAGTGTGGTTGTGTACGTGTGATATACATACACTTTTTTGGGATCATATTTTCTATTCCGCTATTTAATCAAAAACCTTTGGGGATCAGTTAAATTGGGGGATAGTCTGTGTTGGTACGTGTGAGAGAGATCCACCTTTCCAAGTTGTTGGGGTTCATCTCATACTTCTGAAGGTTTGAGGGTGCTGCCTGTTCCATACTCCCCCTACTCCTAGCCTTTTAGGGGTACAAACAATAGTAATTGGGGCCTAGTGTGGTTGTGTACGTGTGATATACATACACTTTTTTGGGATCATATTTTCTATTCCGCTATTTAATCAAAAACCTTTGGGGATCAGTTAAATTGGGGGATAGTCTGTGTTGGTACGTGTGAGAGAGATCCACCTTTCCAAGTTGTTGGGGTTCATCTCATACTTCTGAAGGTTTGAGGGTGCTGCCTGTTCCATACTCCCCCTACTCCTAGCCTTTTAGGGGTACAAACAATAGTAATTGGGGCCTAGTGTGGTTGTGTACGTGTGATATACATACACTTTTTTTGGATCATATTTTCTATTCCGCTATTTAATCAAAAACCTTTGGGGATCAGTTAAATTGGGGGATAGTCTGTGTTGGTACGTGTGAGAGAGATCCACCTTTCCAAGTTGTTGGGGTTCATCTCATACTTCTGAAGGTTTGAGGGTGCTGCCTGTTCCATACTCCCCCTACTCCTCATCTAGCCTTTTAGGGGTACAAACAATAGTAATTGGGGCCCAGTGTGGTTGTGTACGTGTGATATACATACACTTTTTTGGGATCATATTTTCTATTCCGCTATTTAATCAAAAACCTTTGGGGATCAGTTAAATTGGGGGATAGTCTGTGTCGGTACGTGTGAGAGAGATCCACCTTTCCAAGTTGTTGGGGTTCATCTCATACTTCTGAAGGTTTGAGGGTGCTGCCTGTTCCATACCCCCCCTACTCCTCATCTAGCCTTTTAGGGGTACAAACAATAGTAATTGGGGCCTAGTGTGGTTGTGTACGTGCGAGATACATACACTTTTTTTGATCATATTTCCTATTCCGCTATTCAATAAAAACCTTTGAGGATCAATTGAATTGCGGGATAGTCTGTGTCGGTACGTGTGAGAGAGATCCACCTTTCCAAGTTGTTGGGGTTCATCTCATACTTCTGAAGGTTTGAGGGTGCTGCCTGTTCCATACTCCCCCTACTCCTCATCTAGCCTTTTAGGGGTACAAACAATAGTAATTGGGGCCCTGTGTGGTTGTGTACGTGTGATATACATACACTTTTTTGGGATCATATTTTCTATTCCGCTATTTAATCAAAAACCTTTGGGGATCAGTTAAATTGGGGGATAGTCTGTGTCGGTACGTGTGAGAGAGATCCACCTTTCCAAGTTGTTGGGGTTCATCTCATACTTCTGAAGGTTTGAGGGTGCTGCCTGTTCCATACCCCCCCTACTCCTCATCTAGCCTTTTAGGGGTACAAACAATAGTAATTGGGGCCTAGTGTGGTTGTGTACGTGTGATATACATACACTTTTTTTGGATCATATTTTCTATTCCGCTATTTAATCAAAAACCTTTGGGGATCAGTTAAATTGGGGGATAGTCTGTGTCGGTACGTGTGAGAGAGATCCACCTTTCCAAGTTGTTGGGGTTCATCTCATACTTCTGAAGGTTTGAGGGTGCTGCCTGTTCCATACCCCCCCTACTCCTCATCTAGCCTTTTAGGGGTACAAACAATAGTAATTGGGGCCTAGTGTGGTTGTGTACGTGCGAGATACATACACTTTTTTTGATCATATTTCCTATTCCGCTATTCAATAAAAACCTTTGAGGATCAATTGAATTGCGGGATAGTCTGTGTCGGTACGTGTGAGAGAGATCCACCTTTCCAAGTTGTTGGGGTTCATCTCATACTTCTGAAGGTTTGAGGGTGCTGCCTGTTCCATACTCCCCCTACTCCTCATCTAGCCTTTTAGGGGTACAAACAATAGTAATTGGGGCCCAGTGTGGTTGTGTACGTGTGATATACATACACTTTTTTTGGATCATATTTTCTATTCCGCTATTTAATTTAACTGGGCCTCCATGCGAGACCTGTGTGCCTTGTTGCGCTGTTTTGAGTACTCCACCAACATGGCCAGTGGCAATGACGCCGTTCTCAGCTTAACTATCCCACTTCTATGCCTCCTTGAAAAAACAATTCGGGCGATGATGGAAGAGGATGTGGCACAGGATGAGGAGGAGGAGGAGGATGAAGAGGTAACATTTCCAAGGCTTTCAGGGCAGTCATTCGCAAGGGGCTCCGAGGGTGGGTTCCTGCACACGCAAACGCCAGGGACGCAATTGTCCAGCAGGGGCACAGTTCTGGAGGATGAGGAGGATGAGGAGGAGGAGGAGCTGGAGGAGGAGATGGAACCATGTTCACAGCAGGGTGGCACCCAGGCCAGCTCATGGCCATCACTGGTGCGTGGCTGGGGGGATACAGAGGACACGGACGATACACCTCCCACAGAGGACAGCCTTTCGTTGCCTCTGGGCAGCCTGGCACACATGAGCGATTACATGCTGCAGTGTCTCCACAACGACCGCCGAGTTGCCCACATTCTAACTTGTGCTGATTACTGGGTGGCCACGCTGCTGGATCCCCGTTACAAGGACAACGTACCGTCCTTAATTCACTCACTGGAGCGCGATCGCAAGATGCGCGAGTACAAGCGCACGCTGGTAGACGCCATGCTGCTGGCATTCCCATCTGACAGCGGGGCCACAGTGGAAGCACAAGGCAGAGGAGGAGGAGGAGGAGGTCGCCAACGCAACCAGGGCACCGCCAGCACCTCAGAAGGCAGGGTTAGCATGGCCGAAATGTGGAAAAGCTTTGTCAGCACGCCACAACAAACAGCAGCACCAGCAGCTCAGATGGAACGTCTTAGCAGGAGGCAGCATTTTACCAACATGGTGGAGCAGTATGTGTGCACACGCCTACATGTAGTGAATGACGGGTCTGCCCCCTTCAACTTCTGGGTCTCCAAATTGGGCACATGGCTTGAGCTTGCCCTTTACGCCTTGGAGGTGCTGGCGTGCCCTGCAGCCAGTGTATTATCTGAACGGGTATTTAGCACGGCTGGGGGCGTTATAACAGACAAGCGCAGCCGCCTGTCCAGAGACAATGTGGACAAGCTCACGTTCATTAAAATGAACCAGGCATGGATCCCACGGGACTTTTCCGTACCTTATGCAGAATAGCAATGGATACCGACCTTACCCACCCATTGTTCCATTTTTGCTCTTTCTCACTCTTTTGGGGTGTACCCTCATTTAAAATTTTTGAAAAGAAGCAGTGTTGGCTACCTCGTCCTCCTCCTCAGGGCCAGATTAATGTAGGGGCTATTGGAGCTGCAGCTCCAGGCCCCTACCTTTTATATAGGCCCCGGGTTGGCCATATTCACTGTTACCGCTCTTCTGTCACTTGTAAACACAGAAGTCTGGCTTCTATGCTCGCTTCCCCAGGCAGCACCCTCAGAACCTCCCCACACAGCGTGAAGGCCGGACAAGGAGGGACAGTTGGCGATGCATGGATGTGTTTATGGGCTTCAGAGACAGCATCCCATGTTGAATTAGGCATGCATGGCTGCACCCTTCCTCCTCTGGGTGCATGGCAAGGCACGGCCCTTAAGGCCCTTCAAAATCCTCAGCACCAAGCCCATGATGCTGTTAATCCGGCCCTGGTCCTCCTCCACCGCCGCTTCCACCTACACCGCCCATAGGTGTGCGCAGCCTATTGCATTAAGGTGTGCACCCCAAAGTTGAAATACACATGCATGTGTTTGCCAGCAGGGAGAGTAATGTATCGGGGCCATGTACCTGTAGGCAAGGAGAAATAGAGCAGAGCAGGTCCCAGGGAGATCTTTCCCATCTCCTCACTGGCAATGCTATGTGCCCTAGGTGATTAGGGTGTGCCCAGGCACACCCAGCACACCCTGTGCGCACGCCTATGTCACCGCCACATCCACCACCACCTCAACCTCCCTCCTACTCCATATGGGCCTCGTCCTTCAGAGATGAAGAAGAACATTGTTTTATTTTTCTGTTTTTTTTTTGTTGTTTTAAGTTATTTCCCTATCCACATTTGTTTGCAGAGCACTTGCCATGCTCTTAATTACGTTTTGCTGCCATTTGCAGCACTCTAGCCCTTTCCTTTGGTGTTTTAGAGCCATTTTAGTGCCTTAAAGTTCGGGTCCCCATTGACTTCAATGGGGTTCGGTGTCCGGGAAAAGTTCGGTAAAAGTCCGGGACACGGACCCGGACTTTTTTTTAAAGTTCGGCCGAACCCGTCGAACACGGACATCTAGGTGTTCGCTCAACCCTAGTCCTGACAAGTGGTATTATTTTGGAGTTGGGTGAAAGATTTGAGGCTATTGGTCATGAATAGGTAATTTAGGTGGTGAATGCCTTTGTTCGTCCATTCTGTGAGATGTAGATCGTCAGTGAAACTGTGAAGCGTTGTTATAGGAATTTTAAGGTTTGCATTGTGAGGATTTAAATGAGATAGGGATAAAAGTTTCAGCCATGCTTTCACCGTGGCTATCATAGTTGGTAGAAAATATGAGGTCCCAAGCAGCCATTTTTGTCCCAAGATGGCTGCTATCTAGCCATGATTTAATGGTTGTTTAAAGGTGTATGATGTTTCTATTATTCCCCATAAGGTGTTGGGTACTGCTTTAATTTGGGCGAGGATAGTGGCCCAGTAGTAGTCGCCCAGGTCTATGTATCCAGTGCCACCTACTGATCTATGTTTTATCAGTCTGTGGTGAGCACATCTGGGTTTTTTGTTGTTCCGTATAAATTTCGATAGTATAGACTGTAGGAGTTGAGATAGGAGGATTGGATTGGGAGAGGCAACATTCTGAATAAATAGAGAAGTTGTGGTAGATGCATAATTTTGAATGCCGCCAGTCTGCCTGCCCAGGAGAATTCATATTGTGCCAGTTTGGGAAGATCTGTTTGTAGTTTATCTCGGAAGGGAATGTAGTTGGCTTGGAAAAGGGTGCTGAATGTTTTTGTTACTGTAATACCTTAATATGTTATCCTGGTGTCTGCCCAACCGTATGGGAATTTGTGTTGTAACAGGAGTTTAGTGGTACTGTCTATGCCAATTCCTAGAATACTGTAGATAACTTTGTTTCATTAATTGTATAGCAGGACATTTTGCTAAACCAATGTATTATCCGTTGTACTTCCTCTAGGGATCCGGATGGATTGGTAAGTCTTAGGATGACATCATCAGCAAACAGACTAATTTTGTTGGTTTGGGAGGCTATAGAAATTCTGAAGATTAGGGCGTTTTGTCTTATATGTTCTGCTAGAGCTTAGAGGTGAAGTGGGGTATCCCTGTCTAGTACCGTTAGTGATTTGGAAGGAGGTGGATAACAGGTCGGATTTAAAGACTTGTGCAGAAGGGGCCAAATATAATGCAAGAGTATTGCGTTAAGAATGGGACCTTGGAAACCAAATTTATGTAGGACTTGGTGAAGATATTGCCAGTGAACCCTGTCGAATGCCTTTTTGGCATCTAGGGAAAAAAGTATTGATGGGGCGTTTTCTGCGTGGATTATATTAATTAGTCTCCTAGTGGCGTCTGAGAACTGTTGGCTCTTAATGAAGCCAGATTGGTCTTCGTGTATTAGTCCTGGTAAGATGTAGATTATTCTGTTGGATATGAGTTTGGCATAGATTTTTATATCGTTGTTGAGCAGAGAGATTGGGCGAAAGTTTTGTGGGAATGTAGGGTCTTTAGCTGGTTTAGGTAGTGTTACTACCAGTGCGGACAGCATTTATTTTGGGAAAGATGAAGAGGAGGCAGCATTGTTATAGAGGGAGCATAGTTGAGGGTTTAATATGTTTTGGAACTGCTTGAATTATTTGCTTGTCAGGCCATCGAGTCCTGGAGATTTGTTGTTGGGCATGTCTTTATTCACTAACGATTTCAGCAGTTGTGAAAGGAGCATTCAGGTCAGTTAAATATTTTGATGACAGTGTAGGGAGGCTTATTTGAGAGAGGAATTCATCAATTTCAATTGTTGTAGGTTGGTGTGTAGTGGCATTGTTTTTTTTATGTGGTAGAGAGTACTATAATAGTGGCTGAATGCGTCAGCTATAGCTTGGTTTAGAATTTTTTTGTTCGTGTCCAGATGGTATCTATGAGTTATTTTAGATTCCTTTAAAGCAAAGAGCCATTGTCTTCCCTGCTGTGTTACTGGTGGAGTAGGTGGAGGTTTTAAGTTTGCATTGCATTTTCTCATAGGAGTCAAATAATAAAGCACCTGGCAAAGTGTAAAAAGCTTGTTTTTTGTGTTCTGGGATGGATTAAGTTTTTTTTGGTTTTCAGTATACTTGATATCTTTCAACAATGCTTCCATTTGCTGCATCCTCTTTTTCTTTGCCGTAGACCCCATTTAAATCAACAAACCTCTGATAAATGCTTTATGTGCATTCCAAACTGTTGACTGTCAGATACCGAATCAGAGTCATTATATAAAAATGTCTCTAATTTTGCTGTAAGATCTTTTGTGTAAGTGGGGTTCTGTAATAAAGAGGGATTTGCTCTCCACATATAGAAGTGTGGGTGAGAGAATTTATCAGTTAAGGTAATACTGATGGTCTGACCAGGTTGCAGTGTGGATGCTAGCAGATTTAATTTGTTGGAAGTAAAGTAACCCTTTTATTGGTGAGAAAAAGGTAAATTCAAGAATAAGTGTTATGTCTTGCTGAAAGGTTGGTGTACTCTTTCTTGCTTGCGTGGCAACATCTCCAGGTATCATAAATGTCGTTGTCTTATATCAACTTGTTTAGTAAAGAAGCAAAGCATTTGGTGCTCGAGGTGGAGTCCAGGTTGTAGTATAAAACTATATTAAAGTCACCACATACTAACAAGTGGCCTTTTTATATCTTCTTTGTCTTTTTAAGCGTAGTGTTGAGAAAATGGATCTGGCGTTGGTTTGGGGCGTAGATGCTTAATATTGTGTATCCAGTATTGTTAATAAAGCATAGTAAAAGAATATATTTGAGTCACATATACTTTTTTGGAGATGGAAGGATACAGAGTACTTGATGGCAATAATTATGCCACATTTTCTGTGGGCAGCAGGCTTTAAAGATGTGAGTGATACTCTTGTTATGACAGGTTGGTTGTGCATCACTGGCAAAATGTGTCTCTTGGATGCACAGGACATAGCAGTTGTGTCCTGTAGCGGTTTTCCACAATGAGGCATGTTTGGCTAGATGGTTGAGTCCCAGGGAAAGGATAGTGATAGTCATTGTGATGGATTTGAAGGGGTAGTGCCGGGTGTTGGATTGTACTTACAGTTGGAAGAATGGTACAACTTCAATGCCAGGGAGGCCGAGATTTTAATGCTAGGGTTGTTCAGTTCGGGTTTCAATGGGACCAGTCTGGTAGGCTGTGTATATTCGAAATTCAGACTATAACCAAATCAGAAAAAAAAATGTGATATGTTATGGTCAAATATATAACAGATAGTAAAATAGAGTTAAGCAGCTCTTAAAAGTGAATAGGAGCTGCAATGTTTATCAAGGGGAAAAGTTCACTCAGGAGGACAACAGAGCCAGAATCTGGGTAGGGTAAGAATGAGTTGGCGGTTGTATTTTTGTGACAGTTATTCACATCTTGATCCCAGGTGGTCGAAGTGTGCTTGGGTGTTTTGAGTAAGTCTATGTTCTGTCCATTTTGTTCCTGTGTCTCTGGGTTTTTTCCGGAACAATGCCCCACGTGCGTAGGAGTTTTATGCCACTCCCTACAGTGAGGATGGAATGGGTTGTACCATTGTGAGTGATAAGTAGTGTGGCTGGGTAGCGCCATCTGTATGTGATGCGATAGTTGGTGAAAGCTTTAGTAATTGGGTTTAGCTGTCTTCACATTTGTAGAGTGTACTTTGACAAATCCGCAAAAAGTTGTATACCTGCATAGGGTTGTGGTAGGGTGCTGAGTGCCCTGGTTTTGGCAAGAAATTGTTCCATGACTGTGTACAAGTGGATACGCGTGAATACATCCCTAGCTATTGAATCGGCTAGGTGCTGGGGTTTAGGGATTCTGTGGATCCTATCAATTGTCAGTTCCAGTTGCAAAAGATCTAGAAGTATTGGAGATATCATATCTCTAGCGTATTTTTTCAGGTCATGGGATGGAACTGACTCCGGAACCCCCCTTAATTTGATATTGTTGCATCGCAAATGATCCTCAAGATCCGCTAGCTTTGCTTGTATTTTCATATGGCCATCTTTATTTTCCTTTATAGGCATCAATGAGGTCGCTAACAGTGGTGGTGCATTCATCCATCTTTTTTCAATATATTGTATTCTGTCCCCCATATTTTGCCAATCAGAAGTGAATTTATGAAACAGGGATAAGAAGCTTGTCAGTAGTGATGTTTGTAGGGACACAAGCATGTCTTTCACTGTTGTGTCCTGGACAGGCTGTCCTGAGGTAGGGAATGCAGCTATGGAGGACTGCAATGTAGGCTCTGTTTGTGTTAAGGCTAATGTGTCACTCACCAGGGCTTCAGTCGTTTGAGAGAAGTCCATCCTCATCCTTGCCTTAGCAGGGCTGCCAGAACCTGGGCTGTTTTTAATTGAGCTGCTGGGTTAGAGAGGTGCTATCCCGCTGTCTCTATCTCCCAGGTCCCCATCAGGGAGATCCGTGTAGGCTGATGTCAGCCCTGAGGATGGAGCGGCAGCACCATTTTGCCTTCTCCCACTCGCTTGTGACGGCTGGATAAAGAAGGCTGTGAGCTTCTGTGGCCACCTTTCTTCTTTCCTCTTGTGGGACATTGTGGGCACAGGTTTCCCGGGTGTGAAGGCACTGTCTGGGTGTCCGGATGAGGCAGGGAACCCCACTGTAGCTGTGGTTATCCCCTGTCAGCTTGTGGAGCTCAGAGCTTAGGCGTCCATCTTCAGCGCTCGCAAGCCCAAGACATTCCACAGATTTTTAATGGGTTTGAGTCTGGGCTCTGACTAGACCATCATGCAAGGACATTCACCTTTTTCTCCATTAACCACTGTGTGGTCATTTTTGCTGTGTTCTTTGGGTCATTGTCACTTTGGAAGGCAAACCTTCTTCCCATTGACAACTTTCTGGCAGAGGGCAGCAGATTTTCCTCAAGAGTGTATTTTGCTCCACCCATTTTTCCTTCTATCCTGACAAGTGCTCCAGTCCCTGCTGCAGAGAAACACCCTCATACCAGGATATTACCATCTCCATGCTTTACTGTGGGAATGGTGTTATTTCGATGGTGAGCTGTATTGGTTTTCCGCCAGACATGTTGTTTGGTGTTGAGGCCAAGCAATTCAATTTTAGTCTCATTAAACCATAACACCTTTTTCCATGTGACCTTTTTTGCAACCCTCCCATATAAGCCACATTTCTGGAGAATGGGTAATATTGTTGTCACATGCACACACTGAACATGGTTTGTCAAATATTTCTGCAACTACTTCAGAGCTGCTGTAGGTTTCTTGGTAGCCTCTCTGACATGTTTTCTCTTTGCTCTTTAATCTAGTTTGGAGTGACGTCCTGATCCAGAAAAGGTCTATATTGCACCAAATATCTTCCACTTCCTAATATTAGATTTTGCTGTGCTTCTAGGCATTGATAATGCCATTGATTTTTAATTTTTTTTTTGTACCCATCTCATGACTTGTACCTGTCCACAACTTTATTCTGGAGATCTTTTGACAGTGCCTTGCCTCCCATAGCTGTTTGCTTCAGTTTCACTACAAGGGACTGAAATGATCCAGGAAAGTTCTCTCCATGCTGAGCTTTTCAAAATGACTACAGCTGATCACAGTTGAAAGTCAAATGGCTTTCTCTGAGAAGGCTTCCTATTGAGAAGGTGATTAGCTTTACCTGATTGAGTTTTAAAGTCATTTTTAGGAGGAGGTGATCCTTTTTCAAACTGATTCTGTTTTGATTTTTTTTATTAATTTATGACATGTTGGTGTTATGTGTTCCTTGGTTGTTAAGTAAATACAGCTGGATAACACAAAAAATGTGTCTGTCTTCATTTCAGGCTGCAAAGCAAAGAAATGTGATTATTTTTGAGGGGGGGGGGGGGGGTGATTCTTTTCTATACCCACTGTATATACTTACCTTACTTCTTTGTTCCCCACTACTCCATTTAATACCTGGAGCCAAAGGAGTGACCATAAAATTTGCAGTGCGACACACTCATGTGACAGAGCTGTCTATTCTGTTTGAGTTACAATTCCTACAACTTGCAGCTTACACAGTGATTTGGTTTTACTTCTGAATAGTGTAGTGGGATATTAAAAGGGAAGTAAGCATATGTGTCTACAGAATCCTGCATAAAAGAAAAACTGTTGCTTTGTGCTTCTTTGGCAAAGAACTGACATTACTTGCTTTAAACAAATACCACTAAATTAATAAAAGTTGCATACCTGGAAATCAGCAACGGCTTCAACAAATTGAGATCTTATATTCTACGCAAATTGAACTAAGCTCAGAATTTAATATTCTGGGTATTTTGTATGCATCTCTCATATCTTAAATAAAACATAACTTTGAACATATTTATTATAAATTCTTCATGGCACATTAAAATGCATCTCTGCCCTATTTAACTTTAATGGTAATATATAGTTTTATTTATTAACTGCTACATATCTGTTATTTAAATTACAGCTTACTAATAGCAGTGATGAAGACACAATATTACTAAGTAGATGTTTCAATTAAACAAGCTCATGCAATGTTACGGTACTTGGTAGATGCTAATTAAACAAGCTTAATTTTTGGCATTATCAGTAATGTTTGGAGCCTCGTTATTCTCAGAGTTATGAAGACATGACAAGAAATTATTATACACATAAGAAATTGCACCCTGTCATTCAATGAAGATAAAACACAAAGCTGCAATCACCCTTATCTGATGGATTTTACTGTAACAAGCTGCATTAACAAGACCATTGCTGTATTCTTAACAACATCTCTCTCATCAGATTAATGATATTTATGAGTCTGATGCCTCCATTTCAGTAGATGCAAATTACAACTAAGATGAATAATAAAGATAATGTTAAAATATCAGTAATTTATCAACAGAACATTTTTAAAACTGTATTAAGAGATGTGGCTATTTGTTGTTGCTCATGTTTTATTTCTTGCATCCAAAAGTATAACTGCAAAAGCTACCTCTAGGAAAATGCCCAATGGTCCTTCTCTTTATACTGTAGCCATACTTTAAATACTAAGTAAACTATTTTTATCGGTATCTATTTTTTTTTGCACACTAATTAGTTGTATATTCCCCACAGTGATACAACGCGCCACCCACTACAGACATTAAGATCCTATTGCCTCATGACTCTGTGATACTCAAGAGCATCATGTAAGGCTGACCCATCTTGTTTATTCTGTTTTCATTAAAAATAAAAGATTTGCACAATTGCTTCCACTTCCTATCTTTAGCACTCAGTTGTTACAATTTAAATATATTGATGACATATGTAATGCTGACCTCAATGCATTTATATAGTTACATAGTTAGTCTGGTTGAAAAAAAACACACAAGTCCATCCAGTTCAACCAATAGAAGGGAAAAAAAATAATGCAATCCTATTTATACAATCCTATGCCCACAATTGATCCAGAGGAAGGCAAAATCCCAATAAAGCATGATCCATTTTGCAGCAGGGGAAAAACGCCTTTCCTGATCTCCAAGAGGCAACTGGATCAACTTTACCTTTAAATTTTTAGCTATCAACATTGCTGCAATTTCTGGTGCAATACAAGATGAAACCTATGGTAACCACATTCCACTTCCTACCTAGAAACTTATTTAAAGTTATTTATCTAAAGCAAAAACTAAATAAATAGAAAGAGAGTGAAAGTAAGGTAAAAATCCCCAGCAGGAACACAGACAAAATGAAAACATAACACAGGATATAAAATATCCACACTAAATTCAAACCTAGAAACAATTTTCTGATTTATAGTACATGTTAAATAAACTTTGAAGAGGAATTCCAGGTATTAATATTTTATACATAGTTTCGTTGATATAGCTTGACCCAATGTAACTATGCATATACCATACCTGGCTGATGCCCATGGAAGCTGTAAATCTCTGAGGTAGACTCTCCAGTGTCTCCAGTGCAAAGTATTCTCTGATGGGATGAGGTGTAAAGACAGGGTAGTGACATCATGCTCTCCACCTTGTCCAATCAGAGAATGCTTTGCTTTCATTCAGAAAATGCATAGCATTCTCTGAATGGCTCCTTACCTGAATGCCTGACCTCATGTGTTTAGGATGCAACAGGCCAGTTGCTTAGCTCAGGATGAAGAAGCAAATGGAGACCACCTGAGTAGAGTAGCCGCATTTATTTCAGTGATTTACAGCTTTCAGGGGCTCTGGACAGGCATGGTATACACATAGTTTCATTGGTTCAAGCTGGACCACTATACCCAACTTTAAAATATCCACACCTGTATTTCCCCTTTAATCTAGTCTGCTTTTACTGTTCAGACATAAAGCAGACTCATTTATAGTACTTCATAACAGACAAATTTTCTGCCAATTTAGTTTAAAATTTAAAAATGATATGAAAACTGCTTCAGGCATTATATTCTGTGATACCCAACTAGAGATGAGCTTAAGGTTTGGGATGAGCATAATTTTTTGGCAAACTCAACCCATTACCGATTCACAGACACTTCAAACTAATGTGGCCATTCTCTGCCATGGAAATGAATCAAAAATAATGCACTGCCTGACCTTTTAACTTAAGGCAGGTGGATTAGAATGAGGTCTTTGTTATATGCCAGGCTCATAATTATCCACTTGCCTACTGGACATTTTCACTCCTATCCTACACAGACTAATTTTCAGCTTTCAGTGCAGTCACACTTTAAATGACAATTGCGTGTTCATGCAACACTGTACCCATATGACATTTTTATCATCTTTTTCACACAAATAGAGATTTTTTTTGGTGGTATTTAATTATCACTGGGTTTTTAATTTTTTGCTAAAAAAACAAAAAAGACTGACAATTTAAAAAAAAAAAAAAACATTTTTCATAGTTTCTTTTACAGTTTTCCAAATGGGTAATCTTTCTCCTTCACTGATGTGCGCTGATGATGCTGCACTAATGGGCACTGATAGGATGCACCAATGGGCACTGATGAAATGGCACTGTTGAGGCAGCACTGATGGGCTCTGATAGGTGGCACTAACGAGCACTGATGAGGCAGCACTGATGTGCACTGATGAGGTGGCACTAAAAGGTGACACTGTATATTTCATATTCATTTACGTGTGCTGTAACATTTTGTGTTGAAAAACAGACTGTTTTATACTGTTAGCTTAAATGTTGAAAGAAAGGGGTGCGCTGATTGGGTGAAAGGCTGCAACCAGATAATGTGAAATGTGAATATTTAAAGTTGATGGTGCGCTTTTCTGGATAGGTGAGAAATAATATATTAAACAATATAAAAAATCAATATAAGGGTGTATCCCCAATATGTGTCACAGTGCTTAAGTGAATGCAGTGTTAAATACACAAAATCTTCAAAAAACACTCAGTGTGACAATAAACAAGTAATACACATGAACTAAAGTCCAATAATTAAGGTGATCCAAAAAATTAGAAAATGGTGAAAAAGTCCAAATAATAAATCTTGTGATGATTATGGTGTTCCCTCCACCTGGTGAAATGCCTCCTTACCTGGCGGAAAGAAGGTAAGTGCCTGAAAATAATGATTCTTATAGAAATGAAGCCAATATCCTAGTTCCACCTCCACACGTGCACGATCACACTGGTGATAAGTAAATACAAGCCTCTTACCAGATGTAAGAGACAATCAAGCCTCTAAAATATCAGATGATACTGTGAACATAAGGTTGCTTCCTTAACACTGTAGATGGATGGATGGCTCCCACTTTCTTCCCTCTGTACAAACCACGTTAAACAGTATATTCCCCATGATGTTCCAGTGCACATGAAAGTATAAATGGGACTAATAGTGCATTACCGTAATATACAGTTTATTAGATATACAGACTTGCACTTACAGTTTGGTTGAATAAATACGAGCTGAAAATCATGTAATGACAGGCTGAGGATCTCTATGTGCATCGTGTCCGGCTGCAGCACGAACCTCCGATGACGCAATGACGGCACGCCTCCCTCCTGACGCGTTTCCTCCAATAGGGCTTTCTCCCATCTCAAGTCGACGCCCTATTGGAGGAAGGAGGCATTTCACCAGGTGGAGGGAAAACCATAATCATCACAAGATTTATTATTTGGACTTTTTCACCATTTTCTAATTTTTTGGATCACCTTAATTATTGGACTTTAGTTCATGTGTATTACTTGTTTATTGTCACAATGAGTGTTTTTTGAAGATTTTGTGTATTTAACACTGCATTCACTTAAGCACTGTGACACATATTGGGGATACACCCTTATATTGATTTTTTATATTGTTTAATATATTATTTCTCACCTATCCAGAAAAGCGCACCATCAACTTTAAATATTATACTGTTAGCTTGCAGAGGGTTTGAATGGGGCACCGGCAAAGGAATAAACCTTCTTTGAAAAGGATTACAGGGTGGCAGCGCTGACAATTTTTACTCCTATTTTTCAGGCTCCAAAGCTGCTTACCTACTTCCTAACAATTTAACAGTTTGTGTGGCAATTGTCTCTGAATGATACACTATAATTTTTAAGTAAAATAAAAACCTGCCTTGTTCTCCCCTTTATATTGCAGCCCAAGGTGCTTATGTACGATCTAACCACCTTACAATATGTGTGGGTATTGTGTCACAAATAATAAAATGTCTGCTTAAGTACTGTCCATCCACTCTACAATTTGTGTGACTATTTTTTCTGAAATAACACATGCTAATTATTTTTTTTTACCGTATAAAAACCTCCTTGTCTCTTCCTCATAGATTACAGCCCAACAAGGGTGCTTTTATACTATTCAGCCACTTTACAGATTGTGCAGATATTGCTTCTGAATAATATTTATTTCAGCATAAAACATAAAGCAGAGATCCTGCCTTGCCTCTTTGAATGCTTGATTACTCTCTTGATGCTAGTTAAGCCAAAAACATACCTGAAGTCTATATTTTGAATAATGTTGGAATAATTGGGGATAGAGGGATGGAAGGGAGTTCCAGGAATATGAGGTTGTGGTTATGAAGTGTTTTTGTGCACTGTGTGTTGACATTTTATTATAAATAGTTTAGACAATTCAGTGTGGTACTGTAAAATGTTGCAATGAATTAGAATTGGGTACTGCTGCTACAATTAAGCCAAGCAGCAAAGTAAAAGAAAAAAGTAAATTACACATCCAATATATGTAATGCCGGAATATGGTGTTGCTAAATTGTACTGCTTCATAACACCACATACAGCTTTACGGCATCTCCCAATTAATGTCATTGAAAGGGTTTGTGTTTTTACCATGTTGCCCTTAAAGTCACATTAACCACTTCCCGCCCGCCCTATTACAAAATGACGGCGGGAATGTGGTTGTGTTATCCTGACCGGACGTCATATAACGGCGGAAGGATAACACAGCTCTGGGCGCCCCCCGGGGGGCGCGCAGAGCGGCGATCGGTGATGCGAGGTGTCAGTCTGACACCCTGCATCTCCGATCTCGGTAAAGAGCCTCTGACGGAGGCTCTTTACCATGTGATCAGCCGTGTCCAATCACGGCTGGTCACATAGTAAATAGGAACAGCCGTTGATCGGCTTTCCTTAGTTCGTGCCTGACAGGCACGAGCAAAGGAGCGCCGATCGGCGGCTCCCCTGACAGGGGGGGGGTCGGCACTGGTAATCAGATCATTGATTACCAGTGCAGACCCTCGGGGGGGGGATGCCACTAGATCCACCAGGGATGCCCACTATGACCCCAGGGATGCCCACTATGACCCCAGGGATGCCCACTATGGCCACCAGGGATGGCAATCAGGGCTCAGGGAGCCCCCCATTGCCCTCCCCATCAGTGATGCCCACCAGTGTCCTCCCTATCAGTGCTGCCCACAAGTGCCCATCATTGCCATCCTTTAGTGTCGCCCACCAGTGCCCATTATTGCCCACCAGTGCCGCCTATCAGTGCCCATCAGTGCCCATCAGTGCCACCCGTCAGTGCCACCCATCAGTGCCCATCAGTGCCCACCAGTGCCGCCTACCAGTGCCCATTAGTGCCCGTCAGTGCCACCTATCAGTGCCCATCAGTGCCACCTATCAGTGTCCATCAATGCTGCCTATCAGTTCCCAGCAGTGCCGCCTATCAGTGCCCACCAATGCTGCATATCTGTGCTACCTATCAGTGCCGCATATCAGTGCCTATCAGTGCCGCATATCAGTGCCGCCTATCAGTGCCACCCCATCAGTGCCACCCCATCAGTGCCACCCCATCAGTGCCTCCTCATCAGTGCCTGTCAGTGCAGTCTCATCAGTGCTCATCAGTGCAGGAAAAAACTTATTTATTTACAAAATTGTATAACATAAACAAAAAAACTTTTTTTTTTTTTCAAACTTTTCGGTCTTTTTTTATTTGTTTAGCAAAAAGTAAAAATCGCACAGGTGATCAAATACCACCAAAAGAAAGCTCTATTTGTGGGGGGAAAATTACATAAATTTGGTGTAGGTACAGTGTTGCATGATCGCGCAATTGTCATTCAAATTGCAACAGCGCTAAAAGGGGAAAATTGGCCTGGGCAGGAAGGGAGGGAAGTGCCCTGTATTAAAGTGGTTAAATGTCATATTTTTGCCAAAGAAGCAAAGTGCCTTTGTAAGATTTACTTTTGTATTTTTTTACTGCACTAAATATACAAGTGAGCACTAGGACTCTGTTACCTGGAAAGGATAAAGATGGCAACCACTCTTAAGACACTAGCCTCCATCTCTCTCTGAGACATACTGTACAATATAAAGTATACAGTGTAAAATGAACGATTAAAGCGAATTAAAGGGAGAAACATCTCTCTGTTGAATAGTATTTTTTTTTTTGCATAGGTACATGTACCCATCGCTCCCCATGCCTATTAGTCTTGAAAATAAATCGATTTTTAAGATTCGACATTAATAGACTTTAATGGGGTTTGGTTTTGAAGTTCACAATTTTCAGACTTCCTGCTGGGTTCCACAATTATCCTCCTTAACCAAACCCAGACACATCTACTCAACCATTTACCCAACCCAATACTGTACCAAACTATATAATATTTACAATTCAGTGTAAAGTATTCAAAACTATAGATCTAAGCAGGATTGAACTGGACCTCTGGACAACCTTCTGTGAGCCCTCACAAACTCCTCTTATGAACAACTGTGCTTATAGACAGATACACTGTGGCTGTGCATTTGACATTGTAGGAAAGTGCTAATGCATGATTTAGGAAATTACATCACTTTCTGGATTGCTGCAGTGCTGCAATTTCTTCCAGCACATTTATGCATATAGATAGAATCTAATAGGCAGTATGAGCGGGATAAAGACTATGAATGGCTGGGTGAATTTCCAGGTGTAAAATGTGTAAGGTTTGCCCTAAAAGTGTTAAAATACAGCTTGTGGGGAAGCCATGCAGTATTTCGAATGGGAGGATTACTGTTGTGAGTTGGTGAGACTCTGGCTGTGGCACTGTAATTTAGGAGTATTTTGTGAGTATGGACAACAACTGTGGAATATGTGAGTACTGCAATGAGTAGGTTCAGACACTATATATCTAAAAGCTATAAGCCATGCCCAATATTCAACACAACTCAGCCACACTCATTTTCTGTCACAGTGCACACAGTGAGCTGCTTTTTATCTCTACACCCATGTATATAAAGTTGGAAGGCATGTATATTATATTGTTTGACCTAATGTACCACAACTAGGGCAGCATTCAATTTCTGAGTCCCTGGCCAGCAATCTACATAACATTTAAATCTTGCAGAACCAGAGAACATCTTGTGATCCTTGGACTGTTCCCTTGTTCTAAGAGATCCACTGAAGTGGAAAATGGTCTGTAATCAATTAGATCTGTCTGCCCAAAAAGTAATACCTCAGTACACACATATTGACCAGACATTCATTTTCTACTATTCAGTAGTTACCCTCAGGGGATAGTTTCCAAGTGGGTAGTGCTACTGGATGTTATTCCCAAATTAAGTTCCTGGAAAAAGACTGCTCCTAAAACAATATCGGAGGCATGCGTTTGAACATGAACTTCTTGATACAATATTGCCTTCAGGTCTTAAAAAGCTCTCTCCACCTCTTTAATCTATTTCACCATGGTGGACTTGCTTCTTTTGGTGAGATCAGTAAGTGGAGCTACTAACAGTTTGGTAGTATCCTACAATCTCTAGTAAGGCTCTAATCTGATTTTTTTTTACACCAACTTTAACTTTCTTTAGTCTTGTACATTAGAGGCTTTATGACACCCTGCCCATTTCTGTAGCCAAGCTACTGGACTTCTTTCAGGCTTATAGCATTTTTAATTAACTGATATGGGGCTTAAAATGCAGTCCATCACTAAGGAAAAGCCCCACGTAAACCAAAATGGAGGACTACATACTGGTACAGGCCATCTTTTGTTGCAAAAGCTGTCCTTTCTTGACTGTTAGGGTACCTGTCAATACCAGAATGAGGGTGGTAATGTACTTGGCAAGACGCAGCCTTTCTATCATCTCATCCGCCTGGGGGTTGAAATAAGAAATACATGTTGATATTTCATTTAGTTTCTTAAAGTTATTGCAGAACCTCAGGCTGGGCTTATGGATAAGCACAATGGGACTTGACCATTTCCTATTAGATTTCTCTACAATGACAAGGACTATTTTTTGTGCCTCTTCTGACATAGCTTTTCTCTGAGCTTCAGGTACCCAAGAACACTTTTAATTTACTTTGACATGAAATTCCATCACAATCTAATGGTAAATGACATGGTAATTCTGAAAACATCTTTAGATTTTTTTGGTAAAAACTCTTTTGTCTCCTGATAGCAGCATACAGGGTATCTAAAATCATAAACTTTTTATACCTTTCATTGGTAATTACAGATGAGTGAACTGAGCAAAGTTCAGTTCGCTGGAAGTTTTCAAACCAAACAGGAATTCCATAAACCCGGAACATAGCACTTAAACTCAATTTAAGGCTGGTCTTTTGCAAGGCCAATTTGAAAACTTTTGTTAAAAAAGGGCATAGGTAGCTGGGTACTGCCATGGGGATATACAGTATACCAATGCAAATTTCTTTTTTTTTTAATTGCTGTTCAGTGGCAAGAGTTTTTTTTAAACCAGCTTAACATTAAAACATGAATTATTTAATGGCCTAACCCTGTACAGGAAGTTGCACACCTACATAATTATACATATAAGGGTCTGTATCTGGACATGCAACCTCTATAGTGTCTGGCTGTTGCTCTTCTCATTGTACTATCTGAGATGCTGGACAGCTCCTTGTCTGATCTCTTAGGACAATCTTTCATTGTCTGTCTTGTCTTGTTTCCTTTCCTTGTTTCAGGTGAACCTTGAAGTCTTTGCTCCTCCCATGAATTCGCTGATTTATGTCTCTGCACTTTCTGTTTGACAGATTATTGTGCTCTCACTCCACTTAGCTGATATCTTGCTCCTTTGTGTAACTACAGCTGTCATTATCTCCACTACCACTTGTCACCAATCTTTGGCTTGTGCCCCGACCATGCCTCTGCTTGATCCCACCTTGTAACCATTCATTATTGATATTTGGCTTGTTTCTCAACTACACTAATGCTTGATCCCAACCTGCAAGCACATGTTACCGGCCTTTGGCTTATTTACTGACTATGCTTCTGCTTGATCCCTACCCACTCAACCTGCTACTGGACCCCAGCTTGCACACCAGCTGGTGGAGAGATAACGAGGATCACAACCTGGTACTAACACTAAGCAAAACCCATCTCCACCATCTGCTCTGGCGAATATCAATTAGTGCTTAGACCCCCACACCTCGTGTGAGCCTATGTCATCTGCCAGAGTGACCTTCTTGTGTACTTATCCAGCTGGTCAGTGGGAGTCTCTCTACTGCTATAAAAGGGTCTCCCAGCCTGACTCCTGACTGTGACAGAATAAACTGGCCAAAACTTTGAGGCCACTATAATGATGCATGGTGCATTTGAAGAAGAAGGCAAGTTCCTGGAAACACCTCATGCACACCCCCTCTCCCGACATCCACCAGGCATTTTGACAGCTGTCATCCTTGTGTGCAACCTAGAACACCGCTGCCAATACCCATACTTGGAGCTGGCTGACTTCCTGCCATCCTCAATCTCTTGCTCAGTGATGTCTACAGCCTCACACTAATTACAGCTGTTTGGCCCCCGGGGGTTCCCTATCCATTCTGTTTCATGCTAACTTCTATGTAAGTGTGCTGCTTATTTTAACAAAGTGTTTTTAATGGGATACTGACCTCAGCACCCTGCTATTCATTTTCTTCCACAACCTGGTACTAACACTAAGCAAAACCCATCTCCACCATCTGCTCTGGTGAATAGCGATTAGTGCTTAGACCCCACATCTCGGGTGAGCCTCTGTCATCTGCCAGAGTGACCTGCTTGTGTACTTATCCCGCTTGTCAGTGGGAATCTCTCTACTGCTATAAAAGGGTCTCCCAGCCTGACTCCTGACTGTGACAGAATAAACTGGCCAAAACTTTGAGGCCACTATAATGGTGCATGGTGCATTTGAAGAAGAGGGCAAGTTCCTGGAAACACCTCATGCACATCCCCTCTCCCGACATCCACCAGACATTTTGACAGCTGTCATCCTTGTGCCAAACTAGAAAGTGTGGTGAAAGGGTAACATAAAATCCATGTTCAGTAAAAATAATTGCTGAAACAATGCAACTCTCTACACTTACTTCTGAGAAATATAAGGTATTGTTTGTTATCAACCTCCTGACTGAGGAAGCCCTAGCTCGGACCTCCCTTTATGTAGAATAAGACAGTGCTACTCAGATTTGGCCAGGTTAGGACAGGAAAGGGGAGAGATTTTTATTTATAGAGGTGGTCAATAGTAGAATAGAGAAGAGAAGGGTTAAAATGGCAAAGGATTTTACATGTAATCATTCGCTGCATGGAGGATAGGTGGTTGAAGACTGTTATACTGATAAGGTTGTTATCAGAGAGAGGAAAGGCGGTGTTGGCAAGGTTGCCAGGAGTGCAGAGATGGGAGAATACAAGGTTGAGGTTATTACCGTCAGAGTGAGTAGAAGTGTGTGTCCATTGTGTTAAGTCAAAAGATAAGGTTAGGTTGAGAACTTGGGTTGTAGCTGGGCTGTTAACATTAATGGGGATATTAAAGTCACCAAAAATGATAGTGGTGTTTCAGAAGAGAGAAAGTAAGAGAAGTCAGCAAAAAAGCATGATACTGGTCCAGAAGGCCAATAAATCACAGCAATCCTCAGAGAAATTGAAGAAAACAGACAAACACAGTGTGTCTCGAAAGAAGAGAGGGATAAAGAGGGAGAATTAGGAATGTGTTCTGTGGGGATAGAAGGAATCAACTCCCAGTGGAGGCCACCATGGGAGATGGCAGTTCCAGGATGTCCGTAAAAAAAAAAGAACGCTGATCAATTACCTCCTCATCACCCATATGGCTGCCCCATTGAACTGCTTCTAGGGGTAGAAATGCCTTGAGCTTGATCAGACATTCAGCATCTACAGGGGCAGTCCTGTTCTTTGGTTAGAAAAAGGACTTTGTCTTGTGTCCATACATCGATTGCCAGGATTTAAAAAAAAATCACTATTAAAAACATTATCCACTTCCCTTAATTACTGAAATGTTGCAAAACTAGACTTATGGGAGGCAATCATCTCATCAAAAAGAAGAATTGAAAGCTGCATTTAGAACCATACTGTATATGGCCATTTTGAGTCCCTGGCATGCCTTTTGGACATTGCAATGCTCCTGCAACTTTTCTACACATCAGTGATGTTTTTTTAGATCTGTTGGACACGTTTGTGATTGCATATCTGGATCATATTCTCATCTTTTCTGATAACCTGGAGGAGCATTACGAGCATGTTTAAACTGTCTTGAAAAGACTAAGGAAGAACTGACTTTATATCAAACTGGAGAAATGTGAGTTTAAACAAACACAGATACACTTCTTGGGAATATTATTTATCAAGGAGGAATGAGCATGGATCTCAAGAAGAACAATTTGTTGGATTTGCCAACTTCTACATAAAATTCATAAGAAACTTCTATAAGATGATAGCACCAATTACGCAGCTGAAAAAAAAGGGATGCCCTTTGTGCCGTCACTTGAAGCACAGACTGCCTTTAGTAAGCTAAAGACTCTTTTCACTTCTGCACCAATGTTGGTACATCCTGATCCTGAACTACCTTATATTGTGGAAGTGGATGCTTCAGACTCTGATGTGGGTGCTATCCTTTCTCAGTGAAGAGGAGAAAAGGTTCAGCTTCATCCTTGTGCTTATTTCTCTTGATAAATGTCTTCAGCCAAAAGAAATGATGGCATTTGAATTAAAGAGTTGCTAGCGATAAAGGAAGCCTTTTCCAAATAGAGGTATCTGCTGGAAGGAACTACTCATCCTGTAACTGTTCTCACTGATCATAAAAATGTGCAATTCATTAAGGGCTCTTTCACACGGGCGTTCCGTATGCCGTTTTTCATTCCATCCGTTTGCGGATGAAAAACTGACATAATGTATCTCTATGTAAATACGGATGTCATCGGATGATCATCCTCTGACATCCGTTTTTTGTCAGTTCAGTTCAGTTCAGTTCAGTTTTTTGAACGGAGGAGAACCCTATTTTTTCTTCCTTTCAAAAAACGGAACTGAAACAAAAACGGATGTCAGTGGTGTCATCCGCAGACATCCGTATTTACATAGACATGCATTATGTCAGTTTTTCATCCGCAAATGGATGGGATGAAAAACGGACATACGGACCGGATGACACAAGTGTCATCCGTGTCCGTTACAAAAAAAAAAAAAGGACCTGATCGGGCAAAAAAAAAAAAGGAACGCCCGTGTGAAAGAGCCCTAATTCTGCCAAGAGATTGTCTTCTAGGCCACTGTTTCTCAACTCCGGTCCTCAGGGCACACTAACAGGCCAGATTTTAAGTATTACCTTGGGGAGATGCAGACTAGAATACTGCTATCACTGAACAGCAAATTATATCACCTGTGATGTATTTCAGTTTTCTTGCAAACCTAGCCTGCTGGTGTGCCCTGAGGACCGGAGTTGAGAAACACTGCTCTAGGCAAGCACATTGGTCTCTATTATTTTCATTGTTCAATTTTAGTATCGACCTGGGTCAAAGAATGGTAAGACTGATTCCTTATCAAGGATGTTGACGAGCCTCTCAATGAAGGCAACTCTAAATGTACAATTATCCTCCTAAGGATATTAATCTTGAGTACAAGAAAGGCTTTTGTACTCAAGCACATCGTCCTTATATACCGGAATCGGTTCGGGTAGAAGGGCTCAGGTTGGTGCATGACTCTAAACTTGCTGGGTATTTTGGGGTTTTAACTTTTATCACTTTCCTTTTGGAAGCCTGGTTAAAATAAAGATGTCAAGAACTACAGTATGTGACCTCATGTTTGATCTGTTAATTTTCCTCTTTGGGGTTACTCCAACCACTCACTGTTCCAGCAAGACCATGGGGGTCAATTTCTTTGTGGTTGATTTACCTCCCTCGAATATAAAAAAAAACACTATTGTAGTAGTCATTGACCATCTCACTAATATGGATCATTTTCTACCAGCTATGGAGATACCCACTGCTAAACAAAAACTGCAGAACAGATGGTTCAGAAACATTATAAAGCATGTATCCCTGATAATATAGTGTCCGAGGAGTGCAGTTTAATTCAACAGTCTGGAAAAGCTTTTGGCCAGCATTAGGTGCTCAAATCAACCTGGTCACCTTTTGCATAAAACTTCCTGACAGTATGTTTTCCATGGATCCCTATTAAAAAACATTTTATTAAAAGCCTTTTTCTGGAAGAATTCTTCCCCCTCCTCCACCTATTGAGGTACAGGGTGAAGAAAAATTTGTGGTTGAAATAATTCTTGATTCCAGGATCTTTAGGAACAAATTACATTATTTGGTTCATTGGGAAGGATATGAACCAGAAGAAATATCTTGGCATCTTGGTTCAAACTCCCAGATTTAGAAAAGAGGTTTGCTCACAGACCTAGCCATAAGACATCCAGGGGCCATCTAGGAAGGAGGAGAGTATTGCCAGTTCTGAACCTTTGTGGTGTCTGGCTGTGGCTCTTCTAGCCATGGCACTTAAGATGCTGGACAGCAAACTGTCTGATCTTTTAGGACAATCTAGGACAATCTTTCCTTGTCTCTTGTTTTTGGTAACCCTTGAAACCTTTGCTACACGCATAAACTCTCCAATTTAAGCCATGTCTCTGCATGTCCTGTTTGCCAGATGATTGTGCTCTCTCTAGCCTATATCTCACTCCTTTGCATATCTGCACCTATCCTCATCTCCACTACCACTCGTTAATGACCTTTGGCTTGTTCCTCGACTACGCTTCTGCTTAAATCCTAAGCAGAAACGATTCATTATCAACCTTTGGCAGACAGAGGATGCATTGGCCTATTGCATTATCCCATGGATATTTTATTACCAAATAATAAAATATTTACTTACAAACCATGTAAGTTAACAGCGCATCAAGCCACCAGCTTGTTGTACAGTGGTTAGATTAACCCAAAATAATTCCAACACCAAAGAGATACCATCCAGGATCCAAACTGGCTTTTGTATTTTGAGGGAAAATTCTCTTCTTCAGAGCTACTAGTTTCATTCTGTTTGCAAAAAAAGGCATAGAGTCCCCCTCCAAATGTATTCCAGAGTGACCCTTATCCACCTTTTTTTCTAAAGGGATAGTAAACATTGTTAACATAAAGGGTACTGTTCCTTTAAGAAAAAACATCATGGGATCCCCTTCAAAATCCATAGCAAACCCTTATGTTTGTAGTATATGCTTTTTAGAAAGAATTATCCCAACATCCTTTCACCTACAAAAAATGTGGGGTTTCTTTGGGGGGGGGGGGGATTTATTATAATATGGAAGCTGTCTTTGAATTAACCATTTGTCTACTGGCCACTTTTACCCCATTCCTGCCCAGGCCAATTTTTTCAGCTTTTAGCGCCATCACACTTAGAATGACAATTGCGAGGTCATGCAACACTGTACCAATATAGCCATAGGAAATTTTTATAATTTCTTTTTATACAAATCGGGCTTTCTTTTGGTGGTATTCATTCAGCACTGTGTGTTTTTATTTTTTGCTAAACAAACAAAAAAAGACCGAACATTTTGAAAAAAAAGCCATTTTACATAGTTTGTTAAAAAATGTTTGCAAACAGGTAATTTTTCTCCTTCACCGATGTGTGCTGATGAGACTTCACTGATGGGCATTGGACACTAATAGGCTGCACTGATGGGCATTGATAGGTGGCACTGATAGGCACTAATGAGGCAGCACTGATGGGCACTGATGAGGCAGCACTGGTGGGCACTGATCAGGAGGTACTGATGAGGCAACACTGATGGGTATTAATAGGTGGCAATGAAGGGCACTGAGAAGTGGCATTAATAGGCTGCACTGATGAGCACTGATAGGTAGCACGGATTGCCAATGATAGGTGGCACTGATGGGCACTAATAGGCACTGGTAGGTGGCACTGATAGGTAGCACTTATAAGTGACACTGATGAGGCACTGATTGGCAGCACTGTTGGGCACTGATAGGTGGCACTGGTGGGCACTGATTAGCAGTACTGATGGGCACTGATAGGTGGCACTGGTGGGCACTGATTAGCAGCACTAATCAGCAACATTGGGGCCGATGTTCCTTTACCAGAAGATTTCCTCTTTTATCCTTTCCCTGCCAGTGTGAGGAAATAAAAAGCCGGTAAATGCCTTCTGTTTACTTCCATTATCAGCTGTCATTGGCTGATAGCTGATCACATGGTAAAGGGCCGCTGTGATTGGACTCAGCGATCACAGAGCATGCAGAGCATGGGAGGACCTCCATAGATGCCCTCCCAGCAAAGTAAGCCTGTGCTGTAGCTGTCTTTTGGCTATAGCATGGGTGGGAAGGGGTTAAGGAGGTCCCCCGATATCTGAGCCCTCCCTATGTGAATGGGTATGGGGTACATAAAACATAGTACCTCTTGTTACCTGTATCCATCAAGTCATCATGATATAGATGTAGATAAATGTCATTCAGTGTCAGTCATTCAGTGTCAGTTAGTGATGAGCAAATAAGCAACCCCCCTTTGCCCGCTGCTGCTGCTTCTCAAACTACAAATCTCCTGATAGAATGGGGATCCATGACCATATTTAATTAATAATTTCACCCAGGATCTCTGACCCCTTTCCAAACAGAAGCTGGCAGGTATATGCTGTTTAAGGCAATAGAGATGCTGCCACTAAATGACAGATCCCTTGGTTTATTGTCAAAGCTGGCAAGAACCTTCCATTCAGCAGTGATACTGCTAGAACAGCTAAATGACACATATCTGGATGCTGTTTTTAAATGTAAAATATCCTTCTCTGCTATATCCAAAATTGAAAAAAGAGTTTTGCCTTTAGTTATACTTTAGTCATCCCCAAGCATGTTATGTATTTTAAATGTTGCACTTTAAGCTTCATTTAAAGATCCCCTCCCCACCAAATAATAGTTCAGTTCCCCTAGACTTAAATGTAGTTCAGTGTTATGTTTTCTAGGCTCACAGATTCTCCTGAGAACAGAACTAGTCCTGGTCCACTCAATTCTAGTGGTCAGTTGGATAAGTGCTCCCTTAGAATGGTAGTCAGTGTAGTACCTCCTACTGAAGGATGTTGGGACTAGAATAATGCAGGCACCATTGGGTGAGAAACCAACTCACTACCTCTCACTGCTCAAGGAACCACAAGCAATATCGGGAGTAACCCAGGTTGAGAAAGGCTGTTCTTCAGGTTTCCTGTCCTAAAGTGTGCTTCCTATTTATTGACCTGTGTATTTCAATGTTATATTTGAAAGAACCTTTTTTTTCTACAATCATTGCATACTGAAAGATCAAAACTAAAAATTACAAAACCATAAATAAAAAAAAAAGATGGTTCAACACAGCTTCATATTTATTTTGTATATTTTTGTTCTGCCACATGTTCTATTGTATGGTCAAATATGCGTTGACAACTGAGAACTGCAAATTCTTTACATACTGTAAAAAATAATTAGAAATAATAGAGTTAATGAGTGCTAACATAGCTACAGAGTTATCAAAGTGTCATGTTATAAATTTATTTTAAAATATTCAGAAACAAAGTCATTTAAGGTTAGTTTTCCTGTTTGTTTAAACTTCATTTATTTCTCATTTGCACAACTTCCAAACCACTTTAGATGTTTTTCCCCCTCATTAGTCATAGATATCTCGATTAAGCTGTGACCAACATGGAAATGAATCTAGATACTGAATGAGCAATAACATACAAAAAGACTATAGAAAATAAAGAAAGACAGGTTATACTGTATATACTGAAACATTTATTAGTGTCAATGTAACACAAAGTTATATTGAGAGAACCAGGAAAATAGGGCACGTGAATTGTCGCATCAATGTGCCTGTTCACCCGGAGCAATAAGCATAACAATAGTGGACATACACATATATTGAATTATTATTGATTTAAATATATGGACATTTTTTTTCTTTCTTTTCAGTTGTTTTTTTTATTGAATTTCAAAAAACACAGTAAAAAAGAATAAATCCATAATGATTTCTGAGAAAAGTAATACAGTGATTTTTTTTTCCAAGATACCATGCATATTTGTAATAAAAGTAATGTTTTGCCATTGTGACAAGTTGGGGAATTGTTAGCTCATTGGTAGCACCAAACGTTTCAGGGCTTTTTCTGCCCACTTTTATTTAAAACAAAGCAAAAGTTCACACTTGAATAGTTTCCCACGCAGGAAGTTCTCACCATCAATGCAACAAAACATAGCAAAATCAAATCAATGCAACAGCCTAGTGGCTCTCTTTGTAGCTTCACTGCTCAGGCCTCCTGATTTGGTCCTCCAGACTGTCTAACACACAGTCCCAGTGCTCGTTCACAAATTGCTGTACCTTTGTCAGCTTGACTGTTTCTCCTGCAGCTCCCAGCTGCTACATCATCACAAGCTCTGGCCTTTGTTTGTCCTGACCTGGACAGTAAGGTGCAATGTGCAGCTCACAGCTCCCTTCATTCACTGACCCGTCGGGAAGGTGGGGCCGCTGATCTCTACTTCTGCCTCTAACATAATCCCAGAACACACCTGCATCATTAGTGTGCTTTTTTCCTGCAAATTTTGGCCTAGACCACTATTTTAAGCAGTGGCACATATCACCTCCTTGTTTCACACTGGAGGGAGAAACATACCAACTTTTCACACCGGCACCTCTGTGCCAGCTACCTCCCCTAGGGGTCCAAACCTTTCTGACCTTTCTAAAGGAGCACTCTACCCAAATTTTTCTGGGTGTGCTTCCACGAGCACTTCTTCCTGATCTCTCTACTATCCCCAGGACTACTCTCCTGGACCTGTAGGGGGCCTACTCCTATCACATTGGTCAGGGAACTACCCACCTCACTTTCTGTATCGACCTTAGCCAACACCTTCTGTTTTTCAGGTTTGCTAATACCTATGTGGTTACCCTTGGCAACTAATTTCTCAGAAATCCACAGCTTATTGTCAATTTCTTCAGAAAATCTTGTCCCATTGCTTACTAGGACAGTGTCTGAGGAGGGACCACATACAGGCAAGCAGTTACTCCCTATGGGACCCTCCCAAAGCTTCACATTTTCCCTGTTACTCAACACTCCAATACTGTCCTACCAATGAATATTTTTCACCACAGTATTTCACAATAATCTCTTTAACCATTTCTGTTACCTCTGGTACTTTCAATACCTCTGACCTGTCAAATAGTGCTCCAGAGTGCTTCTCATATACAACATCAGTATGAAGCAATTCAGCAGAATTCAGAACACTGTGAGACCCAGTACGTGATCTGGAACTTCCGGGTAGGGGGCACGAACGCACGCTGCTGGAAAATCAGTCATGCTGTGATTTAACACAGCAGATGTCAATCAGCAGGTGCTGGCCAATAAATTTCCACCAGCATCTGCCAATCATCTGGAGTTTACTTAGGACAGAGCCCTGTCTATGTAAACAAAAAAGTAAAAAAAAAAAACATTACTTGTCTAAGTGAAAGCAGCACACTATTTGCACTAAAACACTGGCTAGGCATACATTTAACCCTTTGATTGCCCTGAAAGTTTTAACCCCTTCCCAGCCAGTGTCATTAGTACAGTGACATTGCATATTTTTAGCACTAATCACTTTATTAGTGTCACTGGTTCCCAAAAAGTGTCAAAAGTGTCAGTTAGTGCTTTTTCTTCAAAACTATCTGTCTTTTTTTGTTTATAGTGAAAAAATAAAAAATAAAAATATGCAGTGGTGAATAAATATCAGCAAAAGAAATCTCTGTTTGTAGGGAAAAAAAGGACATCAATTTTGCTTGGGTACAGTGTTGCATGACCGCACAATTGTCAGTTAAAGTAACGCATTGCCGTATCGCAAAAAATGGCCTGGTCATGAGGGGGGTAAATCTTCTGGAGGTCAAGTGGTTAAGAAATCCCCCTAATCTAAAATTAACCTAGCCCTAGACCCAACAATTCCAAACAATATTTTAAACTAAGCTTACCTGAAGCAATGAAACAGATGTGTGAGAGATTTCACTTACAATCCTTTTTCGATTATCCCAATGTCCACAAATGGACTGCAAAAAATGAACCCAATGTCCACAAATGGACTGCAAAAAAAAAAAAAAAACTATACACTGCTCCACTGCCTCAATTATTGGTCTCTGAATCTGACTCCAGGCCGTGACAGAATAATCTGGCCCAAAGCATGGATTCCGATGTAGCAGCTGCTGTGGCTCCTCTCAGGGCCCTGACTCACTGCGCATGCGCTTGCCCAGCCGAAAATGGCAGAGCATGTACAAACTTGCCAGAGCCCAGCAGGCTTTGGAACTGTGCATATGCAGTTACAATGTTGGCCCCAAACCATCATTTTTATGGGCGGCCGCTGCTCATAACGGACTTTTACGGGCAGTCGTGAATTTACAGGCGGTTGGCAACATTCTCTTTTAAGTATCATTTAAATTTCCTTCTCTGTCACTGTTGAATTGAGAGCTTGAAGATCAGATAGGGAGAGTTCGGAAAGGCAAGTTTGGGAAGTCTGCTGGATATTAGGTAATGTTGAATCCAATTCTGAAGGGACTGAGACAGAGGTTCCTGGGGGTAGTGGGGTAGTTGTACAGAGAAGAGTAAAAATCCCAGAGGAACTGTACAATTGATTAGGGATGCAAGTGCAGTTTCCCCTCCATATCCTTAATAAAATGTGGTGTTGAAGAGTAAACCTATTCCTGTAGTTTATTCATGAGGAGGGAATGGGCCTTATTTTCTTTATAATAATACAGCTCCCGCACGTGGGTCAGGGCCTGCTTGACCTTTCCTAATGCCAATTACCTTGGGGTGCCGTGGAGTTGAATCAATTATGTAACTATGCGCAATGAAGGGGAGCAGACCAATTGGATTTTTTGCTTCGTCTGGTGTTAAAGCTAATTTGTGTTTTTCTTCAGGAAAATTGGATATTCATTGACCTCAGAATACTGGCTTATGGGCTTCCCAGACTGCAGTAAAGGAAACATTCAATGTAGTGTTTTCCACAAAATATTGCTTAAGGGACAACTCCAAATCTTCCCTGGACAGTTGATGTTTAAGCAAAAAGTCATTGAGTTGCCAATGGCAAGTCTTCAATTTAGTAGAGTCTAGGAATAATATGAGGAAGACAGGTGCGTGATCAGACCAGGAAATGGGTAAAATCATAGCCGCTTTGAGAGTCTGCAATGTCGGCTTTATTACAAAGAAGTAGGATTCACTTTTAATTCTAATACATGTTTTTAATCTGAAAAGGTGACTTTAGGTTTTGGTGTATAAACGGTCATTGTTTTCACATAATACATTCCATTTTTTATCACTTCAAATTCAGTAATATTAGCAGGCTACATTCATTGTTGCTTATTTTAGGGGAATGCTACCCTGTCCTTTAAAACTGATTGCCAAACATAAATATGACACAATCATTTGTTAAAAACATGCTTCTGTGGGATCTGTTTTTTAAAAAAAGAAAACTAGAAATGTGTTGAAAAGAGTTTCATTTTTTTGTTTTCTCTCATTTGCTTTTTGCTGAACAATATGAACACATGGTAACTGGCACAAGCTGAGTGTGTTGAATAAGCAGCTGACAGTCTTTATTAACCCAAGCTTTGTAGATAAGTCTTTTTTTCTGCTGACTATCCCACTGTGGTATTTAACTTTTAAAGGGCTTTAATACTATGAATCCGTAGCACAGGCTGTACAGTTGGAAAATAAGTTATTTATCTAGAAATCAAAAAATTCAAATACGGATTACTTACAATAGAAAACACTCTTTTGTTAGATTGTTACATTTCAGCATCATTATGGTTTAAAAGAAATGGTTTGAGCAGGTAAAATTTCTGAAGTCCCAACATATAAAATTATACAAGTAATCAGGTTAGCGGAATAGCTTTCAGAAAAAAAAAAGAAACATGAAACAGCAAAATCGATACTGACACTTGACCTTTAACTTATACCTTTTGACGGCATAATTGAATGTCCATGGACAGACAGTGATAAGGATGAGCTTGTGGATGAGCTATAAAAGAATCTAAAGTACACATTCCTGGTATTCTATAAATGAGTCTAAAATATTTCAGAGAAAAGGGACAAAAATTAGTAATACAAGTAATTATAAATAATAATATAAATGCAACTAATATGCCTAAATTATGTGTTTTATGAGCATGATTATAGTAATATTCTGAATAGTTTATTCCTGTTTTAAATCCTCCACCTCTGAATGATATTATGTTTCTTGCAGCAAAAAATAAATTACTCCATAAACTAAAGTAGTGTCTACTCCTGACCTAATTTAAAGCAAAAACCTGTTGTTAATGCTTAATTAATTTCAGCTGGGTTTTCTCTTATAAAAGGAGCCACAAGGCTTTACCTATTTTTTATTTTTTTTTTATATTTTCAATAACAGTGGTTCCAAGCTAATTAGCTGCATGTGGCTCCTGCTATAGATTTAGAACCTGTTCACACTATGCGTGGTGACCAGCACTGAGGGTAACTAGGGTAAAAGGCAAGGAGCTCATGTATAACAGAAAAAAAAAAAGAAAACTCTCTTTATATATATATTATATTCCAATGAGAATAAAGTCTATCTAAGGTTGCCATATACATTTTTACAGTGTATATACACTCCAATAATGACTTTCTATTATTTACTATGTTTTTGGTCTGTTAAATATACCATCAAAAGTGTTATTTTATCTGGTAACTGCAGAAAAAAAAAATCTGTTGATCTTGAAAAAAATCTAATTTGGTGTTGACTTCTGATATTTTCTGTCTCTGCAGTACAGTAAGGCTCCATGTACACGGGACGTTAGAAAAAACGTGCTGCAAAGCTAGTTCTGACGCCGGGAAAAAGCAGCTGTTAAATGTGCTTTCAGTAGCTTTTTCCATTGGCGTTATTGCACGTTTGGCCACGTTGCTTTTAGCAGCGTTTTTTCTACCTCCCTATGGGAGCCTATTGATTTGAATGGAAGTCGCACCACATGTTGGATCAGGATGATCCGACTTGCGGCATGACTTGCGCTGTGAGAATCTTGAGGGGGAACTCCACGCCAATAATGGGAAAAAAACTGCGTGGGGTCCCCCCCAAAATCCATACCAGACCCTTATCGGAGCATGCAGCCCGGTAGGGCAGGAAGGGGGGGGGGACGAGTGAGCGGCCCCACCCCCCTGGACCATACCAGGCCACATGCCCTCAACAGCATCCCCCACCCCAAAGCACCTTGCCCCCATGTTGATGAGGACAAGGGCCTCATCCCCACAACCCTGGCCGGTGGTTGTGGGGGGTCTGTGAGCAGGGGGCTCATCAGAATCTGGAAGCCCCCTTTAACAAGGGGGCCCCCCAGATCCCGGACCCCCTCCCTATGTGAATGGGTATGGGGTACACTGTTCCCCTACCCATTCAGCCCATAAAAGGCAGTGTATGTAAATAACGACAGGAGACGTTTTGGAAAGTTTATTAAAAATCTTCATCTGTTCTTCTCTGCTCTGGTCTTCTCCCTCTCCTGGTCTTCTGGTCTTCTGCTCTTTTGCTGTCCGCTCTTCTGCTCTTTTGCCCTCGGCTCTTCTCTTCTTCTTCCTCCGGTCCTCCTCCGACGATGTCTCCGGTCTCTGTAGCTTGTTATATAGCCATGTGGGCGTGGCCCCAATGACATCATCGGGAGGCCCCGCCCCCTCATGTCACAGATGATGTCATCGGGGGCCATGCCCACAATGGCTATATAACAAGCTGCAGAGACCGGAGACCGGCATAATCACCGGAGACATCGTCGGAGGAGGACCGGAGGAAGAAGAAGAGAAGAGCCGAGGGCAAAAGAGCAGAAGAGCGGACAGCAAAGGAGCAGAAGACCAGAAGACTAGGAGAGGGAGAAGACCAGAGCAGAGATAAACAGATGAAGATTTTTAATAAACTTTCCAAAACGTCTCCTGTCGTTATTTACATACACTGCCTTTTATGGGCTGAATGGGTAGGGGTACAGTGTACCCCATACCCATTCACATAGGGAGGGGGTCTGGGATCTGGGGGGCCCCTTGTCCTCACCCACATGGGGGCAAGGTGCTTTGGGGTGGGGGGTGCAGAGCTCATGTTGAGGGCATGTGGCCTGGTATGGTCCAGGGGGGGGGGCGCTCGCTCGTCCCCTCCCCCTTCCTGCCCTACCAGGCTGCATGCTCGGATAAGGGTCTGGTATGGATTTTGGGGGGACCCCACACCATTTTTTCAGCGTGGGGCTACCCTCAAATTCCATACCAAACCTGAAGGGCCTGGTTTGGAACCTGGGGGGGACCCCCACACAGTTTTTTTTTCATTTTTGGCGTGGAGTTCCCCCTCAAGATTCTCACAGCGCAAGTCGCGCGCAAGTCGGATCATCCTGATCTGACTTGCGGTGCAACTTCCATTCAAATCAATAGGCTCCCATAGGGAACCATTGATTTTGAATGGAAGAAAAAAAACGTATAACGTGGCTGAACGTAGGTTCATCACGTTCGGTCACGTTCGGCCGCGTTTCTGCGTTTGAAACGCCGGGAAACACACACGTTCGAACGCAAATAATTGCATTACAAAAAACGTCCCTGAACTCAACTGCATGCAAATGACTGTAAACGACCCTGTGTACATGGACAGATAAGATAAAATGTAGATGGGTTCAGGGGCTTCTGAAAAAATGCCCAACTGCTCCTAAACGGCCATTTACAACGTCCCGTGTACATGGAGCCTTAGCATTTGTTATATCTTTGTGAACTATGGAACACTTCCCTCTATATATGGAGAAAAAGAGAGGGCAAGGTGTTCTGTAATCCTAACACACTTATTGACCTAGGTTGACAATGCTTCTCCATAAATATAAAGAGATGACTGAACATTGTCACCCCAGGGCAGGAAGTGTGTTATTGGCATTAGCAAAGAACATAAAGGAAAACAAAAGCTTAAAAAAAAGATTGCAGCTGGCACATTCACAGAATGGTATGATTCAATATAACAGGACTTTTGGCTTTACCATAGAATCCTTTTCTTATAGTTTATTAAGGGACACTGGGCTGGAAGGAATTATGTGGCAATTGGATCATACAGTATTGCAGAATAAGGAGATTTGACTACAGAAAAAAGCTATAGGTCAGGTTTAACCCCTCCCACTCCAATAATGCTTCTTTTTAATGAACATAAGACAGAGGACTGGCACCTGTGACTCCTAATGAACTCCAAGAAAAGGATTTAACAGTGAGTCAAAAATCCTGTTTTCTTCATTATTCGCTAAGGGACACAGGCTCAAAGCAGTCAAAGAGAAGGGTGGGCAACTCAGCAAAACAGACCCACAAACAATAGGGTAAACTGGGGGGCGGGGGCTGATTACAGCCTAAAGCGGTAGTATATCGCTTTTTGTGACTTTTAACTACAGGTAAGCTTATAATAAGGAGATATTTGCACTGCATGCAGCCGTTCGCGCAAGCAGCGCATGCGCTCTGGAGGTCCTGCGGACCTTCAGCGTTCCATGCCGGGAACTTGCCGAAAAATTACTCCCGCACACATGCGCGGGAGTGACGTCATCGCGGCTCCGGCCAATCACAGCGTTGGAGCCGCCGAACCCAGAAGAGATGCCGAGGAATCATGTCAACTCCCACAGCGGTGTCCGGGGGTCCCCCTGCATACTAGCTCATTATGCCTTTGTCTTGCAGGGTTTTTTTTTTTTTTAAGTATACTACCGCTTTAAACAGCCCTCCTAAGGGAACTTACCGCCTAAACTTACATCAGTGTGAATGGAAATACATATCAAACATATAGTGGAATTTTCTCATATTAGACTGTAAAAGTGTAAAAACGTTTTTAAATCTTTCCTATTATGGAACAATAGCAAAACAGAGATAGGATTTGTGCCAAAGCAGCATGAAGGTCTGTTTGTGTTTGTAAAGATTTTTTGTTCATACTCTCTGGCAGGTGACATGATTTTTTAAGTATGCAGTGTGTGTCATCCCAATGATCAGTGGGAGCCGGTGGTCACCCATTGCCTACACCCGCTGATCAGCATCTACTGTGTACAATCAAAGCACAGCAGGGTCACTGGCAGCACGGGCCCCCTACTTGGAAATGCTGGATCGCATACTGTATCTAGTACGTGATCTGGTGCAGGAGAGCAGCATTGCCTCCGTATGTGTAAGTTATAAGGCCGGCAAGTGGATAACAACAGAAAATTATCTCTTGGATAGAGCAGAGTAGAGAGCCAGATAGAGCTAACAAAAACCCTAAAGAGAGAGAGAGAGAAGACTAAAAGACCTAAAGAGAAGACTGAAGCAGAGGGCAACAGTTCAGGCTGGCAATATCAGGTCCTTTAGGAGGGACACTGGAAGCTGTCCAGAGTTGTCAGTGGATAGAGAGATAGAATGGCCCACAGGATAGCTTACTGCTAGTACTTGTGGTTTAACATACTGCAGTATGGAAAGAACTAAAATGGCTAGTAAATGGGTACTCAAAAAATCCATCTCTTGAGGTAAGAGAGCTCATATGGCCAACTGTGACAGGAATACTGTAAGGCAGCAGCAAGGAGAAATTTTCTCAAGGCCTTTTCTAGGAGCACTGTAGCGGTAAGAAACTTTAGACTGAAAGGTAGGAATCCACTTAAAGTGGAGTTCCACTGGCTTTTGTGTTTATTAAAAGTCAGCAGCTACAAAAAATGTAGCTGCTGACTTTTAATAAACACATACTCACCTGTCCCACAGTCCAGCGTTCCGCTGGGGGGGAGCCTCAGTTCTCTCCGTCTTCTCCCCATAGCGCCGGTATCTTTAGTGTGGGCACCCAGCTGTAACAGCTTGCGGCTTCACAGCCGGGTGTGCTCTGAGAATGCGTGAGTTGCACTGTGCATTCTGAATGGAGGGGTAAACTTCTGGAACCTGTGACATGTCCCAGAAGAGGGAGGGGTTAGATCTAGCTAACGGCTTTTCTGCTGGCCTTGTCCCATCTACTATATACAGCAATATAAACCAGTTCTATCATAATTCCTTCTCACCCTGAGTACCTTAATAAATGAAGAAAAAAAAAATAATAATAATTGGCTTTAGATATACTTGTGTATATTGAAGATTTTGGTAACATTTTTTTGAGTTGTGGGTTGGCTTTAGGTAATCATTGACAACTTCAGACCAAATCAGCTAGGGTGAGTATTAAAAATTTAGCTCCAGTTTAATGATAGGGATGGGCTGAGAGTTGCCTAGCCATTCACAGGAAGCTTTGTATTTTATGAATGAATACAAAGCTTTCTCTGATTGGCAGAAATGGAGAGGCATGCAGATGACATCATGAGCTACCACTCAATTAATCAGAGAAAGATTAGTATTCATTCGTACAAAGCTCCCTGTTAATGGCTGAGCAGCATTTAGTGTGACTCAATTTTGTTCCAGGAGAGAGGTGGAAAATTCTTGCCCTGCTACCGGAAAACACAGCGCTGTATACTGTATGTAGCTGAGGCTACATACAGTTCATGCAGTGCTGGCAGCTGCTGCAGGTATTAGTGAAGCAAATAGTTTGTTTGGAGCAGCTTGATCCAAATTATCTATTTAAACTTAAAGGGATTGTAAAGGCAGAAGTTTTTTTTTATCCTAATGAATTTTAAAAAAAACTTGTGTGCAGCAGCCCCCCTTAGGCACCCTAATGCTTACCTGAGCCCATCTTTATCCAGCGATGTTGCAGGAGTTTCTCAACTGCCCGGGACATCCCTCCTCATTGGCTGAGACAGCAGTGTGGCGCAATTGGCTCCCACTGCTTTCATTCAAAATCAGTCAGCCAATCAGGAGAGAGAGGGGCAGGACCAGGTTGTGGCTCCGTATCTGAATGGGCAAAAGGAGCTGTGATTCCGCTCGGGTGCGCCATAGCAAGCTGGTTGCAGTGGGGGCACTGTAGGGGAGGGAGGGGCCAGCAGCACAGAAGAGGGATCCGAGAAGAGGAAGATCAAGGCCACTCTGTGCAAAACCAACTGCACAGAGCAGGTATAACATGTTTGTTAAAAAAAAAAAAAAAAACAAGACTTTACCATATTTTTAAACACTTAAGCCCCGGAGGATTTGGCTGCTAAAAGACCAGGGGGGAATTTTGGGATTCGGGACTGCGTGAGTTTAACGGACCATTGCGCGGTCGCTGTACCTAAACAAATTTGACGTCCTTTTTTTCCCACAAACAGAGCTTTCTTTTGGTGATATTTGATCACCTGTGCGATATTTTGATCATGCACTATAAACAAAAAAAGAGCGTCAATTTTGCAAAAATAACAATATTTTTCACATTTTTTTATATGAAATTCCCCCAAAAAAATGTAAAAATCAAAATTTTTTAACATTTTCGGCCAATTTGTTTTATGCTACATATGTTTGGTAAAAAAAATCGCAAAAATCGTATTTTGATTGGTTTGCGCAAAAGTTATCGCGTTTACTAACAAAGGGAAAGATTTTTGTCATTTTTGGTGTTTTTATTTTTAACGAGTAATGGCGGCGATCTGCGATTTTTTTTGCGGTACTGCGACATTGCGGCGGACAGATCGGACCCTTGACTGACATTTTTGACACTTTTGGGGTTACCAGTGACATTACTGCAGTAATCAGTGCTATACATATGCACTGTTACAGCAAAAATGACACTGGCAGGGAAGGGGTTAACTGTATTGGAGAGGGAGGGGTTAAGTGTGTCCTAGGGGCGTGATTCTAACTGTAAAGGGACATGGCTATTGGTGTAAAAACAAAGATCAACGGTCCTACATAGTAGAACCGTCTGATCTTCATTTTTACACCAGGGAGAATGACAGGCGGCTTGTTTACATAAGCCGCCCTGACTTTCTCCCTTCACCGGAGCGATCGTGAGTGACTGGCGGACGATCAGGTCCGCCGGTCACACGCACTGACTTGTCAGTGAACGCGCCGGGGCGGGCGCGTGCCTCGGCGGGCACGCGCCCGCCCGCAATTGGCTCACAAGTCAGTGACAGGCGAGTGACGTACCCCTACGTCACTCTGCCTGGCTGGGGCTGACAGCCGCAGTGTATAGTCGTGCGGCGGTCGGCAACCGGTTAACTAAAACCTGGAGATCAGCTTTAATTGTTTTAAAACAGTTATATCTGCATTATCTTCTAACTTTAAAAACATTTCCTCCACATTTGACACTTTTATTCTACTATTCACATACTGTATAGTGGGATTGATTTACTAAAACTGGAGAGTACACAATCTGGTAAAGCACTGCAGAGAAACCAATCAGCTTCCAGGTTGTTTTGTCAAAGCTTAATTGAACAAGCTGAAGTTAGAAGCGGATTGGCTACCATACACAACTGCACCAGATTAGTAAATCAACTCCAGTGTATTTTTCAGAGGCAACCACCAGAATATTGTAAAATATTAGTAAACAATTTGGTAAAGCATATTATGTAAAGGTTTGATAGGGACAAACAATCCATAATAAACTTACCCTAGGAGAAGATTATTAACACTATTTAGGTGATTTTTTGCTGCCTGACCATTTCAATAGAGCTTAAACTGATGATGTTAGCACAATATTCCATTTCTACCCTAGCAGGACTGCAACTTTATTCAGTGGCATCGAAAAATGCACTTTTATACACTTTTAGGTGTGTTTTTGTCCTTAGTATAAAGTTTTAGGTTTCAGGCTTTAGCAATTTCCTGTGCTCGCTTTCAGATCCTTGGAAAATGAAGGCCAATGCTCTAATGTGAGCCTTTATTTTTTATCTTCACTGGTGTCGGGAATTGCTGCACAATTGATTTACACCATTTATCTGTAGTGATGTCGCGAACCTAAAATTCGCCGTTCGCGAACGGCGAACGCGAACATCTGCAAATGTTCGCGAACCGGCGAATCGGGCGAACCGCCATAGACTTCAATAGGCAGGCGAATTTTAAAACACACAGGGACTCTTTCTGGCCACAATAGTGATGGAAAAGTTGTTTCAAGGGGACTAACACCTGGACTGTGGCATGCCGGAGAGGGATCACGCAAAAAAAAGTTCTTAAAAATTATAATTTTTTGATAGAGAGCCAATTATTGGAAAAATTAAAAAAAAATAAAAATAAAAAATTTCTTTGGATTTAGCATCTGGGGGGTCTAAAAAGTGTACCTGTGAAGTTTCAGCTCTGTAGCATGTCCAGAACCCCTAAAAAACAGCATTTGTCTTATATTTTCAGGAATATGGCTTCTCTGCGGCTGGCTTTTTCTCTTGCAGGCATTTATCGGGCATTTTTTTAGGCAGGCATGTCATTTTTTGTATTTAGTGTCTGGGGGGTCTAAAAAGTGTACCTGTCAATTTTCAGCTCTGTAGCATGTCCAGAACCCCTAAAAAACAGCATTTTTCTTATATTTTCAGGAATATGGCTTCTCTGCGGCTGGCTTTTTCTCTTGCAGGCATTTAGCGGGCATTTTTTTAGGCAGGCATGTCATTTTTTGTATTTAGTGTCTGGGGGGTCTAAAAAGTGTACCTGTCAAGTTTCAGCTCTGTAGCATGTCCAGAACCCCTAAAAAACAGCATTTTTCTTATATTTTCAGGAATACGGCTTCTCTGCGGCTGGCTTTTTCTCTTGCAGGCATTTAGCGGGCATTTTTTTAGGCAGGCATGTCATTTTTTGTATTTAGTGTCTGGGGGGTCTAAAAAGTGTACCTGTCAATTTTCAGCTCTGTAGCATGTCCAGAACCCCTAAAAAACAGCATTTTTCTTATATTTTCAGGAATATGGCTTCTCTGCGGCTGGCTTTTTCTCTTGCAGGCATTTAGCGGGCATTTTTTTAGGCAGGCATGTAATTTTTTGTATTTAGTGTCTGGGGGGGTCTAAAAAGTGTACCTGTCAAGTTTCAGCTCTGTAGCATGTCCAGAACCCCTAAAAAACAGCATTTTTATTATATTTTCAGGAATACGGCTTCTCTGCGGCTGGCTTTTTCTCTTGCAGGCATTTAGCGGGCATTTTTTTAGGCAGGCATGTAATTTTTTGTATTTAGTGTCTGGGGGGTCTAAAAAGTGTACCTGTCAAGTTTCAGCTCTGTAGCATGTCCAGAACCCCTAAAAAACAGCATTTTTATTATATTTTCAGTAATACAGCTTCTCTGCGGCTGGCTTTTTCTCTTGCAGGCATTTATCGGGCATTTTTTTAGGCAGGCATGTCATTTTTTGTATTTAGTGTCTGGGGGGTCTAAAAAGTGTACCTGTCAAGTTTCAGCTCTGTAGTATGTCCACAACCCAAAAAAAACAGCATTTTTCTTATAATTTTTAGTAGAAAACTAATGCAGTGTCTTTCCAGCTGTCTTTTTTTCTTTCTGGCAAGCTGAAATATGATATGCCAAGGCAAACATGCCTATCAGTTGAGCTATGACACAGACAACACTGCACACATGGGGAAATATGTAAAACAAAAAACAGGAAAAGGAAATTAGGTGACGGTCACAAAACATGATATTGTGATTGGCCAAATAAAAAGTCGCCTCGCGATGAGGTCTCGCCAAAGTCGCGCTAAGTCGCGCCAAAGTCTCACTGGAAGCGACGCTACTTTAGTGGTAGCGGCAGTGTAAACCAGCACTAAAACATCCAGTGTGTGAATACGATCAGGTATGATGTTTTATCGGTCAAGTAGTGTAAGGGTTACGCCCGTCGCCCGCTTCACAGTGACAGACCAAACTCTGACAGACCAAACTCCCCGTTTAACAGTCAGTCAGTCCATTTGCACAACCGCAAACTCCCAATTTGCACAAGGTTGGATACCAAGCTAGCCATGTCCCGTTCCTTGTCCTCACTGACATCATTGAAGGTCTCTTCCTCCACCCAGCCACATACAACACCAAGGGTCCCCGAAAGGTGAGAACAAGCCCCCTGGGACGCCTGCTGTGGCTGGTATTCCACCTCCTCAAAGCCACCTTCCTCCTCTGACTTCTCTTCTTCAGACTCCTCTCTCTGCGTTGCCACAGGTCCAGCAATTGACAACGACAAGGCTGCTTCTGGTGATGATGAGGACCACAACTCTTCCTCTTCATGCTCATCTACAGCCTGATCCAGTACTCTTCGCAGGGCACGCTCCAGAAAAAACGCATATGGGATGAGGTCGATGATGTTGCCTTGGGTTCGACTGACCACCAGGGTTGTCATCTCCGCAAAAGGACGCATGAGCCTACAGCCATTGTTCATGAGTATTCAGTAACGCGGCCAAAAAATACCCAGCTCCGCAGAAAGAATGAAAGAAAATGAATGTTTTTTTTTTATGAAAAATTATCCTGCGGATCGCTTTTGGTCTGTACACAATGAATATCATCTGGGGTGTGCCAACACAATCCTAGAGGTGATCGCTTCATTGTGATACGCAAGCCCCTTCACCACGACAAGGTAACGATCACGAAGGGGAATTGACACATGTATGTGCCTTTTTTTTTGTTTTTTGTTTTTTTGCAGCCACAGTGTAGCACCAGAGGCCAGAAAAATTAGGCATGTACACATGCATGAAAAAGTAGGTATTGTTGCAGCCGCTGCTGTAGCAGCGGCCTGAAAAATTGAGGTTTTAAGGCAGAAAGTGCACTAAAACATTGCGGCCTGAACCGTAGTTGGTGGCGGAGACGTCACGTAAGTCATCCGGCATGCAGAGAATGATTATATACAGCAGCGTGTGGACCATTTTTAGGCCAAGGCATCTCTGTCATCACCAGGCCTTTTTTAGTCAAATGCATCCCCCACTGTCAGTCCCTTCGGGATCCATGCCTCATTCATCTTAATAAACGTGAGGTAATCAAGACTTTTTTGACCTAGGCGACTTCTCTTCTCAGTGACAATACCTCCTGCTGCGCTGAAGGTCCTTTCTGACAGCACACTTGAAGCGGGGCAGGCCAGAAGTTCAATGGCAAATTGGGATAGCTCAGGCCACAAGTCAAGCCTGCACACCCAGTAGTCAAGGGGTTCATCGCTCCTCAGAGTGTCGATATCTGCAGTTAAGGCAAGGTAGTCTGCTACCTGTCGGTCGAGTCGTTCTCTGAGGGTGGACCCCGAAGGGCTGTGGCGATGCATAGGACTAAAAAAGCTCCGCATGTCCTCCATCAACAAGACGTCTGTAAAGCGTCCTGTCCTTGCCGGCGTGGTTGTGGTGGTAGGAGGAGGATTACTTTCACCTCTTCCCCTGTTGGATTCCCGTTGTGCTGTGACATCACCCTTATACGCTGTGTAAAGCATAGTTTTTAACTTATTTTGTAGCTGCTGCATCCTTTGCGACTGCCGGTAATTGGGTAACATATCACAGACTTTCTGCTTATACCGGGGGTCTAGTAGCGTGGCCACCCAGTACAGGTCGTTCTCCTTCAGCCTTTTTATACGAGGGTCTCTCAACAGGCATGACAGCATGAAAGACCCCATTTGCACAAGGTTGGATGCCGAGCTACTCATGTCCAATTCCTCGTCCTCACTGATGTCATTGAAGGTGTGTTCTTCCCCCCAGCCAACATCACGGGTACCAGATAGGTGACAACAAGCACCCTGGGATGCCTGCTGTGGTTGGTGTTCCTCCTCCTCAAAGCCACATTCCTCCTCTGACTCCTCTTCCTCACACTCCTCTTCCAGTGTTGCCGCAGGTCCAGCAATCGATGGTAAGGTTGTTTCTGGTGGTGGTGATGGTGACCACAACTCTTCCTCTTCCTCTTCACGCTCATCTACGGCCTGATCCAGCACTCTTCGCAGGGCACGCTCCAGGAAAAAAACATATGGGATGATGTCGCTGATGGTGCCTTCAGTGCGACTCACTAGGTTTGTCACCTCCTCAAAAGGACGCATGAGCCTACAGGCATTGCGCATGAGCGTCCAGTAGCGTGGCAAAAAAATACCCAGCTCCGCAGAGGCTGTCCTAGCACCCCGGTCATACAAATACTCGTTGACCGCTTTTTCTTGTTGGAGCAGGCGGTCGAACATTAGCAGTGTTGAATTCCAACGTGTCGGGCTGTCGCAAATCAAGCGCCTCACTGGCATGTTGTTTCGCCGCTGAATATCTGCAAAGTGCGCCATGGCCGTGTAGGAACGCCTGAAATGGCCACACACCTTCCTGGCCTGCTTGAGGACGTCCTGTAAGCCTGGGTACTTCTGCACAAAACGTTGCACAATCAGATTCAACACATGTGCCATGCACGGCACATGTGTCAACTTGCCCAAATTCAATGCCGCCAACAAATTGCTCCCGTTGTCACACACCACTTTGCCGATCTCCAGTTGGTGCGGGGTCAGCCACTGATCCACCTGTGCATTCAGGGCGGACAGTAGTGCTGGTCCGGTGTGACTCTCTGCTTTCAGGCAAGTCAACCCCAAGACAGCGTGACACTGTCGTATCCGGCATGTGGAATAGCCCCTGGGGAGCTGGGGGGGTGCAGTTGGTGTGGAGCAAGACGCAACAGCAGAAGAGGACTCAGCCGAGGAGGTTAGCAAAGAGGATGGAGTAGGAGGAGTAGAGGAGGTGGCAGCAGGCCTGCCTGCAAGTCGTGGCGGTGTCACCAACTCCTCTGCAGCAGAGCCACGCATTCCATGCTTGGCAGCCGCCAGCAGGTTTACCCAATGCGCAGTGTACGTTATATACCTGCCCTGACCGTGCTTTGCAGACCAGCTATCAGTGGTCAGATGGACCCTTGCCCCAACACTGTGTGCCAGACGTGACATGATTTCCTTTTCCACAATAGAGTACAGGTTGGGGATTGCCTTTTGTGAAAAATAATTTCGGCCGGGTACCTTCCACTGCGGTGTCCCAATAGCGACAAATTTTTTGAAGGCCTCAGACTCCACCAGCTTGTATGGTAAAAGCTGGCGGGCTAAGAGTTCCGACAAGCCAGCTGTCAGACGCCGGGCAAGGGGGTGACTCTGCGAGATTGGCTTTTTACGCTCAAACATTTCCTTGACAGACACCTGACTGTGGGCAGGTGACGAGCAGGAACTGCTGAAGGTGAGAGGCGGAGGGGCGGGTTGTTGATAGGGGGCATGGAGGACAGCAGTGGTTGACGTGGCTGAAGATGCTGGACCAGGAGGAGGATGGTGGCTTTCAGTTTGTGTGCTGCTTTTACTCATGTGTTGATCCCATAGGCGTTTGTGATGTGAGATCAAGAGCAGTTGTACCTAGGTGGGTGTTGGACTTCCCACGACTCAGTTTCTTTTGGCACAGGTTACAAATGGCATCGCTGATATCAGAGGCAGACACACAAAAAAAATGCCACACTGCTGAGCTTTGCAAGGACGGCATTCTGGTGGTGGCAACAGCTTGCGTTGATTGGCGTGCTGTCTGGCTGACCCCGGGTGCCGAATCTACATGCTGTCTGACTGCGCCACTAGCTCCTTGCGATGACCTCCTCCCCCTGCTTCCAACTCGTCTCCTCCTCCTCTCTGTCTCCCCATCTGAACTTTCCCCCTCTTCTTCTGCTCTTCGAGCAGGCACCCAGGTGACATCCACAGACACATCGTCATCATCAGCCGCTTCACTTGACAACTCAGCAAAGGCAGCAGCAGCAGGTACAACATCATCATCATCACAATGTACGTCCATGTGTATAATGCTGCCTGACTGAGACATATCCCCGTTATCTACATCCTCTGGCACTAATAGTTGCGCATCACTTATTTCTTCAAACTGATGTGAAAATAACTCCTCTGACGGATCAAGTGAAGCGGCTGTGGTGCTAGTGTTGGTGGTGGTGCCGGCGGGCTGGCGAGTGGTAAATTGAGAGGTGCCCGAAGCTGAGCTGGAGGAGGATGGTGCATTAGGGTTCCGAGCGGAAGCTGTAGACGATTGGGTGTCTTGTGTAAGCCAGTCAACTATGGCCTCAGAATTTTTTGAGTTCAGGGTCTGTGGTGGCCTCTGAACACTGGGCATTATTCTAGGGCCTAAGGAAATCACAGCACCACGACCACGACGGCCCTTGCGGGGTGGCCTGCCTCTGCCTGTCATTTTCTTTTTTAATGTGTTGTGTACTATGAGTGCAAGGTGCTGTGCCACCCTATAGGAGTGTTGGGCAGTGGGTACAGTACACTCTGTGGACCTGAGCTTGGCAAGCTGCTGTGCCACCTTATATATCAGTGGTGGGTGGGCAGTGGCAAGGTACACTCTCTGTGGACCTGACAGCAGTCACTGGCACCCAGGCAACTGCAATTTTAAAAAATATATATTTTATTTTACTTTGCAAGCTGCTGTGCCACCTTATATATCAGTGGTGGGTGGGCAGTGGCACAGTACACTCTCTGTGGACCTGACAGCAGTCACTGGCACCCAGGCAACTGCAATTTTAAAAAACATATTTTATTTTACTTTGCAAGCTGCTGTGCCACCTTATATATCAGTGGTGGGTGGGCAGTGGCACAGTACACTCTCTGTGGACCTGACAGCAGTCACTGGCACCCAGGCAACTGCAATTTTAAAAAATATATATTTTATTTTACTTTGCAAGCTGCTGTGCCACCTTATATATCAGTGGTGGGTGGGCAGTGGCACAGTACACTCTCTGTGGACCTGACAGCAGTCACTGGCACCCAGGCAACTGCAATTTTAAAAAAATATATTTTATTTTACTTTGCAAGCTGCTGTGCCACCTTATATATCAGTGGTGGGTGGGCAGTGGCACAGTACACTCTCTGTGGACCTGACAGCAGTCACTGGCACCCAGGCAACTGCAATTAAAAAATATATATATTTTTTTTTACTTTGCAAGCTGCTGTGCCACCTTATATATCAGTGGTGGGTGGGCACACAGTGGCACTGCAGTGGGCACAGTACACTCTGTGGACCTGACAGTAACTGGCAGCCCAGGCAACTGCAATAATAAAAAATATTTTTTTTTTCAATTTATTGCAACAAGATGCTGTGCCACCGTATATATATCAGTGGTGGGCAGTGCACTGCAGTGGGTACAGTGCACTCTGTGGACCTGACACAGCACTCACTGCAATTATGACAGAGGAAAAAAAAAATATTTTTTAAAATGCCAGGTACTGTGCCTGTGCCACCCGAAATGAGTGTGGTGTGCACACAGTACAGTCTGTGGTAGGTCTGTGGCCTCTCACACACAGCGGGCAGGCAACTGCAGTGTACAATAGATATATATAGATATATATATAAAGAAAAAAATCTATTACCTTACCAGCCCTTAAAAGGGCTTTTGGGGACACTATATATATATATATATGTTTATATATAAATAAAAAAAATCCTCAATTACCAGCCCTTAAAAGGGCTTTTGGGGACACTAGATAGATATAGATATATATATATATATATGAAGAAACAACTCAATTACCAGCCCTTAAAAGGGCTTTTGGGGACGCTAGGTATATATATATATATATATATATATATATATATATATATTAAAAAAAAAAAAACACAAATACCAGCCCTTAGAAGGGCTTTTTGGGGTGCTGATATTACAGCAGTAGTGGACCAAGAACACTGCAAGACCAGGAACACTGACTAACTGTCCCTAGCTTAACAGCAGCAGCAGCAGCAGCAGCTCTCTCCCTACTCTCACTACACACACTGCTTCAGAATGATCTAAGATGGATGCTGCCCTTGCTTATTTATAGGAGGTGGGAGGGTGTGGGAGGGAGGTACGCTGATTGGCTGGAAATGTGTCTGCTGACTGTAAAGTTCAGGGTCAAAGTTTGCCTCAATGATGTCTTATGGGGGGCGGACCGAACATCGCATATGTTCGCCGGCAGCGGCGAACGCGAACATGCTAAGTTCGCCGGGAACTGTTCGCCGGCGAACAGTTCTATACATCTCTATTTATCCGTGTTGGATTTCTTTTCATCACCATAATTTTCACCTTTATGGAATGTTTTTTGATTGGACTTTATATGTTGTCGGACATTACCATTATTTTTAGCGCTACACATTTATTTTTTCATTTTTTACTGTTTATCACTTTTTTGTCTAGTGACTGGTGTTAGCTGCTTATACACTTCTTGAGTTAGCGCAGTAATTTTCTTTTTCTTTTTATATTTTCATATTTAGGTTTAAATATTAGTCAATACATTTTAATGCAATAGTTATCAGTTCTCTAAAGAAAATTTCTCTTTTTTTCAAAAAGGTGTGTTATAACAGAAAGACAGACAGTGTGTAAGTATCAAATGTAGGTTATCGTACTGAATCAGTGAAAATTCCTTTACATGAAAGGCTTAACAGGAACATGTAGACTTTATTTCATAAACCCTTCAGTAAACTCCTAAAAATGCATTTTAATAACCAACAAAACAGTACACACACTAGTTTCTAGCACTAGGGAAAAGGAATATGGTAATTAAAAGGAACAAATAGAAAGAGTTCCAAGAGCATTCATTTTTCTTCTAAAGGCAGAAGATTGAGTGCACAAATCAGTCTTCATTGTGTTATTAGATAAAACAAATTTTTTATACTATATATATTGATACTTGGAAATGTTTATTTTTTTTAAAAAAAATGGAAAATACTTACATTTTAACTTATAGCTCTGTTAAAGAGAACCTGTCACTATCCCATGCATATACTGTTAGTATTAAAGGATATCTTAACACCCGAGCCAAATTCCAGTAGTACTTTTATAGTGAAATCAGTCTAGCCAGGAAATACTGTGTTAGGGCAAGTTGGTGCACTTTTATTTAAATTGTAACTCCACTTTTGTTTTTTGAGAAAAAAATGTCCCCTCTGGGTGATCTACGTACATCATAAGGATTAGGGCTGCACGATATTGAAAAAAAATCACATTTCGATATTTTTTTTCCCAACTATATATATTGCAATATTTTTTTGTGGCGGATCCTCTTCATAGGATCCTCTTTTTAGTAGTGATGAATGTTGGCACGCTGTGGGAGGAGTGCAGAGAGGGACGCCGTGGGAGGAGGCCAGAGAGGGACGCCGTGGGAGGAGACCAGAGAGGGACGTGGCATCTTTTGATTTAAGGGAGAGGGGGGTAAAAGGATATTCATTAGGGGGTGCTTTAGAAGGGGAGAGGACCCCCCACCCCACTAGCAGAAGTACTCTCTCCTCCCAAAGCACCTCCCAATACATGTTCTCTTGTGCTCCCCCATCACTCCATCATGTGTGCTACTTGCCTTTCCCCCCTTCCTGGTTACTGTGCCCCCCCTCCACTGCATCTATAACTATACACAGATGACCTCAGATCATCACCGTTGCTCTGGCAAAGAAATCTCCCTCCTCCCGGGCTCCTCCTCCTGTCTGTTTACATCTGAACATGTGCAGGAGGAGGGGGATGCTCAGTGGGGAGAGAGGTGTCTGCTGTTACAGGAGGATGATCTCGTGTGCCCCCTCCCCCTTTCTGTAGGCAGCGCTGTGTGTGATAGTACACACTTCTCTGCCTTCCAATCCACACTGTCTTCTATCGCATGTTCTGGCGATGTGACTATTGCCCAGGCTCACCGCACGATGTTGATGTGAAAATCGAATATCGTTCAGCCCTTGTAAGGATCATAACGACCTTTGTTGCAGATTCCTACCTTTTGGTATTCTTAAGAAATCCCTCTGTGTTTTTCTGTGCCCATGTAGGAAAATGAGTCTAATGGTAGTGGTTTCATAATTATCAATCAGCTGAGCACTAATGAGGAAATCTGCTGGGCCTGCATCCCTTTATATGTGTTCCTATTGGGAGTATCTAACCAAAAATGATATGTTTGGTCCAGGGGATGCCTGAAATCTAACTTGTATCTTAGTGCAGACTTCTGGGAAAATAGGTGAGCCAATCACACAAGCAGGAAATTATGTTTCTGGGGGTTGTGCAGTACACATTCTGTGTACAGAACAACTCCAGGTAGCAATAGCACTGCATTTTCAGAAAATTACAGTGGCTGCAGATTGGAAGGGAAAGGTCATTTTTAATAACATTTAATTACAATATGACTTTTGTATATGCTTGTATATGCTATATTATTTTTTTCTTCATTTTCTATTTTGTTTTCCCTACGAAAGTGTAATTACCCTTTAAAAAGAAAGAATGTTATAAAAGTTTCAACAAAGCAGTTGCCCTCACAGGGGATTCTACCACCACTTCAAATGCTAAGAAAAATGACATCAAACCTCCTGGCTTCCTCTAGGAGTGGTGCTACTTAGGTCTCAAGCCTAAGCCTTTGCCTGTCTTTCAGCACCACTATGTTCACATGCAACTCTGCACCTCTCTCTCAGCTATCTCAACTTTCTGCTCCCTACTGCACTGGCCCATGGGTCCAGCCCTGAGCAACAGAGATGCCCTTGATTATAAAACTTGTGCATACTTGCACACTCAGTCTGCTGAAACAGGGTTAGAGACTTTATCTGCCCCAAGTTTTCTCTGTGCAGAGCCAATATTCTTTAGCCATTTAATTTGCAACCATGGGAACCCTATGTAACCTTTATTCCTACTAACCCAGTGGTAGGGCACAGCACTGTCACACAGTGCTAGAGGTGACAGTTGTATTAGTTTCATTTTTTCCAGGGTAAAAATGGACAGAAAATAATTGATTTCTCCAAAAATACCATGTCCTTTTTTCTTTACTTCTTGTGAGCTAATGGAGATAAAGAGAAAAATACATGATTTAAGTCCAGACTGAGTGACAGCCATGCTCAGGGCCATCTTACAGAATGGGCACGCTGAGCAGTTGCCCGGGGGGGGGCTCCACCTGCCCAGCGACCCAGCCCCAGCCCAAGCCAAGCATTAGTCCCGATTCCTGTGTGCATCCCACAGCCGAACTTAGCAGGTGGCAAGCCCCTGTTGGCCCTGCGCTGATGTCAGGCCACTTGGGCCGTGGAGGGGGGCCCACAACTACAGGAATGCCTGTCCACATCCATGGGAACAGGCACACACGGGACAGTCAAGCCTGTTCACCAGACCCAGCCGCCGAACTTAGAAGCTGTCATTAGCCTGGCATTGCTGTACAAATAAATATAGCCTTATCGATAATTTTCATTTTTATTCTCGTGGGTTATTGTGTAGGCAGGGCCCCAGTGCAATGTATTGCCTGGGGCTCTTTAATGCTCTTAAGATTGTACTGACCATGCTTCCCTCTAAAGATAGTGGAATGAGTGATCGTAATCACCCTAGGACAGAATGTGTTTTTTTTTTCAAGATTTCCAGGTAAGAATAATGAAAAAAAGCCTGAAAAAAAATTAAAATAATGCAGCCACCTCACCTAAGGACTGGTAAACTACATTATATGAGTTTTGATTTTCCTGCTCATCCTTTAATTCACCTGGTAAAAGTTTTCATTTGGTGAAAACATCTATAGCCACTTGACCTCCGGAAGACATACCGTCTTGGTATGTCCAGTCCATTTTTTGTGATACAGCACTGCGTTACTTTAACTGACAATTGCGCAGTCAGCAACGATGTACCCAAATAACATTTATGTCATTTTTTTCCCCACAAATAGAGCTTTATTTTGGTAGTATTTGTTTAATAACCTGTATTTTTTACATTCTACTATAAAACAGATCCAATAAAAAAAATTAAAAGTCAAAAGTCTTTATAAATTTAGGTCAATATATATTCTGCTACATATTATAGTAAAAAAAAAAATTGCATATTGTTTTGCATAAAATTTATAGTGTCTACAAACTATGGTATATATATATACTGGAATTTGTATTTCTTTTTTTTTTATACTAGTAATGGCAGTGGCCAGCAACTTATAGCGAGACTGTGATATTGTGGCTGACAATTGGACACTAAGGGGTTTATTTACTAAAGCTAGAGAGTACAAAATTTGTCACAAATTTGCAGAGAAACCAATCAGCTTCTAACCTCAGCTTGTTAAATTTGGCTTTAGCTTTAGTAAATAAACCCCTAACTGACACTTTTGACACTTTGTGGCAACCAGTGACACTAATACAGTGATCAGTGGTAAAGATATGCACTGTCACTGTACTAATGACACTGGCTGGGAAGGGGTTAAACATCTAGAGTGATCAAAGGGTTAACTGTGTACCTAGCCAATGTTTTTTTTTTTTAAAACTGTATGCTGCTTTTACTAAAGGATGTGATGGATTTTATTCCCTGTTTTGCAGGAACACAAAATCCATCATGTTCCCCCTGTCAGAAAGGAGCTCTTCCTTGTTTATATAGGCAGAGCTCCATTCTGTGTTTCTGCCCAAAGATCGGCGGGTGCTGGCAGGCAACCAGATAGATTTCTGCAAGGCAGAAGTGCAGAATCATGTGTAAATCCGCTATGGGGTGGTCATCAAATGAATAACAAATACAACTGTGTGATTGGTTACATGGATCAAGACACATACCGTATTAGTACAACAAAACAGCATTGGACTTTTAGTAGCAGTCAAGGGCTTACAATATTTCCAGGTAAGATTTTGTTTTGTGCACCGTTAACCACAACTGTATACAGTATTAAATCCATTCCAAGTACAATGGCAATTGCAGGGGATTTGTAATAGTAAAACTGAAAAGCCGGCATGACTAGTCTGAAACAGTGAAGAAGATGAAGAACAAGCAATTTCACTGAAGCCCCTGACCAAAAACATTTCTCCTTATGAAAGGGCATATACTACTTTTTATGTTTGTATACATATACAGGTGAAAGGATCATTATGCAAATGCTTATAATCTTTTGAATGTGTATTCATAATTTAAAAACATTGTTTTATGTAACCTGTAGCTGAAGGCTTCCGTGAGTACAGCTCATCTAAAATAATGAATGGGGCCATGGCATGTGTGTGCCCAAGGCTGCACACTGAAGATGGTAAAAGGTACATATTTAACTAAGAGAGCAGTACTTTGGAAAGAAGGGGTTTGGTTTACTTAAAGCAGTAGTATACTCCGCTTTTTAATTTTTACCTACAGGTAAGCCTATAATAAGGCTTACCTGTAGGTAAAACTAATATCTCCTAACCCTGCATGCAGCCGCTGACATCAGCGACGTATGCACTCTAAAGCTCCGGCGTATCTTTCCGGACCTTCAGAGCTCCTTGCCGGCCCCTTGCCGAAAAGTGAACTCCCACGTGCATGCGCGGGAGTGACGTCATTGCGGCTCCGGCCACTCACAGCGCCGGAGCCGCTGAACCCGGAAGAGACGCTGAGGGAACCTGTCAGCTCCCTCGGCAGTGTCGTTCTAAGGTAAGTATTTCATAATGTGCTAGTATGCGATGCATAATAGCACATTATGACTAGGGATGGTCAAACTTTTGAAAAGTTTGGTTCGACCAGAACACCCGAATTTCCCGAAAGTTCGGTTCGGATTCCCGGACCCCATTGAAATCAATAGGACCCGAACTTCGGGAATCAAAAAACACAATTTTGAAGCCCTAAAACCTAATCAATAACCCTAAAAAGTGCCTAGGGTTCTGGGTCATGCCCCAGGGACTATGAATCAGCAAAAAAAGTTCCTAAAATTGTCATTTTTGATAGAGAGCCAATTATTGAAAAAATTATTGAAAAAAAAAATGAGATTTCTTTGGATTTAGTGTCTGTGGGTCTAAAAAGTGTACCTGTGAAGTTTCAGCTCTGTAGCATGTCCAGAACCAGAATTATAGCATGCCAAACCTTCAAAAATGACTTTTTTGCTTAGTCGCGCCTTTCTTTTGCTCCTAATCAACTGCAAAGCCTCAGTGACAAGTTAACACCTGTTCTTGTTGTAAGCGTTAAGTCCATTGCAAAAGGCTTTGCTACTCTGCTTCACACACATCTGGTTTATTTAGCGACAACTTTGGGTTGCATAGCAGTGTGCGTCTTGCAGGTGATTTTCACATCGCACAGTTGATAAAGCCTCAGTGACAAGTTAACGCCTGTTCTTGTTGTAAGCGTTAAGTCCACTGCAAAAGGCTTTGCTACTCTGCGTCACACACATCTGCTTTATTTAGCGACAACTTTGGGTCGCATAGCAGTGTGCGTCTTGCAGGTGATTTTCACATCGCACAGTTGATAAAGCCTCAGTGACAACTATACATAAATTAAAATTCATCACAAAAAAACTGATTATTTTTCTTAGAATTTCAGTAGTGCAGGGATGGTGTTACCCTCCTTTCATAAAGTGCAAATAAATAAAGTGCATAAATTGCATAAATAATCCAAAACATCCAACTAAGCAAGAACAGAGTCCTTAAAAAGTCTTTGTTTATGTAGTACCAGAGCTGGTGGTGGTGACATTGTACAGCGGTTCCTATAACTGACACCAATGACCCTGCATGAAAGGCACTGTGTATTGATCTGGAATTTGGCCGAATTTCGAACACCCAATGTTCGGGTAGAACCGATGGTCGACCCGAACCGTTCGATCATCCCTAATTATGACATTGTCCTGCAGGGTTTTGTTGTTTTTCTTTTTTTGTTTTTTGGGGGGGATACAACCGCTTTAAAGATAAGAGACAACCCGTGGCTATCATAAATTAATTTGCAGTGCTATCTAATGACTTTAAAACCCTAAGCATATATACAGTTCTCTTTACTCCTTTATCTCTTGTCCCTAGGTTTTCAAGTTATAATTATGGTAAAGGCTATCCTTGGTGAATACCCTCCATCTACTACTAAACCGTCCAATGGTAATATCTTACATAAAATTTTTCATATTGACAGCTACAATCCAGCAAACCAAGTTGGGGAAAGGGATTGTACATACTGTGACCCCCAAAACAAATCGAAAACACTACTCCGAGCACTGACACAATTCCTAAAGACTCCAGTATTGTCAGGTGCAGGCTTGCCTAGCTCACTGAGAAAAACTAACTAAAAGTGTTGAAAACTGCACACGGATATTCTTGGAGACAAGTTGAAGCCGTCTTCTTATAAATGCTAACTAGGCTGAGTATCTGTGTACAGTTTTCCACACTTTTTCTTAAGGATCCTACTTAACCATCACCATTAACTAAAGACATCATATACACTGCTCAAAAAAATGAAAGGAACACTTTTTAATCAACATAGCTTTAAACTCCTGGGATATTAATCTGGTCAGTTAAGTAGCATAGGGGGGGTTGTTAATCAGTTTCAGCTGTGTTGGTGTTAATGAAATTAACAGGTGCACTAGATGGGCAACAATGAGACAACCTCTAAAACAGGAATGGTTTTACAGGTGGAGGCCAATTACTTTTTTTCCCTACTCATCTTTTCTGACTGCTTTTCACTAGCTTTGTATTTGGCTAGGGTCAGTGTCACTTCTAGTAGCATGAGGCAATATCTGGATCCTATAGATAGGTTGCATAGGCAGTCCAACTCCTCCAGTATGGCACATCAATACGTGCCATTGCCAGAAGGTTTGCTGTCTCCCCCAGCACAGTCTCAAGAGCATGGAGAGGATTCCAGAAGACAGGCACTTACTCTAGGGGAGCTGGACAGGGCTGTAGAAGATCCTTAACCCGTCAGTAGGACCGGTTTGTGCAAGGAGAAACAGGGTGAGCACTGCCAGAGCCCTAAAAAAAATTAAAAAAATTACCTCCAGCAGGCCACTAGTGTGAATGTCTCTGACCAAAGAATCAGAGACGTGAAAGGGTCTGGAGAAGCCATGGAAAATATTATGCTGCCTATAACATCATTCAGCATGAATGGTTTGGTGGTGGGTCAGTGAGGTCTGGGGAGGCATATCCATGGACGAATGCACAGACCTCTACAGACTAGACAATGGCACCCTAACTGCTATTATGTATTGGGATAAAATCCTTGGACCAATTGTCAAACCCTACGCTGGTGCAGTGGGTCCTGGGTTTCTCCTGGTGCACGACAGTGCCTGGCATCATGTGGCAAGAGTATGCAGCCTGTTGAAGGAATTGATACCATTGAGTGGCCCCCACACTCGCCTGACCTAAATCTAATAGAACACCTCTGGAACATTATTTTTCGGTCCATTTGACACTGCCAGGTTGCAACAGGGGCTCAGTGATGCCCTGGTCCAGATTTGGGAGGAAATACCCCAGGACACCATCTGTCATCTTATTAGGAGCATGCCCTGACAATGTCAGGCATGCATAAAAGCATGCGGGGGCCATACAAACTACTGAGTACCATTTTGAGTTGCTGCAATGAAATTTCAGAAAAATGGACTAGCCTGCTGCATCATTTTTCACTTTTTTGGGGTGTCTTTGAATTCAGCCCTCTGTAGGTTGATCCTTTTCATTTCCATCAAATGATGTGGCGCCCTTTCATTCCTAACACCTTACCCAGTCCAGATCAGTATAGATATCAAGCATGATATTTTTCCACATTGAGATCTGATGTGTTGTTTATTTTTTTTGGGCAGTGTAATATGCATTTGTCTTCTCTTGTGGCCTCCATTTACATTTTCTTTGCTTCTGAAACCTTGTCTTCTTTTTTCCATCTATCAATATTCATTTTTTATTGACAAACATGTTCCATACTTCTACTTATGGAAATGCTTACTTTCTGTATATTCAAAAAAAATCTATAAATAAAGAATGCAAAAGAAAAAATAAAGGCATCTAAGGTAGGACATATTTACACAATGTTGACCAAATACAGCAATGCAATCTACAGATGAACTGACATATCTGTACAGTCTTCAGTTGAACTAAATGAATTTATAACAAACAGCAAAACATTTTAGTTTTGGATACAACAGAGAGGGAATAAAACACCAATTGGGTTTTTTTGTGTGGTCTGTGCTCAATTAGGAAGCTTCACCCTCCCTATTTGTCACGTTTACTGATATCAAGAGTAAAAGTAAAAGAAAATCTCAAATTTAGGGTTGGCCCCAGAACAGTAATAGAGCGGACATCTTTCAATGAGGACACTAGTTCTGGTGATCTTGGTAGCAACAAGGGATTCCCTATTACTTACAGATTTACCTACAGAACAGGAAGTAAAGAACAATCTCCCCAAAGGCAGACAAAGGGAAAAAATTTACAGTGTTATAACCCTCCCTTACTTCATCTAAAAGGACAAAAAAATTCCTTCACTTCTATTTGTATAGTTGTACTAATTGCTACTTTGCCTATGAAGGTAAAAGCTAGATTTCGAGGAATATGGCAAAAAACTGTTTTGTTTCCACTGACAACATAAGCAGTGATTATGGAGGTTAATATATGGAGCTCTCTACTGTATAAAACTCTTGTGTATAAATCTGAAAATGTTATAAACAACACAGGGAAAATTAGAGTGCTTACTTTAGGTGAAAATAACTTGAGGTTTTGTTTTTGTTCACAAATCCAAAGTATAAAATTTGTTTCAACATAAGCTTTACAATATCGTCTAGAAGAAACTCTTTGTACTGTTTGGACTGAATGATCATCTGTGCATTACTAAGACATTTTTCATCAAATCTTTGCCTGGGTCAAGCTACACACAGCAAAAGATGGCTTTAATCTTTACATGACACATTGATCCCGCTCGGCTTGTCAGCATGTCATTCCCATATTTGCCCTTGGAGAGCAAACGTACAGTCTAGTAAGTGGGAGAAAAAGCATAAGTCATTGTCATTGCTTACTTTTATGTTTTATTACAATCAGTCATTGACTAAGAAAGTACAAGCAGCATTTGGCTCTCAAAGTACAGAAGTTCAACTTTGTGCTTGCATCTACAGGATAAAAGAAAAACAAAGCAAACACCGGAAGACTTTTTGAAACTATTGTACTTATGAAGCTACTTTAGCTCATTTAAATGCAAATTATACAAACCTTGAAGATATGTACTGGTATGTGGCAAAGGATTATGCCTCTCAGCAAAACGTAAGCTTGATTAATCAAATAGCAACATTTAGGCATAAATATTTCTCAAACTACTTGGTGGTTTACTGTGAAAGTTTAAAATTAGTCAGAATTATTAAAATGTGATATTGTAAGGCACAGTTAACTTGGAGTTTACTTTGAAGTTTTTTTTTACTGCAAATAGTTACATAGTTATAGCCTAATAATATGAGCATTCTAATAAGGGGGTCCAAATTTCTTAAAGATTTCATATTCCAAAACAGGGAGGTCAAAAAACTTGTGGACAGCCTTCACAAAAGAGCTGAGGCTGTTATAGCTGCAAAGGGTGGGCCAACTCAATATTGAACCCTACGAACTAAGGCTGGATACACACTATGAAACTTTTGTTGTTAGATTTCCCTTAAATTTACCTTCAGTGCAAGGGCCTGCCTGATTGCATACAAATTGAAAGTGTTTAGATTTGACCTCATATTATATGGTTTTGGTAAATCTAAAGGAAAAAAATCTAAAGACAATTGTATAGTGTGTATCCAGCTTCAGACTAGGATGCCATTAAAGTTCATGTGCGTGTAAAGGCAGGTGTCCCAATACTTTTGGTAATATAGTGTATAGGCATCGCATAGAACCTGTAACCTCAGGTAGAAAATTGACTGAACATAGTTAACAAGAGAATTTGCATAACTTAAAGAGCAACTCCACTTTTGTTAAAAAAAAAAAATCCCCTCTGGTTGATCAATGTATAATGATTTTACAAAACTTTGTTGAAGATTCCTACCTGTTTCTACTCTGGAGAAAAAGCTGTTTATTTGATAATGTGCAGAGTGAACCTTATTAATCGGCTGATGTACTTGCTGTGTTCTAATGAGGAGAGTTGTAGGGTCTGCATTCTTTTAGAAGTAATTACCTCTTTAGGGTATCTCACCAAAAATGAAATTTTGGTGGCAGAGGACGCCTAAAATCTGACCAGTATCTTAGTTATTGTTTCTGATAAAATCAGCGAGCCATTTACACAAGCAGGACATGGTATTTCTGGGGAAGCTTTATATGCCAACTGTGTACAGAAGACATCTAGGTTACCAAATTACATTGCATTTTACAAAGTGCTGTCTGTAGATTGAAAAGGAAAGGTAACATTCAATAACAATATGGCGTGTGTAGCAATTGTATATGCTATACTATTTTTTTCTCCTACAAATGTGGGGTTGCCATTTAAATATGTCAGTATTAAAGGTATGATTTAGCAACCCTGACTGAGGGGAATAAGGAGGGACTGTAAACACAGCTGTATCTATCTGAACTGTTGGAAAGCATTTGATTTTGCTTAAATATACCTAAATATTACATAAAAAGATTCTGTCCAGTCAGACATGACATTTTTCCATTTAAACTGGTTTAGGTGTAACACGCCTGCTGAATGGCTCTGATTTTATCCCAGAACATGCCATGTGCAGGTGAAATTTTCTAATATCTACATCTCCAAATGACATGGTTTATTTGTAACCTTTGCAGTGGCCCAGAATCTGAGCCCTTAACAATTTATAACAGTATATTCTATGGATTATTCATCTTTCACTTTACAAAGAGTTTTATTGTTTTTTCAAGTTTTTAAAATAAACAGCAGGTACATGCACAATAAAACAGTGCAAACAGTGTGGCAAAGAAAGGCACATCCCATCAGGGACTACAGTGTCACAGTTACATATATCAATGAGGATAGATCGAAATTGCTACCAAATTAGAGAGCAACGCAGTGTAACGGTCAATGAAGGCTGATCTTTGCCATTAATAGCCAACACCTTAATTTGTGGTATAGAGATATGGAAAAAAAATGTGTGGGGGGGGGGGAGAGTGAAGGGAGCCGTAATTGTTCGTGAGGGCATCAAAATGAAGAGGACAATAGAGAATAGGTAGAAAAAATTAAGAGGAGAAAAAAGACAATAGGTGGGGAAGAGTAGATGGAGAGAATAGTGTGTGGGAGGAGCATCAGAAAATAATTGCCTGGGAGCAAAAGAGAAGGGGAGCAGGGGGAAAAGAAGAGGGGTGGGACTGAGGGCTCTCGCACGTCACCCAGCCAGGTCACAATATCGTCTACAGGTACATACAGACTGAAAGCAAAGTCCTGTCTATGTTCACTTGAGAGTTGTATGCAATCTAGGGATCCCAAACCTTACAAAATTTGGTATGGGTGCCCTCCAGAATTGAGAGGAACCTCTCATGTACTATTGTGCCTCTAAGCCTGTGTCATTCTGCTGCGATTTTGCGGAATGGTTATGTCCATGCTTTAGCTGGGGTTTGTCGAGCAACCACAACCCCAAACCCCACCAGCTTTCTCTGATTCACAGTCAGTGATGGGATCAGTTCATGCAGTAGGGCTTCCAGGGATTGCGGACTAAAGTGATGTGAAGGACTGATCTGATCATGGTATAGACCCACGTCCAAAACTGAATGGCCTTGGGTCAGGGCCACCAAATGTGAAATAGAGATTATCCATCCTTTCACTCTAAATAGTAAATCCAGTGCGCCTCCACCAACGAAGTAATCACAACACAGAAGAACTACATAAGTGCACAACTTTGAAACATTATTGTGTTTGATTATTTATTCACCTGTGGGATTTTATTTATATCTGTTGGATTTTTTGTTTCACGATTTGAAATATTTGATTTACATTTGAAATATTTTTTTTATGTGAGCACTATTTATGACACAAAAATGTGATTGTAAAGGGACAGGATCCTTTTTACTTAACACTTGGGGATTATTAACTAAAACCCAAGATTGCAAAATCTGGTGCAGCTCTGCATAGAAATCAGTCAGCTTCCAGGTTTTTTTTGTCAAAGCTTAATGGAATAAGCTGAAGTTAGAAGCTGATTGGTTTCTATGCACAGCTGCACCAGATTCTAAGTGCACTAATTTTAGTAACCCCCCCCCCAACTGAGTTAACGCAACTTACGTGTTATTTATTGTCAGTGTTATCAAGTGATTGAGGTACACGTGGGAGGTATTTTTACTCTTAGATGGGGTTTTTCATTTTGAATATTAAATATGGCTGAAAGGTTCACTTCAACCCTATCATACAAAGGCAGCCTGTTTTTTCATTGCCAATAAATGATGAAATCCTGACAAAATTAATGGAGCTCACAATGTTTAGGTGAGTGAGTTATATTGAAATGATTCTGCACGCTTATATATATTATAATTTGTCTATAAATTGCATGATCCATTTCCTGTGCATGTGACTACTCAAAAGTCTAAACTTTAGGAGGTGATGCTCACATCTTTTGTCAATATCCCATAGTGGATGGCTTAATTACTAATGGCTTTAAAAGGTAGTGAATCTTTATTCATTTTGATTTGTATATGGGGAATGTCTGTTTTTCTGCATATATTTTTGCTCTCTAGAATTATTTTTTATTTCCAAATCTCACATCTAGCATTACATATTTTGGTAAACATCATTTTAAACACAGCGACAGAAAAGACAGCTGGGGATCTAATTTTCAGAAAATGTAACAGTACAATAACTGCAGAATTTATTTCATGAAATGAAAAGTAATATCAATTGAATGCAGATATTATAATGTAATTATTCTGTATTGCTTCTCTATATTAACATGACGTGCTATGATCTTTGCGTGTGCAACATTAAAATAATCAGCATTGCATTCAGCATATTTTTATTTTCAATTTCCATGCTGAAAGTAAAACATCATTTGTTTTTGTGCTTGCTTGAAGAGAAGAGATATAGAAAATCTTTTGCATATTCATGAGTTACATACTTCACTGGAAATACTGATGCAATAAAATAGTTTAATGTGTTTTTATTAAAAACCTATGTAAAAGCAATCTTGTGTGTCTAGTAAAAATGCAAGAACAAGTAAAAAAAAAAAAAATAAATAAGGAAGAGTGATTATCCGAGATTGTTCTCACATTTAGATTCAGCTGAAAAGAAAATTCTTTTCTACTGCAAAACACTAGCAAACATTTTTTTTCTTGAAGGAACTCTTCAAATATACAACTATGATACCAAATCATTTTATAAGCCCCTTCATTATGTCAGCACGGCTGTTACATTAACATTTTGTGCTCATTAGAATATCCTTCTTACACTGGTAAGCCCTGAAGTGGGCAGACTGTTTTCATTATTAAGTCTGGCATGTTTTAAAGTGGACCCATAAGTAACTTTATAAGACAGCGTGAAATATTTCCTACCATGTTGCAATATACAGCAACTGTATCATTTTTTTCAAAACAAATGTACCAGTTATTATTAAAAAAAAAAAAAAACAGTACCTGAGCTACATATAAGTGGTGGTGCCTAGTTAAAGAGGCACAGTCTGGGAGAACATTTTTTTTTCTCATTCTACCATCTCTCCAGTAATGACTGTAACTTTAATGCACAATGTAAATATCTATGTTTAATGCAAACAAAACTGCGGATGCATGTGCAAATCTGGGTTACCTTTTTCCATATCCATCTTTCTTATTATCCATATGCCATCTTACCTAGTCTGTTAATTAGCATTAGTGGAAAGTGCATGCATGCATAATTGCAAATCTGGATTACCTTTTGCAGTATCCATATATTACTTTTATCCATATGTCATCTTGTCAGTCTTTGCATTAGTAGGAGGTGATAAAGGAGTGCTACCATCTGAGAGAAGTGATGTAAACACATAATTCAAGTTCTCTGTATAAAGTATTTTTTATATTCTCCACAGGAATACGATGTGTGCTTTTTTATCTTTATCAGCTGCTTGTTACCTTGTTTAAAAAGTGCAGTGGTCAACAATGTTTTTTTTTTTTTTTTTTTTATCCGCGGTGGTGCAAATACCTAAGCGAAAAAACCCGGTAAGTGGTAAGTGAACACAAGAAATGTGCATGTGAGCATACACAAAAAAGTGCACTTAGGGGTGTGCTTTGTCCAGCCCCCAAAGGGGTAGGACCTCTACCCTGATCCCCCGGGGCGCAAGGCTCCTGACAGGGACAGAAGGTTTCCAATGGTCCACTTAGCCAGAAGGCCTGGTGGACCCTGTTCTTCTGGACCAGCCGAAGCTGACCTCGAGTACTTGGTTGAGGGGCTCTCCCGAAGAGAGACCCCCCCAGGGACAGAGGAGGAAGGAGCCTGAGGGCCACACATCCTCCTCTTCCAAGCCCCCATCACTCCAGTAGGTTTGCATAGCCATCACCAAACCTTGGTCAGGTCGAAGGATAGCACAACGCCCCCGCTGGAACAATGATAAGAACAGATCGTACACTTGATCTTAGCCAAAAGGCTGAGAAGCGATAAGTGGTCAACAACTGAGACAAGAGAACATAGGAGGTGCCACATTGTTCTGTGCAGTGATGGTTTCTACCCTTTATGAAAATGTTTGAGCATACTTAGAGAGAGGTGTGGATAGCCTCTAGCCTGTTAAGCTTGGACAGCTGAAGCTAATAAGTCATAGACAATCCATGTCCTATACTGTGTCTGAAAGGCAGCTAGGAGACCTTATAGAAAAACCACAAGACACATAAAGGGATATTTATCAAAAACTGGAACAATCATTTGCAGCAGCTGTGCATGGCAACCTATGAGCTTCTATCCTTTGTTTTCAAAGTTTACCTGAACAAGCTGAAGATAAAATCTGATGTTGTCATACTCAACTGATATATTACCCTCATTGTGTCAGGAAGATCAAGTGCATGGCCATGCCCAAACATCTGTGCATGTATGGGGTGCAGCTCATGAACCAGTATATAGTAAAGGCTGTGTGTGCATGTTTGCTAATGCAGGAGTGCATTAACATGAATTAGCATGCACATCCAGCACTGACCTTTGGCTCCTAGAGGCCTATATAAAGTTCAGTACAACTAAGGAGACCAGCATTATGCGATCATGTATGTGACCCTGCTTGCTCCTTGACCCTTCTTTATCCTGTTCTCCGTTCGCTGAATTTGGCATGCGTCCTGACTTTGTCTCCTGCCTGCCGTTTAGGTACTTCTGCTGCTCATCTGATATCAGCTCTGGCCCAGCTTCTGACCCTGGTCCTGTCTTAAAATGTGGTACCTCTGCTACTTTGTTGTTACTGACTCTGGCAGTTCTCACTTTGGATTTGCTTCCTGCACCTGCAAGTTCCTGTGCTCCACCTGTCTGTCACCATTCTTCACAAGTTCTTGTCTGAGCATCTGCAGCATTGCAACAGCATTCACACTGTTTTATGACCACCCACTGGGGTTGATTTACTAAAACTGGAGAGTGCAAAATATGGTGCAGCTATGTATCTTTTTTTTTTTCAAGCTTAATTGAACAAGCTGAAGTTAGAGGAAGATTGGCTACCATGTACAGCTGCACCAGATTTTACACTCTCCAGTTTTAGTAGATCAACCCCACTGTGTCAAGACCTACTATAGGCACCTGTATCATTCCTTGTCCATCTATATCTTGTTGCCAGCTCTGGCAGGTATTCGATAGAAGGTGTAAGGGTAGCCCTCTAATCAGCTTGGCCTATAGCAAGTGAATGACACATATTTTCATATTTACAAAAACAGACTTTTGTTTTGTGTAATATTAGATAGAATCAACTGTAATTTTAGAAATAGAATCATCAAAGAGGTCTAGTGTATGGCTAAATTTGGCATCATTTTAGATCTAAATTCACATTTAATTACCTCACAAGTCATCAAATAATCCTGACAGACCTTGTGACTGCTACTCAACAGGAAGGGATAGATCTTGTTGTTAGCTACAGGGGTGTGTGTGTGGTTGCATAGCACACCAGTGAGCTGGCAAACCCCAGATGGTAGCAGCCTACCCCACATTGGCATGGGTGCAGGCAAAAGGAAAGGTGATCATGCAAGTATTCTAGCTCCCAGAGGAGGATAATGTGGAGAATCTCAAAAACACATGGGAATTTCTTAGCTGCAACACAGCACAACACATGCACCAGATTGTATGCAAGATTTGCGTCTGCCTATCAGCTAGGTTTAGGGTGAGTCTCCCTCTAGTAGTAACTGGCAATGTTGATACCTTTAGTGTCAGTGTGGGCATGCTGTTTTCATTTGCTACCTGTGTCTGGATTGGGGAACATTAGTGCTAATAATAATCTGCCAGCATGCTAGTTTATTTCTGAGTACACATAAATGACAGTGATACCTTATGTATCTTCAGGCCTTCCTGTACCCTCTGTAGCCCCCCATTCGTGACATTCTGCTTTAATATTGTAACATTTACCAAGTCAAAGGTAAGAGCAGGGGCACTTACAGTATAAGCTCCAATAATATTTTCACCAAACCTCTGAAAATGATCATTTTCAATGTAGGATAATGAACCTGCCTTTATTTCTGGGAGTAACAGTTTCCTTTCCAAATGCCGGCAAACACTCCATTCCTAAGTAAGCAACAGAATTCTCAAAATGGTACCTTTGCACCCTTTATGGACCCAGGACTAAAAAGGGAGCTTGGAATTGAAAACATACTTCTAATATTCCTGTCCTCCTATAAGCCTTGTGTTAGCCTTGCTGGAAACATATGCATAGTGTAGATTCTTTAAAGATATGTGTAAAAGAGTGGCCTCTTATGATAGATTAGATCTATATATTTAAATGAGTTGAATAAGAGTAAAAGAATAGCTGAGGACTAAGAAAAACTGTAATAGCATATAAGCTACAATAGGGATGACCAATTTGTACAACCAAGCACAAGACACATCTTGAGGAGCAATGTTGCAGGATTTTGGTTGGTGATAACATAAATCAATATAAAGCCTTACATTCGTAACTATGGATTAATGGAACAGTGTATGTCAGCAATAGAAGAAAAAAAATAGTTTTGTGATAATGGAAAAAAGTAGGTAAAAAAAAAGGAGACAGAGATATTAATGAAATGAAAGCTTAGGCGTGTAAAAAAAAAAAAAAAACAAGTAAAAGCTAGAAGAGGAATTAAGGCATTAACCCCTTTGCACCGAAGAGTAAAACAAATCTAAATACCCAAGCACAATTTTGCAACTTTGACATTTGTTAGTAAAACTGTATATATCATCACAACTACTTTGTGCATCCAGGTGGATTATACCTTGGTTTTTAGTTGGTGGTAAATGGTAATGAATATCTTCTGATTTTTTTTTTATCACAGGAAAACTGGCCCCAAAAAATAGTAAATCATTTTTTTTAAATGTAGCTGTATTTTTCTTGGTAAAACCATAACCTTCCACCAAAGAGCACCCAAAATAACTTCTCCTGCTCATAACAATCACAGTGATACCTCATATGTGTATGTTAGTTGTATGTACCCGTAATACAGCCCAAAAACAATAGTGCGCATTTTGCTTTTATTTATCCTACTTAACCACTTGCCGACCGCCGCACGACTATCTACGGCGGCGGTCAGCCCCTCACAGGCAAAGTGACGTAGGTCTACGTCGCTCGCCTGTGAGGGTTTAGGGAGCGAGCGCGCGCCGCCGGAGGCGCGCTCCCGCTCCCGTGTGGTCACGGACCCCCCCGCGCGTGTGACCGGCGGACCCGATCGCCGCCGGCCACTCTGCGATCGGCGAGGGAGAGGGAGAAAGTCAGGCAGCTTGTGTAAACAAGCTGCCTGTCATTCTCCTCTCTGTATGAGAGATGATCACATGGATCTACTATGTAGATCCATTGATCACTCTGCATACAGTTGAAGCCACAGCCAATCACAGTTAGAATCACGCCCCTAGGGACACACACAGCCCCTCCCTCTCAAATAAAGTTAACCCCTTCACTACCAGTGTATTTTTACAGTAACAGTGCATATATATAGCACTGATTACTGTAGAAATGTCACTGGTAACCCCAAAAGTGTCAAAAATGTCAGTCAAGGGTCCGATCTGTCCGCCGCAATGTCGCAGTACCGCAAAAAAAATCGCAGATCGCCGCCATTACGCGTTAAAAAAAAAACAACAAAAATGACAAAAATCTTTCCCTTTGTTAGTAAACGCAATAACTTTTGCGCAAACCAATCAAAATACGCTTTTTGCGATTTTTTTTACCAAACATAGGTAGCATAAAACAAATTGGCCGAAAATATTAAAAAATTTTGATTTTTACATTTTTTTGGGGGGGAATTTCATATAAAAAAAAGGGAAAAATATTTTTTGTACTTTTTATTTTATTTCTTTATTATTATTATTATTATTATTATTTATTTTAATTTTTTTACACACACTTATTTTTTCTCTGCAAGGAGAGAGAGTGAGATGTACCTCTCGCCTCTATTCACAAAGAAAGAAAACACAGGGCAGGCTTCACAGTGACTGATCACTGTGATAGCCAATCAGAGGCTATCACGGCCACCAGGTGACTTGGAATCAGGAGTTCTGGGTCCCGATCATTAGTACGGATGCCAGGGCTCATGGTGAGACCCTGGTCTCTATGCTGGAGGCAGGCTATGAGGCACGCTCCCAGCACAAAGGGATATACACAAATATGCATAGTTACACAGTTTCATAGTTAGTCTGGTTGAAAAAAGACCCAAAGTTTATCTAGTTCAACCAATAAAAGGGGGGGGGGGGAGATAAAACAAAACAAAAAACAGTTTTTACAATCCTATATACACAATCCCATACCCACAGCTGATCCAGGGGAAGGCAAAAAACCCGAGCAAAGCATGATACAATTTCCTTCAGCAGGGGAAAAAATTCCCCCAAGTGGCAATCGGGTGCCCTACAATATGCAGCCCCACGGAAAAAAGCCCAGTCTAGTGGGGCCGCATTATTGTATCGGGTTGGTGTGAAGGGGTTAAGAAAGAAAAAAAGGTGTAAGAGTTGGTATAAGGGAGAAAGGAATGAAAATAAAAATGGGGAGGGGGGCAAGGGACTAGGAAGGAAGGTAGAGAAAACAAGAGAGAGAAAAGGGAAAAAGAGAATGGGAGGATAGAAGGAGAAAATGGACAGGGAAAGAAGTGTTCTCAGTGGCTGTCAGGGGTGAAGAAGGACAGGTCAGTGAAAAAAAATTATAGGAACCCCTAGGGCAGTGATGGCGAACCTTGGCACCCTAGATGTTTTGGAAATACATTTTCCATGATGCTCAACTACACTGCAGAGTGCATGAGCATCATGGGAAATGTAGTTCCAAAACATCTGGGGTGCCAGGGTTCGCCCTCACTGCCCTAGGGGCAGGAAATAGGCTGTGAGGCCAAGCGTTTGAGTAAACTTGTGGTGTAGTGAGGGTGGAGAATAATTCAGCCATGGCTGTGAAATCAAAAGCAAATTGTTTTATTGTTAACATGGCAGTAAATTCTCCTTGATGAGTGAGATTTGTATGTAATTTTTTACTTAAAGAAGAAAAAGAGATAGAGATTTCCATGCCTGAGCAATACCAAACGATAACATTTTTGAGAAGTACACTTCTATCTTTATGGTAGTTATGCCCAGTTATTACCATTAAGGCTGTGGTGAGTGTTTTTGTTGTCTGGGTACAGGTTTGCTTTAAGGAGCAATAACACAGATACTTTTTGATTCTAATCAGCAATAACAATTGTTCACAGCAAGTATCATTTTTAGAAAATGAATGTTGAAGGATAATGTGCCTTTAATTTGAATCTCTGTTAATCTGTTGCATACAATCTACAACAAAGACTCATCACTTTCCTCTAAACTGTGTCCTTTCTTTCTGTAATTAATGTACTTTTTTAGTCAACACAGCTGTGAAACAAGAATATTATAATTGTCAAGTGGCAGAAAATCTGGCCCAGATCCAGCACATGTAGAAAAATGACTTTTCTACTGTGTACCCATGAAAATAGAAAACAGTCTGTGCTGGATTTGTGCCAGGAATTAAGCAATGGCGACAAACTGCCAGAGGGTTAATTTAGGATGACAATCCAAAAAGTTCAACAAGTAAAGGAGAATGAACTCACTACATTCTATTTTCCTAAAGAGAAAGTGTTACTTGCTTGCTAACAAAATGCTGTTTAATCCATGTTTAATTAAAGCCACAGACCTATCTTCTGGATATATTATCATGGCAGCACTAGGACCTGGAACAGTTTATCTCTTATTGAATATGAAAGTCCATTACTACAGAATTTGAAGATAGCATCCACAGTTTTGTACATTCTGTGTAAACTGTGGGTCACAACTATAGTTTTAATTAAAATATATTAAATTAGCACTTACAAGCAAAATATGATCTGCAAAATTCTTAAAAAAATAAAAAAAAATTAAACATTGCAGTTAACACTTTACAATTGGTTGCTAACTAGCTACTAGTCTCATATAAAACAGACAGATGGAAAGGAAATACAAATATGACCTACGCAATTTAAAGTATATCCAAAGGAATGTGTATTATTTATTTTTTTTTTTTGCATAAAAGATGTTTAGGTACCTTTCTTAAAGAGGTTGTAAACCCTCTCTTGGAAGTTGTACCTATAGGTAAGCCTTTAACCTCCCTGGCGGTATGATTCTTTTGGATTTTAGGTGCTGAAAGCGGTACCATTATTTTGCATGTAATTCTTGTGAATGAGCAGCCCAAACCAACTGTATACATTTATTATATATATATTATATATATATATATATATATATATATATATATATATATATATATGTATGTATACATATATTATGTATACATATATTATATATATATATATATATATATATATATATATTATATATATATGTATATATATATATATATATATATATATATATATATGTATATGTATATATATATATATATATATGTATATGTGTATATATATATATATATATATATATATATATATATATATATATATATATATATAATGTATACAGTTGGTTTGGGCTGCTCATTCACAAGAATTCTGTATATATATATATATATATATATATATATATACGTGTATATATATATATATATATATATATATATATATATACATATATGTATATACTTATATATATATATATATATATATATATATATATATATATATATATATATATATATATATATATATATATGTGTGTATATATATACGTATATATATATACTGTATATATATATATTTATATATATACACATATATTTACATAAAAAGTACAGTAAAACCGCAGGAAAGGGCACTGGGGGGCAATGTAATGTGATTTTATTTTATTTTGAACGGTATCAGTGTGTTTGGTGCATTTTACATTTGAATTTGCCGCCGGTTCCACCCCCCGGCGGACGTCACGTCGCCAGAGACGGAAGCCGGGGCTCGCAGACAATCGGGAGGAAGCTCTGCCGCCGCACACCGCTCACAGTCTTCGCTGGATCCCGGAGAATAGGTAAGTAAAACCTTTTCCAGCATCCAGCGATCTTCTTAGCGCTACCTCGAGTGTGACTCGGGGTTACCGCTTTTTGCTCTAAAATCTTACCCCGAGTCACACTCGGGAATACCGCTAGGAAGGTTAATAAGGCTTACCTATAGGTATTGTAAATATCTCCTAAACTGTCACCGTTTAGGAGATATTCACTTTTAATGCAGCCGATGACGTCATTGGCGCATGCGTTCTGAAGAAAAGGCCACCCGTGCTGTTCCTTCAAAGCCCAGTGCCGTGAACGGCGGCTCCTGCGTGCATGTACGGGAGTGATGTAATCGCGCCTCCGGCCAATCCGATGGCTGGAGGACGTGAACCAGAAAGCAGGACGGCCGACATGTTCGCTGTACGGGCGGCACTGTGGGGGCTTCGTTCTAAGTAAGTATTTCATAATGAGCTAGTAGTGATGCAAACTTGCTCATTATGCCTTTGTCTTACAGGTTTTTTTATTTTTTCTCTTTTATTGTGCAGGTTTTACTTCCTCTTCAAGGACAAATATTTTATAAAGAACATCCAGGCTAATGCAGAAATATGATCTTTTATAAAGTGGAGAAAAACTTTCTTTAATTGAACATTTACTTTTACTCCTAAGTGATCTCAAGCTAGTCAGACTTTTCAAACAATTTTATATTTTTCTTAATACACTTTTAAATAAAATGGTGACCATAAACTGTGATTGTAGGTTCTTATTGTGTGTCATGTTTGCATGTTTATGGCATATGTAATTGTCATTTTAGCATTAGCATCTTATTACAATTATGTAATTTTCTTTCTACTTTTGAGCTTTTTATTTGACTTTATTAGTTTCAAGGGAGAGAGGGCATGTGGTTTATGTGCCAGTAGGCATGAGCTAACTTGACCCAAAAAATTATGTGTAGAGTAATCAGATGATTATCAGTAGGAATGAACGTGGAGTTTGATCTAAAGTTTTGACTGAACTTTTGCTTTTCAAGTGTTTTTTTTTTATTTACTGCGAGAGTTGAACATCATGTATAATAGCAGTATCACTACCAAGGAGAATCCGATGCAAAAAACAAAAAAATGCATGAGGTCCCCCCAATTCTATAAAACCCTTCAAGTTTGAAATTGACTTTTAAGAAGAACCCTACATAAAAAACAAGGGAAAAAAAGCATGAGGTGCTCCAAATATTCACACCAGATCCTTATTTAAGTATGCAACCTGGCTGGCTGGGAAAGGGGGATAAAAATGGGGGGGGGGTACCTTACTCCCCCTACTCATTTAGATGTGGGTGTTATATGGAGACCCCCTTAATATTATAGGACTATCCAGATTCCAATAAGCCCCCTGCCTGCAGATCCCCGCAACCACAGTGCCACGGTCGTGGGAAAGAGGTCCTTGTCATCAGCAACATAGGAACAAGGTGCTTTGCCAGGGTCCTGACTGCAATTCTTTCTATCAATAAAGATAATTTTTGTTGAATCTGAATACTCAATTGTGCGCAAGGTCTGTTAAAAAACACATTTTTTTTCAGCACCTGACTGAATAATAATGTGATCACATATTCACTAAATTAAGTGAACATACACTTTAACAATTTCTACTTCTCTCAAAAATGACCCTCCATGTGTGACCCAATGCATGTACATTGATAGTGATATTGATCCATCCCATCAGTATATGTTTAGTTTCACAACAGAAATGAATGCACCTTCACATGTAATTCAATTATATTACATATTTTGAGGCTCAAGAAGTACTGAAAACAATGCATGTTATTCCCTTAACACACTTTTTTAATGGCACATGTCCTTTCATTTGTATACCAATTGGATAACCTTCTTTTAACATACTATTGTCTGATTCCTAGCAAACTGAACATATTATATCTAAGATGGAAAGTAATTAGTGTTGAGGACACAATTGTTGAAGGGGACATATTTAAGATAATTAGTGATGTGGAAACATTTATGTAGAAACATTTAATTACTTGTGAGAAAAATAATTAGGGCTGAGGAAATGTTTAATTATTTTCTTGGATATAATTGATATTTAGGCGCTTGGCAAATATTTAATTTATTTAAAATTAATACGTGTCAAGCTAACAGAAAGGCAGAATGAAATTACAACATAACACTTTATCAATACAGCCTATAAAATATACCTCACCCAAAGATGTTAGTAAAATATTTTATCCAAATGGATGTTTCATTTCTCCTTTTCTTCTAAGACAAAAACGCAATAAAGATGTGTATAGTTAGTAAAAAAACCCAGTGAATATACAGAATTAAATAACAGCATTTATTGTGAGTATATTTCACTATATCTGTTGTTTGTTTTCAGATAAATAATATCGCAGAAAAAGTGCAACACCAAAGCAGTTTGATACTTGGAACACACACCCCAAGGCATGAAGCCATAAATTAGATAAGTTTGCATTTGTTTTTTGCTGCTTCCCAACTTTTTTCTTTTAAGAATTTTGCATAAAGTTGTACATTTTTACCTTGGTTTATTTGTTACGACTATTTAAACCTATAGCCAATGAATATGGAAGTTCATTATTAAAGGTTTTTATTAAAGGATTTTTTTTTTTGCATAAGTGATTTTTATACGTATAGGTGAACATGGTGGACCAAAAAATGCTTTAGCTTCCTATATCTTTTAAGGATTTTAACAGCCAATGTAAAAAAGGAAAATGTAGAAAAACTGGGCTTTTACTAGCAGCCTACAAGCCCACAAAAAAACCTTGCAAATATTAACTTTATTGCTTTTCTTTTTTACTTTGTAAACAATTTTTTTTCTACTTTTTCTCTTTTAGATAATTAACTCTGTCTGCTGGCTGAGCTCTGGTGTTTATTGGTCAATCATCATTCTTTTTTTCCCTTTTAAACAATAATGACGAATCGGGCACACCCTATTTAAATTATATGTTTCTACTCACTTTGAAGGCTGATTCCACCCACTAAAAAGTTAGCAGGAAACTGAGAAATAAACATTTACAACCAAATTTTTGATAGAAACACAAAGGAGGTGCCTGCATTTCAAGTCTATTATCCAGTTCAGTCACATGGCTGTGCAAATCCACACCATTTTTGATTTGCACTTATTGTGCCAGTTTCCACTTAATACAAGTTAATCAGACCTTTTTGCCTACTAAACTTCCCTATTTACCAGTTCCAGTAGTAAGACCTAATGTTAATACTATCAATTCTTTTTTCACGTTTGTACCAAACCCCCACAATGTTAAGGTTTCACATTTCAAAGGTAAAAATATGGACAAAGTGCTTAACTCAGATTCCTTTAAAATTCTCTTTCTGCATCATGCTTATATTGAGTTTTTTTAGATGTACTTGCTTATCTAAGCATTTATTTACTAAAACAATTGTGAATCTTGGCTTTCTACATTGTAGCTGTGTTCACTTTGAATAACCAATAATGTGCATATGAATTAAATAACATGAAATTTTCACATAATTAGAAAAATAAATCTATTCTTTTCTTTGCCATTGTTTATTGAGTGAAACTTCTAAAAACATTTCATAAATTGACCATAATGTTTCAGACAGGTAAAGGACACCATTAGATTGAAAAACAATATGATGTAAGAAGGACACATTCATCTATCACATATTTTACTCAGGGCTTTTTTTCTCTGAGAATAAATGAAGGTACTCCTTATCTCCGAGCACCTTTTAGAGAATACAGTGCCAAGTATTGTTTTGCGGTGTTAAGTTATTTGTATGGAATTGGTAATGATAACAGACCCTGGTCCCAACATCAGAAGATCCCCCAGCAACAACAGATCCTTTCCAGCAACAACAGATCCTTTCCAGCAAAAATAGACCCCCCAGAAACAATAGACGCTCCTCCCAGGGACAAAATACATCCCCAACAACAATAGATCTAGCCCAGCAACAATAGACCCCTGCTGGCCACAATTGATTCCCAAGCAGGCAGTATCAATAGACCCTCCCCCCTCCAACAACACCCCCCCCCCAGAGCAACAAAACTTCCCCCACCAGCAACAGTAGACTCACCCAGCCACAATAAACACCCCGCCAAGCAACACTGCACCCCCCAGCTACAATAGACCCCCAGCACTCAGCAACAATAGACTCTCCAGAACACCCCAGCACCTTTTGCCAGTACATACATTCTGTGCTAGAGGTGCCGGAACTGTGTTTCCCCACATTCCCACTGAAAAAAGCCCTGGTTTTACCTATCCAGAAGCACATGAAGAAGTCATTTTTAAGGTTTCATAACACACCTTCCTTCCCTTAAGTTAAGGTTACCTTTGACAATCTTTTACAAATTGTATATGACTTGGGTATGGTATTTTCAAGACATTTAATTCTTCTTCTGTTCTTCTTCAAAGGATTCCTTGCTACCTTTCCATGACCATCCAATATATTATCATTCTTGCAGTAACATTGTATCAGCCTAGCCTACTTGATTTGAAATGCCATTCCTCTGTGATACAACTTTTCAGAGCCTTACATATGTAGAACCTATAAAAAAATATAAAAATGCTACACTTTAAAAAAGAAAAACTACAAAAAGGACACACTACACCTTATATAACATATTCTAACTGATCTTATAGTGTAAAACTGTACCATCAAAAAAAGACCTAAATTAGCATTTTTATGTAAAATGTGTGAGGTTATTCTGTTTTACAAAACAGTATACAAAAAGTGAAAGTATAACTATAGACAAAAACAAAAATGACAAAATGTACATGATGTCTTGAAGTCTGTCCCTAGACTAACTCCAAAGACTAACTCCACTTTTTTTTTGACAAAAAGTAATTCTCTTTGGGTGATCAATGTACATTGTAAGGATTTTTAAGTGGTTGTAAAGGCACAAGGTTTTCTACTTTCCGTGTGCAGGAATCCCCCAGCCCCCCCCCCAATACTTACCTGAGCCCCCTCTTGATCCAGCGATGTCCATTAGAGCCTTGTCTCTTCGAGGACTCACACTCCAGATAGGCTTCTATCAGCAACTGGAGCCATTGGCTCCCCCTGCTGTCAATCACAGCCGATGAGCCAATCATAGGATGGAGGGGAGGGCAAGCTACAGCTCCGTGTGTGAATGGACACACAGCTAATTGCTGTGGGGGCACCTGGCAGGAAGGAGAAGCCAGGAGTGCCAGCATGGGACCCGAGAAGAGGAGGATCCGGGCTGCTCTGTGCAAAACCAACTGCACAGAGTAGGTAAGTATAACATGTTTGTTATTTAAAAAAAAAGAAAATAACGAAACTTTAATATTGCTTTAAAAATACAAAAATGTAGTCCTGGGCTGCCACTTGTGAAAGTAAAATAGAATAAACAAATGTTATCTAAGCAGGCAATAACTATGAACACACTTGCAACTAAAAAGACAGATACTCTTCCACGCCTTATCATGAAAAAGTAAAGATTCATAAATAAATGTGTTCAATATGACACTCAGCCTGCTGCTGCCGCCTTGCATGTGTTCCCGCACCAAAAATAAAATTGAATAATGAAAATGGTGCCTCACTGATTGACTATTAGCAAAACAAGTGCAAATAACTAATCTCACAAAATTTCAAGTGAAAATATACCCGACTTGTGATACCACAACTCCAGTGCTGCACCACAAACATCAAATACAACCATGCCCCACTTTCATGTAACTAGGAATATTCACTGACTTTCTATACTTAGAAAGAAGTATGACAGATGGCCGATTTAATAGACAATACAATTATATTTATTAACCACTTCAATACTGAACACTTTCACCTCCTTCCTGCCCAGGCCAGCTTTCAGCGCTATCATACATTAAATAACAATTACTCAGTCATGCAACACTGTAACAAAATTAACATTTTATCTTTTTTTGAGACAGATAAAGCTTTCTTTTGGTAGTATTTAATACCCACTGGGTTTTTTTATTTTTTGCTAAATAAACAAATAAAAACCCAAAATGTTGAAAACTATTTTTTTTCTTTATTTCTGTTATAAACCTTGGCAAATAAATAATCGTTCTTCATAAATTTAGGCCAACATGTATTATGCTACATTTCTTTGGTAAAGATAACCCAAATCAATGTATATTATTTGGTCTGGGGAAAAGTTCCACAGAGTACACGATTTATGTTATATATTTCAAAATCAATTGATCAATCCATTTCTTGAGGCCCTAAAATGCTAAGACAGTACAAATACCCGTCAAATTACCCCTTTTTAGAAAGCAGATAGTCCATGGTATATAGTGAAAGGCATGGTGAGTTTTTGATGTTGAAATTGTTTGTCACAATTTTTTGGAAAATTAAGAAATAATTTTTTTTTTTTTTACATACTGTCAAAAGTGCAGTACAGCACCCTCATATAATAGGTGTGGCAGTGATCTGGGAAACTGATTAATGATAGTATGTAAAAACAATAATTATAATGTTTTTCAATATTTTTAAATGTTTTTTCTTTTTTAATACAACTTTATTTTTTTCTCATATTTTATTTTTACATACTGTGACCAGAGCAGTACAATGTTACCATAGTGACACTGTACTACCCCGGGGGAGGGGGGGGGGTAGACAGGATTTTTTTACATACTCTGATTATAACTGTTATAATAAATACTTTTTTATGAATGGCATCCATTCATCCAGTGTGTACTACTATTGTTATGCTGTGATTGGCCATAGCTATCACATGGTACAGATGCACTGTGATTGGCACTACCTGTACCATGTGATCACTGTGATCAATCACAGAGATCAGAACAATAGTACAAAATAAATGACGGTGAATGAAAGACTGAAAGCAATTCCTAGTGTACAACTGTCATGTGATCAGCAGATAACATTGATTTATCATCTGATGTGTCCACTGGACACAGAGGGTGACAGACCATGCCACAGCAAGGCACAATCCTGGAGAGGACATCAAATGACATCCACCCAGAATGGCAGTGCTCCCACTGGGCCTCCATTGTACTATAGGCTGGGCAGGCATTGGTTAATGATATATCTTCTGATGATTTTTCCTTCCAGAATCCATCCAGTTTGGATTAGAACAATATATGACACTAGGTGCTTTGATTTTTTTTGCATCTCCAATACCAAATATTGCCATCAGTATGAAAAAATAACACACTATTAGCACTTGGTACATAATCATTAAAAAAATGAACTAGTAATTTTTTCTTCAAATAATTTGGCAAAGGGATGCAGGAAAACACACTGGCCATAAAAAAAATCCCTGCTTCCCTGCATTTATAAATGCAAATATAAAAAGATAATAATTCTGTGCTATGGAGTATATGCCAGCTGCTGCCTGCCCCACCCAGAAACTTCTACCAAATGGTAGAGTGCAAAATAAAAATAAAATGAATAAAGGCGTGTATGGCGCTGCCAGAAAAATATAACGTGGTTTCAAATTCCGTGATAAAAAGTGTCCTTGTGCATAACCCATTGACTACATATCTGGATATTTTCAACACCATTGGAGAAGGTGTATTGTAGTCCTGCTAGGGACCCCATGGATGACAGCATTCACTTGCCAACAGGTTCACACATTAAAGACACACCCCTGTTTCAAAAACAATATTTAATGGGGAAGGTGATTTGCAGTCTTGGACTATCAGTGTTACTTATCAGCAGGAGGGCACTTTTTATCATGGTATTTGAAAACACATGATATTTTTCTGGCAGCACCATACACACCTTTATTCATTTTATTTTTATAAATGCAAGGATATTGTGAATGAGATATGTGTGAGAAAGGCTGCATTGTTAAATCTCACAGTAGTTTTGTAGCTGGTGACAACAGTCATTCCCATGCTGACCTGCATGGGCTTCTAAAATGGGAAATTCTTCTCTACCTTCAAATACAAAGTCTTGACAATTTAATTAGACATCTGAAATATAAAGATAATTTTTCTTGGGTCACTACATACCACATTAAAAATGGAATTAAAAAAAACACTAAACCAACTACTACATATAATGTTATGAACAGCTTGGAAGCAACACATCTTCCATGTCTTCATGTTTCTACCCACTTTGTTATTTAAAATTGTAAACTATTAGAGTAGGCAATGAGTGATGTGATGAGATTGGACGTGTTTGGATTCCAATCTGAACCCACCTGTGCAAGTCACCCAGCCATTTGTGGCTGGGGTATTCCCTGCCATGCAGCCACAGGTACACAATGGACATGTGACTGTGGGGCAGGGAATGCCTGAGTCACTTGTGATTTCCCAGTACAGTGACAGCTTTCTGGTGGTCATACTGAGATCTGAACAAGCCTGAACTCATTCCAAGTCAACCGACACCTTTTACTGGGGTTTTTTTTCCTAAATAACTTTCATTAGGGATACTTTGATTTTTTAACAGTACAGTATAAGACTCGGTCCACACTAGCGCGACTTGTCAGGTGACTTGTCAGCCTGACAAGTCGCGCTCCCTCGCAGTCCATTGACTGCTACAGGACCCGTTCTAATAGGAGCGACACAAGTCGCTCCGACTTAGAAAAAGGGTCCTGTACTACTTCGGGGCGACCTCGGAGCGACTTGCATAGACTTCCATTATGTGAAGTCCATGCAAGTCGCTCCAAAGTCGTGGTGCATGGGAATGCACAAGTCGCCCCCGAAGTAGTACAGAGTCGTGTCGCCCCATTGTGAACCGACTCTAAAGGTTATTTTTACAAAGGCGTTTTAGAGATACTGCAAAATGTTTTAATGACTAAGTTCACCTTTTTTTAAAAAAATAGTAAAAGCATATTGTTTTTGTAAGTAAAAAAAAATGTGCATTTATTATTTTTTCTAAGGAGCCTGCAGAACATTGCACTCGTGATCAGCAGATCACAAATGCAAAGTCAGGCTCCTGCAGACTCTGACAAAAAAAAAATCACAAAAAGAAAAAAAAAAGTACTGCAGACATTTCCTGCAGACTCTGAGCATAGCTGTCTACTCCTACCTTATACAGGATAGGCAGCTAACTGAGATCAGGAAGATCAATGGACTAAAAGAGCTTTCACCAGTGCCCTCATAGCTCAGAACTACAAGCCATCAACCACAACTGTGAATGAATGACAAGGCCGTGTGGGTGGAGCCCTGCATGGCCACGCTGTTTTCAAATTGTGACAGCAGGCAGAAGACCCCCCCCCCCCCCCGCTGCCACAATGGGGGATTAGGGGTCTGTGAGGATTAGAGCACAGTAACATATTATACCCTGATGAAGTCACCTGGTTAGTGACAATACGCGTGGGGAGGAGCAAGTTTGATGTGTTCCATGCAGGATTTGTTTTAACTCATTTGGATGCAATATACAAGTGTTAGCTTTGTGAGTGAAATTTATATTTTTAATAAATCAGTTGTTTTTTTAATCTACCACACCCTGGCAGTCTACAGTATTTGTGATTTTGAGCCCATATCTTCAAAATCTACAAAAGGTGAACCTATCCTTTAAACTGAGTTTTGCTTGATGAAGCCAGCAGAGTTGGGTGAAGGGTTGGGGCCAAGCAAAAGTTTGGCCCGAACATCGCCTGTTCATGCTGCAAAGTGCATTCTAAGCCCTGACTGAACAAAGCTTTGTCCACTCAGTGAATAGCTGGTTGTTAAGGAGCAGTGCCTGGAAGCCATCAGCTGTCAATGGGCTTTCCTGCTAACAGATGAATAAAAAAAAAAAAACATTGCCGGCAATAAAAAAGTGAAAACAAAAATGGCGCATGCAGCCTGGGAGGCCAGGAAAAGGGTGGGACAACCAAACGCCCCCCATTGAACCATACCAGGCAACATGCCCTCAACATGGTTGATGTTTATGGGGACAAGGGCCTCTTCCCCACAACACTGGGCAGTAGTTGTGGGGATCTGTGGGTAGGGGGCTAACCAGAATCTGGAAGTCCCCTTTAACAAGAGGGCCCCAGATCCCACCCCCTTATATGAATGAGTACCCCTACCCATTCACCAAAAAAATGTAAAAAAGTAATAAAAAAGACACACATTGTTTTTGACAATTCCTTTATTGAAAAATAAAAAAACAATGTCCCCCGATGTAGATCCATTATCAGTCACAACGCCCCCATCATCGCCGACCCAAAAAAAGAAAAAAAAAACCCGACCCGCCATCAACTAAGGCAAATTGCTGGACGCCTGGCTTGCCATTTGACAGTTCTTATATAGGTAAGGTGCGGAGCAACATGGCGACATCACCTAGTGGCACCACCCCGATGCATGCAGGGTCAGTGATCTCACAAGGGGGCGGTTCCATCTGGTGATGTCACCAGGTGGCCCCACCCTTACCTATATAAGAACCGTCAAGCTGCAAGCCAGGCATTCAGCGGCCCTCCTTAGTTGACAGCGGAGCAATTTTTTTTCTTTTGTTGGTCCGGCAGGGGCATCATGATTGCTGAGGATCTACACTGGGGGACACCTTTGTTATTGTTAATAAAGGAATTCTCAAAAAACTGCCTCCTGTTTTTTTGTTTTTTTTACACTTTTTTTAGTGAATGGGTAGGAGTACCCCATAATCATTCACATGGGGGGGGGGGCTGGTATCTGGGGGTACACTTGTTAAAGGGGGCTTTCAGATTCTGATAAGCCCCCGTGGGCAGACCCCCACAGCCACTGCCCAGGGTTTTTTAGGAAGAGGCCATTGTCCCCATCAACATGTTAAGGGCATGTGGCCTGGTATAGTTCAGGAGGGGGGGGGGTGATCCCTCGCCCCCCCCCTTTTCCTAACCTACAGGGCTGCATGCTCAGATAAGGGTCTGGTATGGATTTTTTGGGGACCCCAAGCTGTTTTTTTTTTAGCGTGGAGTTCCCCTTACATCCATACCAGACCCCCGGACGGCTAAGTATGGATTGGGAGGGATCCCCACGCCATTTTTAAAAACATTTTTCTATTGCTGGAAATGGTATTGTATTGCTGGCAATTTAAATGTCATCTCATTCATTTTTTATTCATGATTCATGATTTTTCAAGTTCGGGTCCTATAGACTTTTGGTAGAGTTCGCTGTTTGGGTAAGAACTTTTTCTCTGTTCGGGAGTTTTGCTTTGAACCGAACAGGGGGGTGTTCGGCCCATCTCTAGTAGCCTGTTTAAATCTGTTAATATGGTAACTTGAAATGTAGAACAAGGATCCAGGTAGTCTGAAGGATTAGAGCAGGGATCCTCAAACTATGGCCCTCCAGCTGTTGTGGAACCACACATCCTATGAGGCATTGTAAAACTCTGACATTCACAGACATGACTAGGCATGATTGGAATTGTAGTTCCTGAACAACCGGAGGGCCATAGTTTGAAGACCCATGGATTAGAAATGTAAAATATTATTTTGAGTCCTGTGTACCACCAAGGTCCCTATTTGAATATCCCTGAAGGAATTTCCAATAGGCACTTCAATTCCATTACACAATGTAAAGCTCGTCATACATGGTTCAGTGTTTTTTCATCCAGCCAGCAAACTTAACTAAAAAACTGAACCAATTCCCCCATCCACTGCTGCAGAAATGCACCAGCACAGGGAATTTTTTGCACTCCTGCTATGATGCTATTGGTGCTGTGGTCATTTGTGCAGGTCTTACATCACTGTTTCATGCAGGGGGGTGTTTGGCATTTGGTTTTGAGTTGTTTAAGGAACCTCTCCAAATAAACTGTCTCAGGCTAGGTGATTGGCAATATTTTAGTAGCTGTGGTACTGGGAATATTTCTAGAAGTCTCTCATCTTTTTGCAAAAAAGACTGGAGCTTGTTTGCAATCTTTCTTAGAGCTTCTTGGTGTGGGTTGTAGGTGACCACTAGTGAAACCCTACTCTGATTTTCAATCATGCTATAGTGTAAAAGAATGGTTCTGGGGATGTTAGGGGCTATCAATATCTGTGCGTTTATTGTCATTGAAGTATATCCGTTTTTATTAAATCTTTTCTGAGATTTTCCAGTTAGACATTTCTGTCTGTAGCATCTGATTACATCTGATTGTACCTTCTGGCTTGGCCATATATGACAGATTACTCTATGTGTCTGGGACAAAAGCTATCACGTCTGAGGTACTGTATATGGAATGTTCACAATGGAATGAGTTTTCTGTATATCCATGTTCACAAATGTGTTCCTTTTTTCCATATTGTAGCATCCAGGAAGGTCTTTAAATGTTTGTGAATAATTTGATCGAAGTTTTATTGTGGGTTGGTAGTTGAAGTTTCTGCTAAATTAAGAAAGGTCCTCAAAATATCATCTGTGAGTTAATTGCCCAAAAAAATCTATCACTGAAGTGTGTCAAGAACAAAATACTTGTATTAAAAAAAAATGAATATGTCATTGCTCCTCATTGTAGATTTGTGTATTGATAGTGCATATCTGAACCATTTTTTAGAAATGTGTAAAGCTGGAAAAGGGACCTACGTTATCCTGAAAGCTTGCATCTTTCATAATTTAAGTTAGCCAATAAAGGGTATCATCTAAACTCTAATCCCTAATAATAATAAACGTTCCTATTTGCTCAATTTTGATCCATTACTCATACTATGGAAAGTGTTTTGTTATCTGATCAATGGGTGCAAACAACCCATGTGGACTACAGAACCCACTCCCCCAATGTTATTGAGAAAAGAAGATTGTTTTTGGGTTCTCTTTTCCTGTCCTAGGGTGACAGCATTGCTCCTTTAAAGATACGGTACTGTTAGTGGGTATTGCCAACCTAGGACAAGAACTAGCCTAAAAAGCTGCAACAAATGACATGCTAAGTTCTTGGATTGTGTTGCATTTTAACCACTTGCCGACCAGTCACGTTGACCGTACTGCGGCAAAGTGTCTCGATTCCGTCCAGCGACGTAGACCTACGTCGCTGGACTCCTCCCCCTGTAGGCAGCGCTCGCGCGCCGCCGGAGACGCGCTCCCGCTGTTTTCAGTCACAGCGGGAGTCGGGCCAGGGGAGGAGCGGCGGCGATCGCCGCTGCTCTTCCCCGATCGTCGGGGAATCGAGTTTGGAGATCCGCCCGCTTGTGTAAACAGAGCAGGTGGATCTCCTAAGTGACAAGGAGTGACAGATTGCAGTGTTCAGCATAGCTGAACATGCGATCTGTCCTTGTTTCACTCAGTCACCTCCCCCCACACACCTTAGTAAGCACCAGGCATACATTAACCCCTCCCTCTCCAATAAAATTAACCCCTTCCCTGCCAGTGTCATTTTTACAGTAACAGTGCATATTTATAGCACTGATTAATATAGAAATGTCACTGGTACCCCCAAAAGTGTCAAAAATGTCAGTCAAGGGTCCGATCTGTCCGCCGCAATGTCGCAGTCCTGCAAAAAAAATCGCAGATTGCCGCCATTACGCGTTAAAAAAAAACACCAAAAATGACAGAAATCTTTCCCTTAGTTAGTAAACGCAATAACTTTTGCGCAAACCAATCAAAATGCGCTTATTGTGATTTTTTTTTACCAAACATAGGTAGCAGAAAACAAATTGGCCAAAAATGTAAAAAAAATTTGATTTTTAAATTTTTTTGGGGGGAATTTCATATAAAAAAATGTTAAAAATATTGTTATTTTTTCAAAATAAACGCTCTTTTTTTGTTTATAGCGCAAAAAGTAAAAATCGCACAGGTGATCAAATACCACCAAAGGAAAGCTCTGTTTGTGGGGAAAAAAAAGTCATAAATTTCGTTTGGGCACAGCGTCGCATGGTTAAGCACCGAATCGCAAAAAGTGGCCTGGACGTAAGACAGCAAAATCCTCCGGTGGTAAAGTGGTTAAGGTAATCTTCACTAGTATTTATTATATGACTCTTACTTTAACCTTATCTACAATGTGTTAAGTTCACAATTGGATTCTTAATTTTGAAAGTGAAAGGTTAAAGTTATGGTCCCCGGGCTACCACTCAGAATTCCCCTTTAAGAGCCATCATCGTATTCAGCTAACACTACAAGAAAACGTACTTGTAAGTTAAAGTCTATGTATTTAAAAACTAAGTGGAAGAGACACCGAAAACATTTTTATCCTGTTTGATTGGGTAATATGTTCAAGTAAAATACAGAAACGTAAGCTATAACAATTGATATGCAGCTCTGTATTTCAATCCATTTAATCCTGGAGTGTAGAAAAAGTCATTTTAGAATTTACCCATCATTGATTTTATATTATGCAGGATTTCACTATTTTAACCCCAATATTTTGTCCAGATAATAGTGCAGAGGTTTGTAGCTGAAAAAAAAATATACTTCCATTTCTAAAGAATTTTATTTTTTTTAGTCCAGTCCTGCAAGTAGAAAATGACTTCAATAATAAAAAGCCAGGGTAAATTAATTTTAGTTTACAATTATAACAGAAGCATGTCACTGGTAGATATAGTGGCAAATATGCAGCACTTGATAATGGATAATACATTGTTGTGGTTCTCATTGACACTTCTATCATTGAATTACATTGGGCTAGCAGAGCACACTGATATCTAAAAATCAGAGGTCTGAAGAATGCGAGAATGTCCAGCTCTACAGCAGGCTGGTAATCATTTTTATTCAGGAATTCCCACCAAAACCACATTTTTTCTAGCTATCAAAGCACCCAAACTACATAGCGTTATATACATTTATATGGCTAAAACTGAATTTCAGACAAGCAGATGAAATACATATATAGACATGTGAAAAAGTAAACACACCACCAGGAAACCGTTGACTTTTTCATCAACAAGTTATACTTACCTGCTCTGTACTATGGGTTTGCATATAGCAGCCCGTTCCCCTTCTTTTTGGCTCTCCTGCTAGTATTCCTGGCTCCTTCCCTCTGCCGAGTGCCCCCAATAGCAAGCCTTTTTCTATAGGGGCACTCAAGCAGGCTTGCTCCCGAGCCCACTACTGTGTGAGCCAATGAGGAGAGAGAGACCTAAGAGAGCCACTGCTCTCATGCACCTCACTGGGTCGAGATGAGGCTCAGGTAAGTATAATAGGGGGGCTGTGGAGGGAACTGCACCCACAAGGTATTTTGCCTTTAGGAACCACTTTAAAGTACCTACATACAGTATAGTGTTAATATAATTTGGAAAAAAAATTGACAAGGTGTATTCATTCTTAGAATGTATACAAATGGATTTTACCCAATATACTGTGTACTATATGCCATCATCCCTGAATTCAGCATATAGAAACAACAATAGCAGTCAAGGACTTTTAGAGAGACATGCAGATACAAGAATATATAAAAATCATACGTTTTATTATGATATTCGATAAACACCAAACCACAACTCCAATGACTGACCATAAAATACAGAATTTTGGGGTTCACATAATTGTTTAGATCCAATGTATTCCATATGTAGACATATGTGGATTGCATTGGATGGTGATTTGGTTTGTAATTGAATGTCACAATAAAACTGTGAAGGGTGTCAAGCAAAAAAAATCCCAACATATCCACGCTTATTTAAAAAATACCTCATTAGCCTTCAGCCTAGACCAATGTCAATATAAAACACTTAAAAATCAAGAAACTAGAAAAAAAGGCAGTGCTAAAAAAAATATAAAATACATAGCTAAATGCTATTATATAGTATTATTTGCTATTATACAGTACACATGCTAAAAAAATACATGCATTTTTTTTTGCATGTTTTAAAGTGCAATACATACAGTATCTCACAAAAGTGAGTACACCCCTCACATTTTTGTAAATATTTTAATATATCTTTCCATGTGACAACACTGAAGAAATGGCACTTTGCTACAATGTAAAGTAGTGAGTGTACAGCTTGTAGAAGAGTGTAAATTTGCTGTCCCCTCAAAATAACTCAACACACATCAATTGATGTCTAAATGGCTACAAAGGTGAGTACACCCCTAATAGAAAATGTCCAAACTGGGCCCAAAGTGTCAATATTTTGTGTGGCCACCATTATTTTCCAGCACTACCTTAACCCTCTTGGGCATGGAGTTCACCAGAGCTTCACAGGCTGCCACTGGAGTCCCCTTCCACTCCTCCATGACGACATCATGTTGGTCAGAGCGGTCCGCCGTAATATCCCAGTCCCGCAAAAAAAATCGCAGATCGCCGCCATTACTCGTTAAATAAAAAAACACCAAAAATTACAGAAATCTTTCCCTTAGTTAGTAAACGCAATAACTTTTGCGCAAACCAATCAAAATATGCTTATTGCGATTTTTTTTTACCAAACATAGGTAGCAGAAAACAAATTTGCCAAAAATGTAAAAAAAATTAGATTTTTACATTTTTTTTTGGGGGGGGGGGGATTTCATATAAAAAAATGTGAAAAATATTGTTATTTTTTCAAAATGTACGCTATTTTTTTTGTTTATAGCGCAAAAAGTAAAAATCGCACAGGTAATCAAATACCACCAAAAGAAAGCTCTATTTGTGGTAAATAAAAGGACGTAAATTTAGTTTGGGTACAGTGTTGCATGACCGCGCAATTGTCAGTTAAAATCGCACAGTGCCGAATCGCAAAAAGTGGCCCAGACGTAAGACAGCAAAATCCTCCGGTGGTAAAGTGGTTAAAGATGGTAACTGTTTATGATACATAGTGCTATTTAGTAAGGGTTTACATCTACCCTGAATACACCAAAATGAAATAGTTAATTTATTTAAACACATTTTTTAGCTATGGCCAGATGCCAACAAGAATCAGACAATTGCATTTTTACTTAATTTGAATTAATTTGTTTTGTTATGTATACAAATAATATACTGATAGCCTTCAGTGTATTTTTACCAGCCCTTGACACAGAAGGCATCATACCTACAGGAAATTAGCTACAATAAATTTAAACGTTCATCTTGCCACTTTTCTTCCGAAGTGGCTGCCTCCATCCATATGCATTTTTTTTATAAAAATAATGCAAACCAAATACATTAGGCAGGTTTGTATAAAGCATGGTGAGGAAGTCTTATTTAGTCCTAGATTCGAATTTGGGTTAAACCTTAGCAGAACTCAGCCTGCTCATGGGAAATTGCCCACTTCACCCACCCGAATCCTTTGCTGCTAAAATGCAAATAAACAGCAAGGGATCCCAGGTGATGTAACTGGCCAAATATGATCAGGACCGTATTTGGTCAGTGATGGCACTTGATCCCTATTGATGTGTTTGCATTCCCACAGCACCAGGGATTTGTTATTTAGCAATAGGAGTGAGGCAGAGAGACATTGTTGGGAGGTGGGTTATCACTGTGGTGGGTTAACCTTGTTGGGTGGTATGCAGTACTGATTGGTGATTAATCACTTGAGGAAATTATTGATGTTGGATTTATATCAAGGGACTTAATTTTTACAGATTTCTTTACAGAAGTCCTCCTACAAACACCCACATCCTTTTTGGGGAACAGGTCTGTGTCTCTCAACATTGAGACAGGGAATCTTGCAAGGGGGAGAGGCCTTTTTGCCCCCTCTTGAAAGGTACCCCCCAATGTTGAAAGTTATGTGGTCTAGTATGGCACAGGAAGATGGTAGAATACATGCTCACTGCCCTCTTATTCCTTCCTACCGGGGCTTCATGCCTATATGAGGGTCTATTTAGAATATTAAGATAAACACCCCTCTGTTTTTTCTTCCAGAATGTCACTTTCAAAAGACCACATGGTACTGTTCTAAAACACTACACTAACTTTTAAAGGTATCCAACAAGCATGTTTTTTTTTTTAAAGAATTTAAGTATATAGCTCTTCTCCCTTCAAAATTACCGATTTTTTTTTTTTCCCCAAAAAATTTTTATTGAGTAAATGCAAAAGTGTATAAAAGACATACAGTCTCTTGAAAGGTTTTACAATATAACCAAAGTTGAGCAACACAGCTTATATAAAAGGCATAACATATCACGTGCCAACAAATGTATCAGAATGCATGTAGAGCATAGAACAAAGTTGAAAGTGGTAATACAATGAAGAGAAGAGAAACAACTGAAAACTGCTTCCTGTATAACTACAGCTTAGATAATTATATCAAAATGATCCTTACATTCTTATGAAACATACAGAGGGACGTGTGATAGGTGATATGAGCCATTGAATCGTAAGCGTCAAGGGTTCTTTACGTCCTTCTTGCCACAATGTATTTCTCCTAAGAATAGTCAGAATGGCATGCGGTATGTGGTTTTGAGTTAGATAGAGCGGGGTGTGTTGCAGAATTTAATTTGGTAAAACGAAAAAAGAGGGCAACACAGTAAAAAGCTAGATAACAGTGCACATTTCTAAGACTGTATGTAGAGATAATGATTCAGAGGGGGGAGGATCATCCCCAGGGGGGGAGTGATCTCTCCTCTGACTTGTTTTAGTGGGGGGTATTGGGGAATTAAGGAGAGGAGGGTATAAGGGGGAAGCGGTGGGGAGGAGGGGGGGGGGAAGAGCTTCAACGGTCTCAGCCTCTTGACCGTTTATTGTGAGGAATATGGATTTTTTTTATTGGTATATGTCCACCATGGCAGTGCCCAACTACCCATGCCCACTTTTATTTAAAAATAGCCCTCCTATTAGCCTTAAAAAAGGCAAAAATATAAGATTAAACTCTTATAGACTTTAATGAGGTTCGGCACAAAGTTTGGTAATGGCTTTTTTTTTTTTTTTTTTGAGTTTTCTGGACCTGGCCAAATTTGCTTAACCCTATTTATATGTTACACATTTATACATCTCTTTAGGGGAAAGAAGAAATACTCAAAAAGCCAAATTATACAGACAATTTTTGAAGATGTATATCTTATACTACAGGTGACATATAAATTGTACTCAGAGGTTATGTTTTATAATGGCAGCCCGCAAGTCAATTTATTTGTGGCAACATTCATACACAGCAATATGAAAGAACAAAATTGAATCGACCAGAACAGAGGAGAACCCTTTCAAAAATACACTCACCTTGTCACTTATTCTGAAAAGAAAGAGCTTTGCTTTAATATTGTCAATTTGGCACAGTAGAAGAGCCAAGTCAATGAGCAACCTAAATAGCCTGCAATGGTTTATATTTGTCAGAGAAAGCAACAAGAGAAAAGATAAAAAAAATCCAAATTTTGAATAAGAGATTGTTCTATCTTTACAAGCTGTACTTCATTTTGAAGTGGGCATTTCTAAATCAGGGTATATTTTATTCAAACATAAAAACCCACCAACCTAAAATGCAAGTCTCATGTAATACTGAAAAATGTGACTTGCCTGATAAATTGCTGTATTTGCCTTTGTAAAAACCAAAATACATCCTGAAACCACCCTATTTTTCCTTACTGGCTAATTGAACAGATTTTAAATTTTTGTTTTTAATCCATAATCTGATCCATAACCGTTTCCCTTTGGTCCAGCTTGGCCACGCATCCTGCTGTTTGGGGCAAACAAGCAGAATGTACATTGGCTGTTAAGGCTTACCTTCTTCTTACCTAAAGAGACTCTTATTTTTTTTTATTTAACTCATTTATATCATCAATAATTAATGCAGCATTTTACATACTATACAGCAGCATCAGTTTCAGCCCTCAAGGAGCTTACAAATTAAGGTCCCTAACTTAAATACACACACCAGAGACAATTTAGACAGGAGCCAATTAACCTACCAGCATGTCTTTGAAGTGTGTGAGTGGAAACCTGCACACGCACAACATGCAAACTTCATGCTGATAGTGTCCTAACAGTGCTGCAAGACAGAAGTGCTAACCACTAAAGCACTGTGCTAATTGCAGACTGCATCACAGTCTGGCCCAACCTTTGCAATGGTAATTAAACCAATAAATTGATTTTATAATTCTATCATTGCCAGAAGTCTATAAGCTATGCTCTTTAAAAGTAGCCTAACTAAACATTTAAAACTGTAGTTTAATAAAACAAAGCATCTAAACAAATAAAAATAAAACAAATTATAATTAAATGTAAAATGAACCCAATTTTTCAAATGTATATGTAGCAACATAACAGAAAATTATTATTGCTTTTCTACAAGAAAGTAAAATAAAAAAAAAAATCCTGGTGCTAGTTTTTACTGGATACTTTGTGAACGCACAATCATAAAAAATCTTTCACAATTCATCACTTTACCTGTTGATCATGCATTGAATCAGCTTTGTTTTGATGTGGAAAATAATGGTAAAAGATCTTCTCCGTCCATATACACAGGAATAGGAAATTAAAGTAGATCCCAACTTCTACTGAATTACATTTCATTTTTCATATAAAATACTCTTTTGCCTGTGATTCAGATTTAGATTTAGCTACAGCGTTAGCTGTACATAATTGTTCTGGACCAGCATCCTCGTGACAGCAGTGGACCATGTCTGTGAAATATGTGTCATGTGAAAAGATGACAACACAGGAACACAATATGAAGGCAGTTGTCAACCCATAACAGGATGAGCCTGAACAAAAACCTTTGTGTCAGTTTCACCAAGTATTTTTTTAATGAAAGCTGTAGAATTACATTACCATATTCGTTTTTTATTAAATATTAGTGTTAAGATTTAATTTAACTCTGGGAAACGTGTGTCACTCATGCCTAATAAAAAAAAAATCAGGAAACTTCATTTCAGAGGTCTCACATATCATAGGGGCTTCAGTGTAATGTTCCGAGGAGAGAAAAACTGGATTTTTGTCTTACCGTAAAATCCTTTTCTCTGATGTTCATTGACGGACACAGTTTCATATCTTCCTTGACCCTTGGGTTATGCTGCTCTCCTTAGGAGTAGGACACTAGGCAGAAAATAATTGACTACGCCTATAGGGCAGTCCCAGGGGGTATACTTCCACTTCCTGCTATAGGACTTCAGTTTTGTAACAAGCAGTGTCAGAAGAATAAATAATCAAACTCAACCGAGGGGTGGGTGCTGTGTCCGTCAATGGACATCAGAGAAAAGGATTTTACGGTAAGACAAAAATACAGTTTTCTCTTTCGTTCATTGAAAGACACAGCTCCATATCTTCTTTGACCCTTGGGATGTCCCAAAGCAGTGTCAACATGAAAGGTGGGAAAAACACAGCAATAAATATATTTCCCAAAAGGGATAACTTAGCCAACCAGGTACACCAGGAGCTCAACTAGGAATAACCGGAGCTCACCTACCAAGAAAAATACACCTTCAAGAGGCAGAAGCCTCTGCAACAGCAGCCTGAAAAACTATGCGACCAATGCAGCATCTGAAGATGCTAGTACATCAACCATGTAAAACTTTGAGAATGTGTGTACAGACGGCCAGGCCTTGCAAACCTGTACCACTGATGCCTGATGATGGAAGGCCCAGGAGGCACTAAGCGCCCTTGTAGAATGCACCTTAACAGGGAAAGGAGGAACCTGACCCTTGATAGAATAGGTCTGCACCACCATCTGCTTGATCCATCTGGAAATTGTCACAGCAGATGCAGCCTGCCCCTGACGAGAACCATCCGTAAGGACAAACAAGGAATCTGATTTTCGAATCGCCACCAAGTACACCCTGGCGGGCAGAACCACATCCAGGGAAGCATTTTATTTTGGCTGTTTTGACTTAGGACATAATGAAGGCAACACAATGTCTTCATTTAAATGGAACCCCGAGGCAACTTTAGGAAGGAACGACTAACAGGGACATAGTCCCACTTTGTCCCTGTGAACAACCAGGTAAGGTGACCGACAGGACAACGCAGCCAGTTCTGAGACCCTGCATGCAGAAGTAATAGATATCAATAAAGCCACCTTCTGTGACAGAGTAAGCAAAGGAAATTCACAAATATTTTCAAAAAGCGTTTTTTGAAGGACACACAATACCATATTAAGATCCCATGGAGACACCGGAGACCTTACTGGAGGAGCCAGATGATGAACCCCCTGCACGAAGGCGTGAACCAAGGAATTCTTGGCCAACAGGCATTGAAAAAAGAATGCCAATGCTGAAACCTGACCGTTGATGGTGAGCAGGGCCAAACCCTGATCTACACCTCTTTGTAGAAACTCCAGCAGACGTGACACCGAAAAAGAATGGGGGGAAACCCCCGAGACTTACACCAATTAATGTACGCCTTCCAAATGCAATGATAAATCTTCCTAGAAGTTGATTTTCTAGCTTTTAACAGAGTAGAAATTACCGAATCCGACAACCCTCTGTCCTTCAGTACCTGGCTTTCAATATCCAAGCCGTTAAAGCCAACGACCATAAAGCAGGATGGAAGGGAGTCGTCAAGGGGCATTGGCTACCAGTCTTACCAGGTCTGGGTACCAAGACCATTGAGACCATTCTGGGGCTACCAGAATCACTGGAATCCCTTCTGCCTCAATTCTGCACAGAAGTCTCGACAGAAGCTGTAGCGGGGTAAAGGCATATATTAGACAATACTGACCCCAAGGGACCACCAGAGCATCTGCGGTGTCTCCCAGAGAATCCCAAGACCTTGTCACAAACCTCAGAACCTTCTGGTTGAGGCGAGAGGCAAACAGGTCCACATCTGGGGTCCCCCCCCGGGGACACAGTTGTTGAAATACCTCCAGGTAAAGGGACCATTCACCCGGACTCAGGGCCTGCAGACTGAGGTAGTACGCCTGCCAATTTTCCACCCCTGGAATGTGCACAGCAGAGAGGGCTGGAGCAAAGCATTCTACCCACCTTAGAATGCCGGCCACTTCTTTGGCTGCTAGGGCACTTTTGGTGCCCCCTTGATGATTGACATATGCCACAGCCGTGGTGTTGTCTGATTGAATCCTTACCGGGCACCCCTGCAGATGATCCATCCACTGGGACAGACAAAGCCTGATCGCCCGGATTTCGAGGATATTGATTGGCAGGCTGGACTCCTCCCGAGAACAAACTCCCTGGGCAAATTCCCTGCCCAAAACACCTCCCCACCCAGAAAGACTGGCGTCTATGGAAACCACTGTCCAGTACAGGGGAAGAAAGGACTTCCCCTGCCAGAGAGCCGGAGGACGGAGCCACCAAAGAAAGGATTCCCTCATACTCCGGCCCAACAGGACCAGATTGTCCAGGGACCGATGATTCTTGTCCCATTTGGTCAAAATCTCCTTTTGCAGAGGTCTGATATGAAACTGAGAAAATGGAACCTCCTCTAAGGTGGAGACCATCAAACTCAGCACTTGCATGCAAGTCCTGAAAGATGACTGGCAGTTGGATAACAGAAGCCAAATCGCATGCTGCAACTTCTGCAGTTTTGTTTCTGGAAGAAACACCCAAGTCAGGGCTGAATCCAGAGTCAGGCCCAAGTAGTCCAATCTGTTGGATGGAGTTAGAGCTGATTTTTGAAAATTCAGCGTCCAGCCGAACTCTTGCAGGGTTCACACAGTGATGTCCAAATTGTTCTGTAGGACAGACTCTGCTTGCAGAAGGAGATCATCCAGGTACCCCAGTACCGCACTCCCCCTCTGCCTGAGCCTACGGCAAAGTGAAGAAAACGTTCTTGCCCGGCATATATTGGGATATGAAGGTAAGCGTCCTTGATATCGATAGAGGCCAGAAAATCCCCTTGATAAAGGGATGCCACTACGGTGCGAATGGACTCCATTCTGAATTTCTGAACCCGCACAAAGCGGTTCAGGGCTTTACGTTCCAAGATTGGGCGGACCTTACTTTCCTTCCTAGGAACAGTAAATACGTTTGAATAAAACCCCTGAAAATGTTCAGACTCTGGAAGTGGTACAATAAATCCTTGTAAGAGCAAATCCTGAACCACTCCGAGAAAGCTCTGTAGCAACTACAAGCACCGAAACTCGATCTTGTAACCGGACCAACCCATGGACCCATTTGTCTTGTCTTGAATGAAGGAAAGGAAAGAAGCGGGTGAGGGCGCCCCTTCAGGCAGAGGAGGACTTGTCTGCGGGGCCAGCGGAACCCGCTTTTGATTTACCAACCCAGGGTCTCTTGGAACCTTCCAAGAATGTACAGGAGGATTTAGAACCCTTGCCCTGCGACCTCATGGGAAGCAAAGGCCACTTGTGTGCCCGAGAAGACAGGCCTATATTTGTGGTGAGGCTCTCTGCTTTTAGTAACCTGCGGAAGCAGGGTGCTCTTACCTCCCATGAGACCTTTAATGATCTCTTCCATAGGAACTCCGAACAAACTATCCCCCACAAAGGGGAGACCTGTCAGTACCTTTTTGGAGGCCTGGTCCGCAAACAAGCATTTCAGCCAAATCATGCGGCGAAGAGTCACCGCTGTCTCAGACACCTTGCAGGCCAAAGGGGCCGCATCCGGAGAGGCATCACAGATATACTGTAACCCCTGTATCAACTGATCTGCCAGCTCAGGAGGATGCTGACCCCTTCCAAATCCTGGCGTAGAAGCTTTTCCTATTCCGTCAAGGCCTGGGAGACCAAGGTTATGACAAACACAGACCTCAAAATTGATCCCGCCAAGGTGAAAAGGCAACAGACCAGAGATTCCGCCTTCCTGTCCACAGGGTCTATAAAAGACAGAGCATCCTCCACTGGCAGCAATGTGACTTTATTTAACGTCTTCCCATCCACGCTACAGCCTATATACGGCTGCAGCGCGGACTCACATTTTCGGGAGGCCGTCTTTATACGGCCTCCCAGTAACACGCTCCCCGCGCGCTCCCGCGAGCGTGCATCGGGGAAAATCTGTGTCGGCCGTGTCCCTTGGACACAGCCGATCACAGATCGTGGTGAATGGCCAATCACAGCGGCCATTCACCACGTGATCGGACCGTCCAATGAGAGATGATCTCATATGTAAACATATGAGATCATCTCTCATCGCCAGCGCTCCTTCCTCACACAGAGCCTGCAGTGTGAGGAAGGAGGAGAGCCGTCAGCCGCCGGAGACACACAGGAATGTAATCAGGGCACCGATCACCAGTGCCCTGATTACTAGAGGTAAAAAAACATACACAAAGTGCCCACAGTGCCCGCCATCAGTGCCCCCCATCAATGCCCACAATCAGTGCCCATAGTGCTGCCAGTCAGTGCCCATCAGTGCCTGCTCATCTAGGCACTGATGATCACTGACTGGCAGCACTATGGGCACTGAGTGTGGGCACTGATGGTGCTGCCCATCAGTGCTCATCAGTGCCGCCCATCAGTGCTCATCAGTGCCACCCGTCAGTGTCCATCAGTGCCATCTGCCAGTGCCCATCAGTGCCGCCTATCAGTGCCCATCAGTGCCACCCGTCAGTGCCGCCTCTCAGTGCCCAGCAGTGCCACCTCTCAGTGCCACCTCTCAGTGCCCAGCAGTGCCACCTCTCAGTGCCCAGCAGTGCCGCCTATCAGTGCTCATCAGTGCCGCCTATCAGTGCTCATCAGTGCCGCCTATCAGTGCCGCCTATCAGTGCTCATCAGTGCGGCATATTAGTACCTCCTCATCAGTGCCCATAAGTGCCACCTCATCAGTGCCCATAAGTGCCACCTCATCAGTGCCCATCAGTGCAGCCTATCGGTGCCCATCAGTGCCGCCTCATCAGCGCACATCAGTGAAGGAGAAAAATTTATTTTAAAAATTTACTCGCAGAAAATAAGAAAAACTTTTTTTTTTTCAAAATTTTCTGTCTTTTTTCTTTTTTTATGTAAAAAATAAAAAACCCAGAGATGATTCAATACCACCAAAAGAAAGCTCTATTTGTGTGAAAAAAATGATAAAAATTTCATATGGGTACAGTGTAGCATGACCGCGCAATTGTCATTCAAAGTGTGAGAGCGCTGAAAGCTGAAAATTGGCCTGGATGGGAAGGGGGTTTAAGTGCACAGTAGGCAAGTGGTTAACCTGGAAACAGGAGAATCCACCACCGGTGAAACTGTCAGTTTCTTTAAGAGGGACTTCTCAAAAGGATTCCTCCAAGTGAAACGCTTGGTTATTCCAACCATGCGTTTCGGGAAACCCTACTGACTGGCGACAATCTCGTCGAAATAGGAAGGAAAGGGGAACATCTTGGTCACCTTGGATGGTTTGCGAGTATCAAACTGCACCGGTGCAGCCGACGCAACCTTAGCTGTGTCCTTCATTTTTAAAGTTTCCCGCACTGATAAAAGCAGTGCCTCCACCAGAGTGCCTCTTCTTACGCAGATGTAGTAAAAGAGGAATCATCCTCACTGTCAGAACAGTTGAGGTGCATGGACGCAGACCTTGTGGGGTGACTCGCATCCGCACAAGCAAAATCAGCCTCAGAATCTGGGGATGCAGAAGATGCAGGTGAAAGCGGGGCGTTTTTTAGCTAGGTCTTTTTTGAAAGGCCATATCCACTTTGGACACCAAGGACTGCAGGACCGCCGTTATGGCCACCTGGGTGGACTGAGACCCAGAGGGTCCCACAGCTTCTGAGAGTGGGTCAGGTGGTGAAATGTGTTCTAGGAACTCCATAGTAACCTGGGGACCACCAGCAATAGCTGTACAAAAAAATTGTAAAAAACACTGTAAACCCCCCCCCCCCTGCTGCACCGATGACACCACAGGTCCCAGCGCACCAAGCAGCACTGCTATAGCAGAAGAGGAATCATGTACAGCCCCAGGGACTCACCACCATCAACTTAGGAAGAACAGAGAGTGCCAAGAAAATGGCCGCTGCATTGATATAAATAGGAAACCACTAAAACATGGCCGCAGACTACACAGACATGACCATCGAGTTCAGCCACGGGAAAATGGTGGTGCCACGCAGCAGGCACCCAGAGACCCTTCAGGTACTTAAGCCCAGCAAGGAGGGCCTAGACAGGGACCCCCCAGGACATTTTTTCCATACGAAAATGGCTATTGGAACCCCTGCAGAGTGCTCCCACCCCCCTCTAGCCACAGCTCACCTCTTACCCCACACCAAGGACAGCATAGCCACTCCACGAGAGGGGATTGGGGGGTGGTGTGTGTCGAGGAACCCCACTAGTGAGGAGGGGCACCATGAGGGTAGGAAGAGAACAACATTGACAACATTGTGTTAAAAAAATATTTTTTCATTTTCCAAAACCTGCGGCAAAAAAAAGACATGTTCAAAGACTCATTATGCCTCTTAGAAAATGCATTGTGGTGGTTTCCAAAATAGGATAATTTTGTGGATGTTTTCACTGTCCTGGTGTCCCAGGGCTTCCAAAATTGTGATAGGTAGTGAGGAAATTAGAGGTGTAGATGTAGCCCCTAGAACACCTGAAGGGGCTACTTGAATGTTGTGACTTTTTCCAAAAACTTGTAGAAATAAAATGACATGTTCAAAAGACTCATCATGCCATTTTACAAAGAATTGTGGGAAAAACACAACTTGCCTCTTACTAAATGCCTTGGACTATCTTCTTCCCAAAAAAAGGATAATCTGGGGGGGGGGGGGATTTGTACTGTCCTGGCATTTTAGGGCCTCGATAAATGAGATAGGCACTGGCAGTCAGTACATTAGGATTAGGTTATTTTTACCAAAGAAATGTAGCAGTATCAATGTTAGCCTAAATTTATGAAGAAAACTTTTTTTTAAGATTTTCAGTCTTTTTTCAATCATATCACAAAAAATAAAAAATAAATAAAATAAAAACCCTGTGGTGATTAAATACTATCAACAGAAAGCTCTGTCTCAGAATTATAGACATTTTGTTTTGGTACAGTGTTGCATGACTGCATAATTGTCATTCAAAATGTGAGAGTACCGAAAGCTGAGAATTGGCCTGGGCAGAAAGGGAGGTAAAAGTGTCCAGTATTGAAGTGGTTAAAAGACAAAAACAGTTTACCTTATTCAACAGAACCGTGAGAGTGAGTCTGCAAGATATTCATGTAATCATGTGTATAGCAGACTGGAAATAAAAATAGGGGTGAAAAAATGCTTCAAACAACTAAGCAGATGTTTAATGTGTTTAATGGACTATAACAGCACCCACTGGGTACAGTGCTGCCAAATCAGTTAAAATAGTATTCGTTTTTAAACAAACAACATGTAGATGATTTTAAATCTTATTCTGAATTTTAAGTATAGAAATAAAATATCTAAAACAATTAAAACATTTTTGTAGCAACCATTTAACCATCATTAATGAGCTGAATAGTGAAATGTGGCGAGAGCAGGGGGAAGCATAGGGGGTCAGTGGTGAAGGGGGAAGAATGGATGTCAGGTGCATCAGTGTGAGCAGGGTAAATTATGGAGGTCAGAAGCAGTGGTAAGACCTAGGGGGAAGATGAAGGTCGGGTACAGTGCTGAGTGGGGGGGTTTGGCTTGTAGAGGGCACAGTGAAGATAAATGCAGGTGCTGTAGTGCTGGGACCTGCAGGCATCGAACAGTTTAAATAGTGCATGTTGGTCCATTGGCAAGCATCTGTGCAGTGACAGCAAGCCAAAAAGTCCAATCAGGAGAGGTCTTTAGATAAGGGTAAAGATTGGGGCCAGATACAGTGGTAAAAGTGGAGGAGGCAGTGAGCAGGTCCAGTGATGGGAACAGGTGGGGAGGTTGGGATCGGGTACAGTGGTGAGAGGGGGCAATGTAAGTAGGGAGAAAAGGTGAGACCAGGGGGGAGGGAAGGGGTCAGATGCAGTGTTGAGAGAAGAGAGTGGCATGCAAGAGGTATAGTGAGGGGGCATGCAGAAGCCTGTGTTAATGCTGTCGTGGCAAGTAAAATGCAGGCAAACTTGTAAGAGCAAAAAGAGAGGATGGGGATGCAAGAACAATGGGGGAGCAAGCAGGCACAGTGGTGGGAGTGGGGAAAGCATGAGGTTCAAGTGCAGTGGTGAGAGCAGAGGGGTGGATGGGAGTCAAGCACAGTGTTGTTGGCAGGGGAGGATGGAGTGTGGGAGATGTGCAGGTCCCGGGGGACACCATGTGAGGAGGTGTGTAGGCATCAAGGGATTACAGCTGCAGTGGTGAGTCTGTCTCTTTCAACATAACGTGTGACACATGGTTGTGTTTGGAGCTAGGGAAAGGGATTGGAAGCCTACGTCCCTTTTGAGTAAACACTCACCTATACTTCCTGCTGATCTGTCTGCTGGTACTGCTTCTGCTGGGACTTTGCCTGTCCTGAAAAACCCAGGCAAAAATGTTCTCCTCCTCACATGTGAGGGAGTGGCAGTACAGATCAGTAAATATTGCACATGCCCTGGATCTTGCTGTCATATTGATGGCAGAATTGAAGGAGACCAAGTATGAAATGTCATCCAGTTCCACACACTAGATGACAATGCATATGTGTGGTACTAGCGGACCTTCAGGGGTCACAGAGGTTGCAATTGTGAACCCGCCCATGCTGCAGGGGCACGTACGGCCTTCCTGTCACCAGGAGACGTGCCAGGAGGGTGCCTTAGCACCCCAAAAAGTATCTACCCCTGCAAACAGGGTCCCCCACAGGGAGCTACAGGCTGCTTCTGGCTTTTCATCCACGGGTGCAGTGCAGCTTCCTGTGCCCGACATGTCTTGTGGCCAGGGTTGCTAACCTCCAGTGGCATTTATTGTTGATAAAACCTGAAAAATTTACAGACAGAGCACATTTTTTACTGACAACCTGGAAAATGGCACATATGAAAACAGTATAAACATTATATGGAAACACTGACAATACCTATAACAATTAATTTGCCTGATTTTTATTTAAAAAGTCAACACAGCATGACAAATTATCAGCCCCTGATATTTCCTGACGGTTGTAAAAAATCACTGATCTTTACAAATTGTCTGTAAATTTACTGACAGTTGGAAACCCTGCCTGTGGCTGGCAGCCAGTATTGTCTCTCTCGCAGCTGACAGGTTCTTCATAAGCTGACTGAGATGGTGGGCATGGTGGGGGTGTGGCCAACTTCTCTTGCATGCACAGGTGGCCACTCCATAGTACAGTGCTCACTGCTCTCCCCCACTGTATACTGCTTACAGCTTCCCCCTATACTTTATACTGCTCACTGCTCCCCCCGCTCCACTGTATATGGCTCACTGACCCCAAGTACACTACTCTCCCCACTGTATACTGCTCACCCACCCCCCCCACCCACAGTATACTGCTCACTGTTCCCCCACCTCACTGTATACTACTCACTGTCTCCCCACTGTATACTGCTCACTGCCCCCCCCAACTGTGTACTGTTCAATGCCCCCCACACTGTATGCTACTCACTGCCCCCCACTGTATACTGCTCACTGCTTCCCCCACTGTATACGGCTCACTGTCCTACTGTAAAGTTCTCTCCCCACTGTATGCTGCTCACTGCCCCCCCCCACTGTATACTGCTCACTGCTCCCTCCCCCCCACTGTAAACTGCTCACTGCCCCCCCCCCACTGTATACTGCTCGCTGCTCCTACTCACTGTATACTGCTCACTGTTCCACCCACTGTTTACTACTCACTGCTCCCCCGCACTGTATAGTGCTTACTGCATCCCCACTGTATACTGCTCACTGCTTCCCCCACTGTATACTGCTCCCCCCCCACTGTATACTTACCCCCAACTGTATACTTCTCCTACCCACTGTATATTGCTCCCCCCCCCCCCCCGGTGTATACTGCTTACTGCTCCCTTCCACTGTATACTGCTTACTTACATACTTACTGCTACACATAACTGTACACTTGAAAGTTGAAACACATTCAGATTTACTTTCCATTAGCAAATTAGGCCCAGGCCAGGGACGAGTTAGGTGGAATTCAATAACATAGGTATATGGGTGTAATTGGTGCAAAGAAGCTGAATTATTTAGGGATAACCAAACATCCACAGGAGTAATTTAAAAAAAAATAGCTATTCTGATAATGTCTATGAAGGAAATAAAACCCAGTGCTCTACGGGAAGAGTGATAATGCACAGCTTCCCAGCATCAAGGAATATATGTGAAAAGGTAAATACAATAAAAAAGTTTTTCAAAGAAACAAAAGAAAGTCATGTGCAGGTGCCCATAGCTAACCAATGTGTATAATTTCTTCAGTAAATTGCAAGACATAACAGAACTAAAAGTCTCTGTGCACAGCGGAATACATAAGATAATGCAGAGATTTCCCTGCAGAACATTTTCCATAAACATAAGGGACTTTCTCATTCCAAATTATTGGAGGGGTATGCATTAGACACCTGACATGTTCTGAATGGTCGAAAAAAACTTTAGCGAAAGATCTCTTTCTTTGACATTTTTTTTTTACTAAGGAAAGCAATGTTTATCCTACATTTGTTACAAATGATATGTGTGACAGTTGATAAGCAGGCTCTAATATAACTAGTAGAATTTTTGGTTTATATTTACCTCAGTTAAGACAAACGCCCAGTGTATTTATAAAAGCAGTGTAATCCAGTACCACTATCTGCAATATTCTAAGAATTTTTCTAAGACTTACTATTTTGTAATCCATTTAGCCTTTGTTGAATTTTGACTACTTCTATTCGCAGTATAAATTATATATATATATATATATATATATATATATATATATATATATATATATATATATATATATATACACTATATACATAACAAAATGACTGAAGATGTAGTAATGGGGATTTCTTTCAAGAGAACAGTACAGAGGTCGAAGTCTAACTGTATGTATTGTATTATTTATACTGTGAATAGAGGAAAAGAAGATATATACACTGGTCAAAAAAATTAAAGGAACGCTTTTTAATCAGAGTATAGCATCAAGTCAAATAAACTCCTGGGATATTGAACTGATCAGTTAAGTAGCAGAGGGGCTTGTTAATCAGTTTCAGCTGCTTTGGTGTTAATGAAATTAGCAACAGGTGCACTAAATGGGCAACAATGAGGCGACCTCTAAAACAGGAATGGTTTTGCAGGTGGAAGCCAGTGGCATTTTTTTTCCCTACTCATCTTTTCCGACTGTTTTTCGTACATTTTTTTTTTTGGCTATGGTCAGTGTCACTACTGGTGCAAAGAAGTAGTAGAACCGCACTACTGGTAGCATGAGGCAATTCCTGGACCCTATAGAGGCTGCACAGGCAGTCCAACTCCTCCAGGATGGCCCATTGCCAGAAGGTTTTCTGTGTCTCCCAGCACAGTCTCAAGAGCATGGAGGGAATTTTAGGAGATAGGCTGTTACTCTAGGAAAGCTGGACAGGGCGGTCCTTAACCCATCAGCAGGACCGGTATCTGCTCCTTTGTGCAACGAGGAACAGGATGATCACTGCCAGAGCCCTACAAAATGACCTCCTTTTAGGCCACTGGTGTGAATGTCTCTGGCCAAACAATCAGAAACAGACAGACGTCCTCTAGTGGGGGCTGTGCTCACTGCTCGGCACCGTGAAGCTCGATTGGCATTTGCCATTGAACACCAGAATTGGCAGGTACACCACTGGCACCCTGTGCTTTTCACAGATGAGAGCAGGTTCACCCTGAACACATGTGACTGATTTGAAAGGGTCTAGAGAAGCCATGGAGAATGTTAGGCTGCCTGTAACATCGTTCAGCATGACCAGTTTGGTGGTGGATCAGTGATGGTCTGGGCAGGCATATCTATGGAGGGACGCACAGATCTCTAAAGGCTAGACAATGGCACCCTGACTGCCATTAGGTATCAATATGAATTCCTTGGACCCATTGTCAGACCCTACGGTGGTGCAGTGGTTCCTGGGTTCATGTGGCGAGAGTATACAGCCAGATCCAGGAGGGTGAAGAAATTGATGCCATTGAATGGCCTCCACGCTTGCCTGACCTAAATCCAATAGAACACCTCTGGAACATTATGTTTCGATCCATCTGATGCTGCCAGGTTGCACCTCAGTCTGTTCAGGAGCTCAGTGATGCCTTGGTCCAGATCTGGGAGGAAATACCCCAGGAAACCATCTGTTGTCTCATTAGGAGCATTCCCTGATGTCAGGCATGCATACAAGCACGTGGGGGCCATACAGACTACTGAGTACCATTTTGAGTTGCGGCAATAAAATTTCAGGAAAATGAAATAGCCTGCTTCATCAGTTTTTCGCTTTGATTTTTGGGTGTCTTTGAATTCAGCCCTCTGTAGGTTGATAATTTTCATTTACATCACACGTTGTGGCATCCCTTCTTCAAAACACAGTAGCCAGTCCATATCAGTATAGATATCCAGCATGAGATTTTTCCCCATTGAGATCTGATGTGGTTAAAAAGTGTCCCTTTATTTTTTTTTGAGCAGTGTGTATGTGTAAGTAAGTACACCCCTCACATTTTTGTGAATGTTTTAGTATATCTTTTAATGGGACAACACTGAAAAAATTACACGTTGCTACAATGTAAACCAGTGAGTGTACAGCTTGTATGACAGTGTAGATTTGCTGTCCCCTCAACAAAAAAACTCAACACACAGTCAATAATGTCTAAATCACTGGCTACGAAAGTGAGCACACCCCTAAGTGAACATGTTTAAATTGGGCCCAAAGGGTCATTATTTTGTGTGGCTACTGTTAGTTTCAACCACTGCCTTAACCCTTTTGGGCATGGAATTCACCAGAGCTTCACAGGTTGTCACTTGATTCCTCTTCCACTCCTGCATGACAACATCAAAGAGCTGGTGGATTTTAGTGACCTTGTGCTCCTCCACCTTCTGTTTGAGGATGCCCCACAGATGCTCAATAGGGTTTAGGTCTGGAGACATGCTTGACCAGTCCATAACCTTTACCCTCAGCCTCTTTAGCTAGGCAGTGGTCGACTTGTAGGTGTGTTTGGGGTCGTTATGTTGGAATACTGCCCTGCGGTCCAATCTCCGAAGGGAGGGAATCATGCTCTGCTTTAGTATGTCACAGTACATGTTGGCATTCATGGTTCCCTCAATGAACTGTAGCTCCCCAGTGAAGGAAGCACTAATGCAGCCCCAGACTATGACACTCCCACCACCATGCTTGACAGTAGGCAAGAAACACTTGTCTTTGTACTTCTCACCTGGTTGCCGCCACACACGCTTGACACCATCTGAACCAAATAATCTCATCAGACCACAGGACATAGTTCCAGTAATCCATGTCCTTAGTCTGCTTGTCTTCAGAAAACTATTTGCGGGCTTTCTTGCACATCATCTTGTTGAAGAGGCTTCCTTCTGGAATGACAGCCATGCAGACCAATTTGATGCAGTGTGCGGCATATGGTCTGAGCACTGAGAGGCTGACCCCCCACCCATTCAACCACTGAAGCAATGCTGGTGCACTCATATGTCTATTTCCCAAAGACAACCTCTGGATAGACGCTGAGCATGTGCACTCAACTTCTTTGGTTGACCATTGGTAAACCATTGTATGGTCTTGGCCCCCGTGCTGTAGCTCAGTTTCAGGGTCTTGGCAATCTTCTCATAGCCTAGGCCATCTTTACCATGAGGTGCCATGTTAAACTTCCAGTGACCAGTATGAGAGAATGAGGAGTGATAACACCAAATTTAACGCACCTGCTCCCCATTCAGACCTGAGAACTTGTAACACTAATGAGTCACATGAGGGTCCTATTTGGACATTTCCACTTAGGGGTGTACTCACTTTTGTTGCCAGTGGTTTAGATATTAATGGCTGTATGTTGAGTTATTTTGAGGAGACAGCAAATTTACACTGTTATACAAGCTGTACACTCACTACTTTACATTGTAGCAAAGTGCCATTTCTTCAATGTTGAAAAGATATAGTAAAATATTTACAAAAATATGAGGGATGTACTCGCTTTTGTGAGATACTGTATATATATGTATATAGCATATCACAAAGGTGAGTACACCCCTCACATTTTTTGTAAATATTTTATTATATCTTTTAATGTGACTACATTGTAACAAAGTGTCATTTCTTCAGTGTTAAGTAGTGAGTGTACAGCTTGTATAACAGTGTAAATTGGTCTCATCAGTGTAAATTGGTCTCATAAGTTTATCTTGGTCTCATCAGACCACGGGACATGGTTCCAGTAATCCATGTCCTTAATTAGCTTGTCTTCAGCAAACTGTTTGTGGGCTTTCTTGTGCATCATTTTTAGAAGAGGCTTCCTTCTGGGATGACAGCCATGCATACCAATTTGATACAGTGTGCGGCGTATAGTCTGTGCACTAACAGGCTGACCTCCCACCCCTTCAACCTCTGCAGCAATGCTGGCAGCACTCATACGTCTTTTTCCCAAAAAGAAAATTGCCAAGACCCTAAAACTAAGTTGCAGCACAGTGTCAAGACCATACAGTGGTTTACCAGGACAGGTTCCACTTAGAACAGGCCTCGTCATGGTCCACTAAAGAAGTTGAGTGCACATGCTCAGCGTCATATCCAGAGGTTGTCTTTGTGAAATAGACGTATGAATGCTGTCAGCATTGCTGCAGAGTTTAAAGGGGTCAGCCTGTCAGTGCTCAGTCCCCATACGCCACATGCTGCATCAAATTTGAGGAAGCCTTTTCTAAAGATGATGCACAAGAAAGCCTGCAAACAGTTTAATGAAGACAAGCAGACTAAGAACATGTATTACTGGAACCATGTCCTATGGTCTGATGAGACTTTCATAAGATAAACGTATTTGGTTCAGATGGTGTTAAGCGTATGTGGCGGCAACCAGGTGAGGAGTACAAAGACAAGTGTGTCTTGCTTACAGTCAAGCATGGTGGTGGGAGTGTCATGGTCTGGGGCTGCATGAGTGCTGCCAGTACTTGGGAGCTACAGTTCATCGAGGGAACCATACATGCCAACATGTACTGTGACATCCTGAAGCACGGCATGGTCCCCTCCCTTTGGAGACTGGGCCACAGGGCAGTATTCCAACATAACGACCCCAAACACACTTACAAGTTGACCACTGCCTTGCTAAAGAGGCTGACGGAAAAGGTGATGAACTGGTCAAGCAAGTCCCCAAAACTAAACCCTATTGAGCATCTGTGGGGCATCCTCAAACAGAAGGTGGAGAAGTAACAAGGTCACTAAAATCCACCAGCTCTATGATGTTGTCATGCAGGAGTGTAAGAGGAATCCATTGACAACCTGTGAAGCTCTGGTGAACTCCATACCCAAGAGGGTTAAGGCAGTGGTTGAAAATAACGGTGGCCCCACAAAATATTGACACTTTGGGCCCAATTTGGACATGTTCACTTAGGGGTGTACTCACTTTTGTTGCCAGAGATTTAGACATTATTGACTGTGTGTTGAGTAATTTTGAGGGGACAGCAAATATACACTGTTATACAAGCTGTACACTGACTACATTACATTATAGCAAAGTGTCATTTCTTCAGTGTTGTCACATGAAAATATATAATAAAATATTTACAAAAATGTGAGGGGTGTACTCAACTTTGTGAGATACTGTATATATATATATATATATATATATATATATATATATATATATATATATATATACAGTGCCTTGCAAAAGTATTCGGCCCCCTTGAACTTTGCGACCTTTTGCCACATTTCAGGCTTCAAACATAAAGATATAAAACTGTAATTTTTTTGTGAAGAATCAACAAGTGGGACACAATCATGAAGTGGAACGAAATTTATTGGATATTTCAAACTTCGTTAAAAATTAAAAAACTGAAAAATTGGGCATGCAAAATTATTCAGCCCCTTTACTTTCAGTGCAGCAAACTCTCTCCAGAAGTTCAGTGAGGATCTCTGAATGATCCAATGTTGACCTAAATGACTAATGATGATAAAAAGAATCAACCTGTGTGTAATCAAGTCTCCGTATAAATGCACCTGCACTGTAATAGTATCAGAGGTCCGTTTAAAGTGCAGAGAGCATCATGAAGAACAAGGAACACACCAGGCAGGTCCGAGATACTGTTGTGGAGAAGTTTAAAGCCGGATTTGGATACAAAAAGATTTCCCAAGCTTTAAACATCCCAAGGAGCACTGTGCAAGTGATAATATTGAAATGGAAGGAGTATCAGGCCACTGAAAATCTACGAAGACCTGGCCGTCCCTCTAAACTTTCAGCTCATACAAGGAGAAGACTGATCAGAGATGCAGCCAAGAGGCCCATGATCACTCTGGATGAACTGCAGAGATCTACAGCTGAGGTGGGAGACTCTGTCCATAGGACAACAATCAGTTGTATACTGCACAAATCTGGCCTTTATGGAAGAGTGGCAAGAAGAAAGCCATTTCTTAAAGATATCCATAAAAAGTGTTGTTTAAAGTTTGCCACAAGCCACCTGGGAGACACACCAAACATGTGGAAGAAGGTGCTCTGGTCAGATGAAACCAAAATCAAACTTTTTGGCAACAATGCAAAACATTTTGTTTGGCGTAAAAGCAACACAGCTCATCACTCTGAACTCACCATCCCCACTGTCAAACATGGTGGTGGCAGCATCATGGTTTGGGCCTGCTTTTCTAAAGCAGGGACAGATAAGATGGTTAAAATTGATGGGAAGATGGATGGAGCCAAATACAGGACCATTCTGGAAGAAAACCTGATGGAGTCTGCAAAAGACCTGAGACTGGGACGGAGATTTGTCTTCCAACAAGCCAACAATCCAAAACATAAAGCAAAATCTACAATGGAATGGTTCACAAATAAACATATCCAGGTGTTAGAATGGCCAAGTCAAAGTCCAGACCTGAATCCAATCGAGAATCTGTGGAAAGAACCGAAAACTGCTGTTCACAAACGCTCTCCATCCAACCTCACTGAGCTCGAGCTGTTTTGCAAGGAGGAATGGGCAAAAATTTCAGTCTCTCGATGTGCAAAACTGATAGAGACATACCCCAAGCGACTTACAGCTGTAATCGCAGCAAAAGGTGGCGCTACAAAGTATTAACTTAGGGGGGCTGAATAATTTTGCACGCCCAATTTTTCAGTTTTTTATTTGATAAAAAAGTTTGAAATATCCAATAAATGTCGTTCCACTTCATGTTTTTGATTCTTCACAAAAAATTACAGTTTTATATCTTTATGTTTGAAGCCTGAAATGTGGCAAAAGGTCACAAAGTTCAAGGGGGACGAAAACTTTCGCAAGGCACTGTGTATATATATATATATATATATATATATATATATATATATAGATATACAGTGGGTACGGAAAGTATTCAGACCCCCTTAAATTTTTCACTCTTTGTTATATTGCAGCCATTTGATAAAATCATTTAAGTTCATTCTTCTTCCTCATGAATGTACACATAGCACCCCATACTGACAGAAAAACACAGAATTGTTGACATTGTTGCAGATTTATTAAAAAAGAAAAACTGAAATATCACATGGTCCTAAGTATTCAGACCCTTTGCTCAGTATTTAGTAGAAGCCCCCTTTTGATCTAATACAGCCAGGAGTCTTTTTGGGAAAGATGCAACAAGTCTTTCACACCTGGATTTGGGGATCCTCTGCCATTCCTCCTTGCAGATCCTCTCCAGTTCTGTCAGGTTGGATGGTAAACGTTGGTGGACAGCCATTTTTAGGTCTCTCCAGAGATGCTCAATTGGGTTTAAGTCAGGGCTCTGGCTGGGCCATTCAAGAACAGTCACGGAGTTGTTGTGAAGCCACTCCTTCGTTATTTTAGCTGTGTGCTTAGGGTCATTGTCTTGTTGGAAGGTAAACTTTCGGCCCAGTCTGAGGTCCAGAGCGCTCTGGAGAAGGTTTTTGTCCAGGATATCCCTGTACTTGGCCGCATTCATCTTTCCCTCGATTGCAACCAGTCGTCCTGTCCCTGCAGCTGAAAAACACCCCCACAGCATGATGCTGCCACCACCATGCTTCACTGTTGGGACTGTATTGGACAGGTGATGAGCAGTGCCTGGTTTTCTCCACACATACCGCTTAGAATTAAGGCCAAAAAGTTCTATTTTGGTCTCATCAGACCAGAGAATCTTATTTCTCACCATCTTGGAGTCCTTCAGGTGTTTTTTAGCAAACTCCATGCGGCTTTCATGTGTCTTACACTGAGGAGAGGCTTCCGTCGGGCCACTCTACCATAAAGCCCCGACTGGTGGAGGGCTGCAGTGATGGTTGACTTTCTACAACTTTCTCCCATCTCCTGACTGCATCTCTGGAGCTCAGCCACAGTGATCTTTGGGTTCTTCTTTACCTCTCTCACCAAGGCTCTTCTCCCCCGATAGCTCAGTTTGGCCGGACGGCCAGCTCTAGGAAGGGTTCTGGTCGTCCCAAACGTCTTCCATTTGAGGATTATGGAGGCCACTGTGCTCTTAGGAACTTTAAGTGCAGCAGAAATCTTTTTGTAACCTTGGCCAGATCTGTGCCTTGCCACAATTCTGCCTCTGAGCTCTTCAGGCAGTTCCTTTGACCTCATGATTCTCATTTGCTCTGACATGCATTGTGATCTGGAAGGTCTTATATAGACAGGTGTGTGGCTTTCCTAATCAAGTCCAATCAGTATAATCAAACACAGCTGGACTCAAATGAAGGTGTAGAACCATCTCAAGGATGATCAGAAGAAATGGAAAGCACCTGAGTTAAATATATGAGTGTCACAGCAAAGGGTCTGAATACTTAGGACCATGTGATATTTCAGTTTTTCTTTTTTAATAAATCTGCAACAATGTCAACAATCCTGTGTTTTTCTGTCAGTATGGGGTGCTATGTGTACATTCATGAGGAAGAAGAATGAACTTAAATGATTTTAGCAAATGGCTGCAATATAACAAAGAGTGAAAAATTTAAGGGGGTCTGAATACTTTCCGTACCCACTGTATATATATATCTATATATATATATATATATATACTGTATTTGGTTTAACTCAGCTACATAAATTGTGTTCCAGTTGCATAAAAAGGGCTGTGCAAAGTCTTAAAGTTGGCTATATACATTATACAATCTGAATGTATAATCTCCTTCAGATTTACTAAAACTAAATATTATAAGGACCTACCTAAACAACCCATTCAATTTATATAAAATCAGGTAAGCCCTTGGAACACCAAATTAGTGGTAGAGATAAAGGCAACTGTAAAATGCATGGCTAGCTTTACAGTTAGTATTCATTAGAAAGCAGCAACATCTTTTTTGACGCACCTCTGGTGAGTCAGAGCTAGCGTTCTCCAATCAGCAGGGAGTGTGAGCATTTCTAACTGCAGAGCTTAGCAGGGAGTGTGTCAGCCATCTGTAGAGTCCATTACTTCCACACAGAAATTTGAGGCCTTCTGCTGGCAAGGCATAGGTTTCTCTAATCAGGGTATGGCTGCTTTATGAACTTTAAGCCCCCGTTTACCCTGGGGCGACCTGTCAGGTGACCTGGTCGCCTGACAGGTCGCCGTAGGTTGCCTTCCATAGAGAAGCTGCGGACCCGTTCTAATAGGAGCGACACAAGTCGCTCCGACTTAGAAAAAGGGTCCGGAGCTTTTTTGGGGCGACCCGGAGCGACCTGCATAGACTTCAATGTTTTGAAATCCATGCCGGCCGCTCCGAGGTCGCGGGGCGAGCAGCGCGCCGCGACCTATGAGGTCGCCCGGCAAAGTAGCGTCGCCCCAGTGTGAACGGGGCCTAAGACTTCAAACACCTTTTGTTTTGGTAAACTTTGTAATATATTTAACTAAATAAACTAAAAGTTGAATGGGCTGTAAGTTAAAGGCGAGTTGAAATTTTATTAGAAAAGTAGATATCTATGTACAGCAACAAAGGGACATCACACCATCCGGCCTTTCTTCCTTTCACCTAAATATTCTCTTTTATCATGCAGCAATTCACTCATGAATTTCACATTTAACAGAACACATTTGAGGCAGCCTGTTCATGGGTAAAAGGGGAGCAGAAAAAGGATCACCCTATTATTATACAGAGTGGTCATAATCAGAGGTTCACTTTTCTTTAAAAGTGGTAACCCCTTAAGTCCCAATTCCCACTTATGCGATGCGGGAACCCTTCGAATCTACTGCGGGTTCCTGCATTGCATTCCCAGCACAGGCAGTTCACACTGCCATATGCGAATCGCTGGGGGTGTCAATTCAAAGTTAACGACACCCCCAAATCAGTTCACATATCGCAGTGCGAACTGACATTCGGACATGAATCGGATTGCATAAGTGTGAACAAAAAAGGGTCCTGTGCGTGTCTGTGCCGAATCAGATGCAAATTCAGCCATACAATCTGTATGGCTGAATTTGCATCGCACAGACATCGCATGTGATTTTCAGAGCAGTGCGCTCCCAATCACATGCAATGTCTGCCATCGCACTAATGTGAACCGAGCCTAAATGTAAATGTACAGTATTGTTTCAAAATATATATGATGTGCATGTTTCCTTGGGGATTATAGGTGTTTAAAATATACAGTCGACTTAAAGCGTTTGTTACCCCAAAACTTTATATTCCTGATATGTGCCTGCTGTACCATGTAGTTGTATGAGAAAGTCTCCTGTTCTCTTTCTATTGCTTCCTTTATGTGAAATCCTTGGTGTTCCTGCCAGTCCCTCTTTTTTCCTATTAAAAACTGACCACACAATGCAGGAGAGCACATTGTTGTCAGTTCTCTAGCTATGCTGGGAACTCAATGTGCCCACCTCCAATGATCAGACTTGATCAAGACATTCACTGGGAAGCTCAGTGTGCTGCTGCATCTATTTTGCCCCCCACCCCCACCCCCCTTCAACTTTTATGCAGCTGATTACAGAGGGCATGTAACCACTTATATAAAAGGGAAAAAAGGTATTGAACCCCTTGCTGACCGCTCACGTTGAGGGTACTGCGGCAAAGTGGCTCGTTATCGTCCAGTGACATAGACCTACGTCGCTGGATCCCACCCCCTCTCGGCGGCGCAGACGCGCCGCCGGAGGCTCGCTCCCGCTGCATTTAGACACATCGGGAGTCAGGCCAGGGGAGGAGATCACCGCCGCTCTTCCCCGATCGTCGGGGATTGAGTGAGGAAATCTGCCCACTTGTGTAAACAAAGCGGGCAGATCTCCGACAGACAGTGACAGATTACAGTATTCAGCATAGCTGAACCTACGATCTGTGTCTGTGTCACACAATCCCCTCCCCCCACACACGCCAGTAAGCATGAGGCATACATTTAACCCCTTGATCACCAATAAAGTTAACCCCTTCCCTGCCAGTGTCATTATTACAGTAACAGTGCATATTTATAGCACTGATTACTGTAGTAATGTCACTGGTATCCCCAAAAGTGTCAAGAATGTCAGTTAGGGGTTCGATCTGTCCGCCGCAATGTCGCAGTCCCGCAAAAAAAATCGCAGATCGCCGCCATTACTAGTAAAAAAAATAAACAACAAAAATGACAAATCTTTCCCGTAGTTAGTAAACGCGATAACTTTTGCCCAAACCAATCAAAATACGCTTATTGTGATTTTTTTTTTGCCAAAAATATGTAGCATGAAACAAATTGGCCTAAAATGTTAAAAAATTTTGATTTTTAAATTTTTTTTTGGGAATGTTATATATCAGAATGTAAAAAATATTGTTTTTTATTTCATAATTGTTGCTCTTTTTTTCAAAAATTTTAAATCGTACAGCTGATCAAATACCACCAAAAGAGAGCTCCATTTGTGTGAAAAAAAAGAACATAAATTTAATTTGGGTACATCGTCGCACGACCGCGCAATTGTCCATTAAAGTAACGCAGTGCCGAATCGCAAAATATAGCCTGGTCAGAAATGGGGTAAAATCTTCTGGTCTAAAAATATGCTCATTAAGGGTTTTTTTTGTCAAAGACATGTAGCTAAATACGTTGCCTGACCGCGCAATTGTCAGTTAAAGTCGCGCAGTGCCAAGTTGCAAAAAGTGGCCTGGACTTAAAACAGGAAAATACTCCGGTGATAAAGTGGTTAAAATGTATTCTTTTATCTATACAAAAATGTTTTGCCTTTCATTTATATTTTAAATGTAATGGTTTGTTTTACTAGGTGATTGTTTTCAATCACTTTAAATTGGTTGTAAACGTTGTTACACCACTTGTACCTATAGGTGAGCCTATAATAAGTCCAATTTGGGTACCATTTTTTTCTTTTTTCCCAACTTTCGCAGTTTAGGAGATATTCAGAGTGCATGCAGTCAATGACGTCATTGGCGCATGCTCTTCGAAGATCCGGCTTACCATCCTGGACCTTCAGAGCCCATGCCGCAAACAGGCGGCTCCCGCACGCATGTGCGGGAGTGACATCATTGCAGCTCCAGCCACTCACAGCGCTGGAGCCCGCAAACCCGGAAGAAACACTGGGGAAGATGTTAGCAATCTCAGCGATGAGCGGCGCTGCTGGCAGGGCTTCGTTCTAAGGTAAGTATTTTATAATGAGCTAGTATGAGATGCAGACTAGCTCATTATGCCTGTGTCTTACAGGTTTTTTTTTTTTTTTTGCGGGGGTTTATAACCTCTTTAAGTTGCAGAATGGTGTACTGTACATGCTGCTATTACACAATGTAACAATATGCACTGTCAACTTCTAATTATCACTATTTTAAAATATTAATTACATCAAGCTTATAAACACACAGCAAAATGTTTTGAAATTATGGAATGGGAGCTTAATAAAATAATTGTATTATAATGCAATCAAGAGAATGACTCACGTTTATAGCCACTATAAGTAATTAATCTTTAGCAGGCCTAACTCTGCTTACCTTGGTGTCTATTGCATTTGATTAAAGGTATTGTGCACTCCCCCACTGTTATAAACAATAACTGCCTGGAAGAAGTGTAAAAATAAGAAAATGATAAAGCAAATGCCATGAATGGTAAATTTAAGACTAACAAGAGATTTGGCAAGCTGCATCAAATTGCCTTAATCACACAGAGCCACACGTGTGTAGCTATAGAATGTGCATTCAGTAAATACGCCAACTGATCACTGAATGCATCCACATTTCTAGAGGTGCTGAAATCTTGAAGACAATGCACAGTTCATACACTAGAAAAACATCAAATTATCCCTTACTTACCAAACTATGATCCCCTACTCGGCTTGCTGGTCCAACTGGTGTTTGAGTAACAAACTAACAGAAGAAAGTTCAAATAAAGGCAGTATCAGCACCAATAGCCATTATGCACGTTGAGAAATCCCCTCCACACAAATGAAGTATAATGTGCCATGCAAAATGGTTGTTGATAATAAAATGCAGTGCGTCTCCACACCGTCCCCTGTTCCCTGGATTTATTTGACAGTAGCAGGAGCCAATGGCTGTGGAGAGGGAGAGCAGTGCCGCTGGATCAAGATCAGGATCAGGCAATATTTTTGGGGGCCTGGTGTGTGTGTGTGTGGGGTGGGGGTTGACAATGGAAGGCTTTTAACCTTAACCTCTTCAGCCCCTGAAGACTTACCCCCTTCATGACCAGGGCATTTTTTGTGATTTGGCACTGCGTTACTTCAACTTTTGTTTTCCTTTGTTATTTAAAGCGTAACTCCACTTTCAGAAAAAAAACACTCCCCTCTGGGTGGCCTAAGTACATTGCAGGAGGGATTTTAACAAATGTTGTTACAGATTCCGACCTTTTGTTATTCTGAAGAAACCAATCTGCTGCTGCACCTGCAGGGCTCTATTGAGGTAACTTCAAAATCATCTAAATGAGCTTCAGACACTGCAACACAACAATGTTGTATAGAATAAAGAAATAGTCCAGTGAGTCTACTCCATCACATTGCTCCACCAAGAACCTTTTGTGATCACAACATTGTCCATTCAAACCGCTTGTAAACTACTGGGAGCATGTAAGTGTTCTACTTTTTAATAAATTGTACCAGTGATGGTTTTACGCTATGAGGAGTTCTTTGTTTTCTTGGGCACCTACATATTGGCCTAACTGAAATCTGACGAGAGGGTGACAACTATCAGGAGATTCCTTATGGTTACTACTTCTCTGCCTGCATGACTCTTCCCCGCTGGTAGTAGAGTCCATTTGTTTTGGTAAGTGCTCCAGACTCTCTTTGGTGACGGTTGCACTCAGGGTTTCAAGTTTACAGTTTCAGAACAGGGGCTTCCATTGGATATGAACTAGAGTTCGAACGATTATTGGCAACACCAATATATCGGGGGCTGATATGCACTTTCCCCGATATATGGGAATCGGCCCCTGAGGTTACCGATATTGCTGATATTTAGGGAAAGTGCATGTACCGGTGTGATGCCTGCAGCTAGAGGCATCACCCCGGTACCGGTGTCCATAGCCGATGGTCAGCTGACTTGTAATGACAACCGATGCGGCTCAGAAGCCGCTCAGCTGTCATTACAAGGAGCAGGAGGGGACGTCTCCCCCTTCCTGCCGCCTTCCATGGCTCACCCGGCTCTCCCATCCCATCGGGAGACCTGGGCATCCTACCTCCACCGCCGCCGCCACCGAAGAGAAGACCCGGTGTAGCATGAAGATGTGTCCCCGTGAAAGCTGGTATCCCTGCCACAAGTGCGCATGCGCCAGTCTCCATGTAAAAAACCCGGAAGTGATGTCATGACATCACTTCCGGGTACTCGGCGCCGAATGAAAAAAACTGACAGCATTCAAAACAGCCTAACTTGGCGTTTTGAATGCTTTTCAGTGCCGAAGAGGGGTTTGGGGTTCTTTAGACCCCCAGATCCCTCCACAAGTAGTACCTGAAGAAAAAAAATAAAACTTTACATGTCCGAAAATATTGGCCGATATCAGCCGATAACGATATCCAATGACCAAAATATCGGTATCGTCAATAAAAAAACGATATTGGTCGATCACTAATATGGACTTTAATTCAGAGCACTTCTTTGATGAACTTACCAATTTATCTTTTATTATTTATTTATTAAGTGTGTTCATTACTGCCAGTTTGCACATGCATACTTTGCACAAATGTTTTTGCACTTTTATCATTTTGGCTTTTTGCACATTATATGGTTGCATTGATTGTTTTCACATTTGCTACCCTGCACTTTAGTACTTATTACACTGACAGTTGCTTTATATATTTTTTTTTCAGACTGTATATTGAATGTTTAGTGTAGCCATTTAGTGGGCATTCTCAACATTTAGTTTGATCTAGTGAAGCACTTTTTTCTATTTCTTTAACCACTTACTGCCCGTAGGACATCATAGGACGTCCTGGACTTTGAGTAGAGATATCTGAATGAAGCTTGAAGTTGCAGGTATTATTCAGCTATCTTTATGTTTTAGCCGGCGATTCCCTGCAAAGTAAAAGCAATCATAGCGGCTGTTTAGCGGCTTGATTGTTTTTACAGGTGGCAGGAAGGGACATCCCCCCTCCGCTGCCCTCTGGTGTTTCTCCTTGCTCACTGGCATTGGTGGTTTATCAAATAGCTGGCTGTGGACCAGATGATCCCCGGCCATGTCTATGACCCTCGGAGTCCGGAAGCCACATCATGACGTCACATCCAGTGTTAGCAGATGTAAACACTGCCTTTTTTTTTTGCTCAAAAGCATGAGATCAAGGTTGTTTTTAATCTCAGGCTTTCCAGCTTAGAGGAGAGATCTGGGGACTTATAGACCCCAGCTCGCTCCATCAAGAGTACCTGTCATGCCCTATTCCTATTACAAAAGATGCTTACATTCCCTTGAAAAAATTAAAGGGAAAGTGTAAAAAATAATGAAATAAAATAAAAATTAAACAAAGGGAAAAATATTGTAGACCCATCCCCTCGTACTTTCACACAGAAGAGAATGCATACATAAACGGCGTTGAAACATCACATGTGAGGTATCGCCGTGAACGTTGGAGCGAGAACAATAATTCTAGCATTAGACCTCCTCTGTCACTCTAAACTAGTAACCTGTAAATTGTTTTAGAGAATAGCCTATAGAGATTTTTAAGTACCGAAGTGTGGCGCCATTCCAAGAGTGTGCGCAATTTTAAAGCATGACATGTTAGGTATCTGTTTACTCAGGGTAACATCATGTTTCACATTATAAAAAAAATCAGGGTACATATTGCTCTGTTTTTTTTTTTTTTAATTCATGATAGTGGTTTTTCCCCAAAAAAATTGTGCTTCGAAAATTGCTGCGCAAATACCGTGTGACATAAAAAAATTACAATGACCGCCATTTTTTTCCCCTAGCGTCTCTGCTAAAAAAAAACTATGATTATTACATGTAGGCGAGGAATGCCAGAATTGGCTTGGTACGGAAGTGGTTAAACGTGATTACCCATTGGAAGTATCTCACCAAAAATGCCATTTTTGTTGCAGGGGATGCCTGAAACCTGACTTGTAATTTAGTGTAGACTTCTGGGAAAATCGGTGAGTCAATCACACAAGCAGGAAATTATGTTTCTGGGGTGTGGTCAGCAGTGCAGTATTGTGGCCTAGGCCAACAAGGCCCAGGCCTAGGGCGGCACTTTGCAGGGGGGCAGCAAAAAAGCCGCCCCCTCCACCTGAGACTCTATTGGCCATTGGTTGCTAGAGCTGCCTCTCTCATTCCCCCTCTCTCTCTCCCCCCTCTCAATCCTCCCTCTCTCTGTCTCTCATCCCCCCTCTCTTATCCCCCTCTCTCTCATCCCCCCTCTCTCTCTCTAATCCCCCCTCTCTCTCTCTCTCTCTCTCTCTCTCTCTCTCTCATCCCCCCTCTCTCATCCCCCCTCTCTCTCTCTCTCTCTCTCTCTCTCTCATCCCCCCTTTTTCTCTCTCATCCCCCCTCTCTCTCTCATCAACCCTCCCTCACCCCCCTCTCTCTCCCTCACCCACCCTACCTCTCGTGAGATCTCAGGGGTTCATGCTGGGACTTGTAGTCCTTCAATTTTGGAGGGAGTCACATCCCTTAAAAAAGGAGTGGGGCAAATAGGAGGTGGAGGGGGGGCGCCCAATTTTAGTCTTGCCTAGGGCAGCACAAAACCAAAATACACCACTGGTGGTCAGTACACATTCTTTGTACAGAAAAGCTCCAGGTAGCCATATTGCATTGCATTTTACTGAAAACTACAGAGCTGCAGATTGAAAAGGAAAGGTCCTTTTTGAATAGCATTCAATCACAATATGACTTGTGTCGCAGTTGTATATGCTTTATTATTTTTTTTTTCTTGCTATTTTTTTTTTTCCCACCAAAGTGGTGTTATGCTTTAAATACTGATCTCAATGTGTTTAAGCAATCTTTACAATCATAATGGAACGTGCAAATTGTATTGCAGCAATAGTAGCACAAATTAAATTAGGTACTTTTCTTCTGTTTTTACTCTGCTTCCCAAGTGAAACCTGTTCAATTTTCTGCCAAACTGAGATATAAAAAGAAGTAAAAACAAGAACTGCCAACAGGTAATTATTTGTGCAACAGTGTTTGTACACAAGAAAAGTGACATGAAACACTGCTATTTAATTAACATGCTGGCAAGATATATCTGTAATTTTTTTTCTTAATATATCTGCAAAATATTATAGGAAAACTGTGTGGCTTGCTCTCATGCAGACACAATAGTTTCAATGTTTTTTTAATAGATGGCCTAAATTAAGTATGTAGATAAGGAATTTTAACTTCATACCTCTTCCTTTTTAGTAAATCTGAAAGTAATAAAGTGTAAAAGGACAAAAAGAATCCAATTATTTGCTTAATTATCAAAGCATGATTTAAAAATATGCTTATTGTTTTAAATGCTATGTTAAATAGTAGTATGGCCTGTATGTGTACTAGCCTCCCCTATATTGGCATCCATACTACGAGAAGAAAGGACAGTAATGTAAGCCAATTAGACTTTACTGCTGTGAATCTATCAAATAGAATTTTCTGATTGGAGAAATGAGCAAAGAGATAACAGGACAGGAAGGGAGGTGAAAATCCCCCAACAGAGACACAGATGGCAATAAACATACTGAGGCTATGTTGCTGTCCTCCTTCTGAGAATTCTAGATGCCTTATTATCTACTATATAACTTTAGCACATTTTGAGAGTAAGACCAGGAAAAAAAGTATGAAGAAACTGAAGTCAGAATGTTTGAACTACCTACTGCCTTCTACATGATTGGAAAGTGTTGATGCTGCTAGATTAGCATGACAACCAGGCAACAAGCAAGCCACAAACAAGAGGGTTAGCAATCAAATCCTGCAAATTTCTCTGAGCACAGGTTTCCTTGAAACATTTTGTGCTGCCAACAGAAAAAGTTTTTCCTAGTCTTCATTAGAATTAAATACGGAGCATGATGTTTTTTTTTTTTTTTAATTTTGAATAGAGTACAGTGGGGAAGGGTTAACACAATTTTTGTTCCTGTCCATGCCCCCCTTGGGAGATTTCCTCTCTCTATTTGTCTTAGTGACCATTGCTGAGACAGAAAATGATACAAAGACCAACAATTAAGAGTTGTCATCACAGGACACCTCTCTAAGATAGTATTTTCCCTGACTTTAGTGAGATTTATTTTCATTTATTGTTGCACCTCTGGAATAGGAAGGGAATTCCCTGAAGGAGACATAGACAGCATAAACCAACCTGATAGGGTTTTTATAATCAATCTTACCCTGCCATTTGTACTGCCTTTTTGGAAAGCCTAGCATGTACGGAGACTGCAATAACCTGAGAACCATGTAGGGAGAGATCTCTATGCCATTTGTAGAAGGACTGCACTAGTAAATGTACAGAAATAGGGGAATGCCCCAGAGTAGCCTTTCACAACATTGTTTCCTCTGAGGAACCCTTCATATTGTTTTGAAATACCCTGCTAAAAATGTATGTTTAAAGCTCATGTTGCATTAGCAGAGCCACTGACAAGGCAGTTCATCCAGCCCTCCTGTACCGGGCCCCGGCGCCATCAGTTCAAAAGGGGGACCTGGGCACCTGGCAAGAAGGAGGTATGGCTGTACTGCCTTATGAGTCTTGTGGTTTCCCCTGCAGCGCTGCTGACTTTCTCCATCCAGCTGCTCTGCAGAGGGATCAGTTCTAAATACTTGCCAATGGTCCTGCTTATACAGCACGGACAGCTGTAGAGTCTCTGCCTTTGCCACTAATGGCGCTTTTCCACTGCATGGAACCGTACCGGTTCGGCACGCTTTTGTGCTTTTCCACTGCGGTACCGCATGGTATCGGGTCGGAACGGTTCAGTACGGTACGGTATAGGTTTGCTTTTCCACTGCATGGAACCGAACGGTACGGTACGGCTCTGAAAAAACAGTACCTACTCGATTGTGGTTCCAACAGGTACCAAACTGGTACCATATCCCACAATCCTTTGCATGCAGTCACTGCTAGCCACTGATTGGTCAGAGAATCACACCCACCCCTTTGTTATCCCACCCACTTAACTTTAGTACTACTTTAGTGGAAAAGCAAACCTATACCGTACCGTACCGAACCGTTCCGACACTATACCATGCGGTACCGCAGTGGAAAAGCAAACCGGGCCAAGCAGGGCCGAGTAGAGCCGAGCCGGTACTAGCCGGTACTTGCAGTGGAAAAGTGCCATAAGTCTGCCGGGTCCTGAAACTCCTCCTCCGTTTCCCACCCCTGCAGACAACAGTATTATCTCGCTTGCCAGCATGAAAGATTGAGGAAGGAAGAAGTTCTCTGCCTGCTCTACATCCTCCATGAGTCCTGACCTCTACTCTCCCTCCATGCCATACTCTGTGTTCACTGTAAGATCTAGTACTGGCTGCCGGGATTTAGTAAAGTAGTGCTTCTGCTGATTCTGCTAAAGGGGGTGAGTGTGGAGGAAGGGGGATTGGTGGTGGAGTGAAACTGCAGAAAGTTCTGGATTCAGAGAGAGGTTGAATGTGCCAGCTTAAAATTGCAGGTAAACATTGGCTGATTACACCTCTCCCTTCAGCTGACAGACATTTATGCCCAGCCATTTCCATATGCCACCCCCAAGGCTCCATTCACACTTTGTGTAGTGGGAACACGCATTCCTGCTTGCATTTTTAAAGGGCTGCTGTTAGTGTAACACACGCACCATAGAAGCTCTCCAACTTTTTCAGGCATTCACCTTTGCAAGGTTGTCACATGACAAATTGTGAGTCTGCTAACTGCATTGGGGTGCCATTAACAATAAATGCCACTGCAAGTGCTATGCACGTTTGCTTTTCTGGAATGTACTTTAAAACTCATGTTTCCTGTGCACCTTGTCACACATTCAGAAAACAGCAAGCATGAATGTGGCCTAAAGGCTCTTTCACATTTACGGCTGAGCAGTGGATTACCACTATTCTTGACTGCACATCCAAATCCTAAGAATACAGTCCGACAGGGATGTATACATGCCGTGGCTGTGATGCTTTACTTAACAGCCGCTGCATTTTTAATGCCGGCTGCAGAGTTTGACAGGCAGCACCACCTGTCCAACTCCCCATTGAGTTCAATAAGACCACTCTGCAACTGCAAGTCAAACATTTGGCTCACAGTTGCAGTGTCGTTTCACAATGTAAATCTGCCATCGAGCAATTTAAAAAAGTAAAACAAAACAGTTGTCAAAACAGGCAGTAGTAGTGGGGGTATAATTTTGGCCATGGCTGCAATGCATAGCAAACGTGACCGTGGCATTTTTGTGAAAATAACATTTGATTTTTTTTTGTGGGGGGGCTATCAGGTAGGCTGTATGGGGCCCTATGATTTCTTACAGCAGCCTTACTCATTAGTATAATCACTAAGTTGTAGATATTACAATACATACATGAATAGATAATGTTGCATTTATAGCATATTTTATAATAAAAGTGGAAAACTTTCTAAAACAACAACATGATTTTCAGTAATAATCATAAAATTAAATGATCAACAATAGTTTCCAGACAAGAAACACAGACAGTGCTGCTCAATAGAGAAATGCCTCTTTATATTGATAGTCAATGTAGTGCACACTTAGTCACTGGAGATCAACCTAAGATTTATATCAATGTGAGATGGAACACTTTACATTGGTGACAAGTAGAAGAAAAATATCCTTACATTGGGGGTCAGTGGCAACAAGCCCCCTTAAGCCCCGTACACATGAGTCGAAATTCGGCCGGGAATTTTCGTCCGATGACCGATCTGCCGATTTTCGGCTTGTTAGTATGATGCTTGCGACAACCGACTCCGACTTTTCGGCCAAAAAAAATCTGGTGTGCAGGCTATAAAATTTTTGTCCTCCGTCAAAACACGTCCGATTTTCGTGCAGTCAGTACAGATTTCGACAGGGAAAAATCTTATGAGCAAGACTGGGTATGCTCAGAGAAGAAAGAACACAAAGAAAGCAAACCAACACATGACATCACTTCTGAAGTAGAATTTTGTCATGCGGGAAAATTTGTGTGCAGTCTAGGCACATTCCAACCAACAAAACACCACTCTGGACAAAAGATGGACGACCGGTCGGCGGAAATTCGTTGCGTGCGTACTAGGCTTTACACTGTTGGTCATTGGAAATAGTGGCCTTGGTTCAGACAGTTAAAAAGTTCACTGGCACCAGTGGCTGCTTTCTGCAGAAAAGGGAGGAGAACTTCTTCCATCCTGCCAACTGACCTCAATGCTGGAACTATGCAGATGCTGTCAGGTGGGAAATCAATCTTCAACTGCTACCCTGGTTGAGAGGGGCTGTCAAACAGAAAGGTAGCACTTAGAGGAAGCACTATATACAGAGAAACTTCCAGGAAATCATAGGGTGAAAAACTGCTCTAAACCACCTACTATATGTAGAGAAACTGTCCTCAAAATGTTTCCTTTTAAGGGACACAAAATGGTCACATAGATATTTTGCTATACAGAGCTGTACAGGAAGGGGACCTATTCCTGTTTCTTTCTTTTCACCCAGGGCTTAATTCTGAGGTCCAGTCCTCACTTTATATGTTAGATGGTCTACAGGACACAAGGATTTAGATTTATGCAAGCAGACAGTCAAAATTCCTTATGTTAAAAAGTAACGAGCAAGTGATTAAATTATTCAGGATCTAACAAGACTCAATTATTATTTATTGGTTCCAACCACTTCTTATAGATACTGATTATTAAACAGGGCCTCGCCATGAGATCCCGGGAAAAATGAGGATACAATTTCTACTGAAAAAATGCTCCAGCACGGTGCAGGATTTGGGATTTGAATAGAAATCCTTGGCTTTCCTAGGCTTCAGTGATGTCTCCCTCGCCTGTGAGATGAGCCCACAGGGAGATGGGGGTGTAGAGTATTTTTTTTTTTAAACATTTTTTTATATATGTTTTTTAATCATTTATTATTAAAAAATAAATTATAAATCATTTATTTGTTTATGTTTAGCAACTCAATGGAATCTTTCTCCCCTTCTCTTGCTCTCATTTTCTCTTTCCCTTACACTAGTCTTTCTTTACTGATATCTTTGGTGTTTGCAGTCAAACATGCATTACTAATTTCCTGGTTTTTGACTCCAAAATACAAGTGTAGTTCATTATCAGTGACAATCTAGTCAGCTTTATTTCTAACCCACAGCTACTTGGATGCTGTTTAAATAGGTTATCTAGATTATAACACATAACTGGTAGTAATCACTATTTATCGCTCCACTAGAGCTAAAACTCATAGCACTCAAATGTATATGGTGTATTCTTACTCTTAATCTTATTATGAGTCCTGTGTTGATACTAGAATATTTTAATTTAAACACTGGTGTTCCCCAAAGGCAATTATTAATACCATTCTGTCCTTTCATTTTAACATAGTACAACACACTAAAATATTTTAACATTTCGTTTTATTGCTTTTGGCTCCGTTTACTAATTAAAACAGCTGTCCAGTGCATTACATAATGCTTAGTTAACATAGGGCAGAGCATAGATTTCTACCACAACAAGTACTGATATTATGTTTATTAGATTAATGGTTGTTTCTGTTATTATTTCAACTCTACTAAGATTTTATTGCTGACATTACATGTAATTTGCTACCTTCTTTATCTCTTACACTCATATAATTCATACTGTAAATCTATAAACAATTGTTTAAAACTTGAGGGATTTTATCTGCACTGAATAAGGAGGTAAATGAAGCATATTTTCCATGGATACGGAGGGCTGGTATCCTGTGAAACAGGCATGACCAGAAATGTGTGAACTAGGGATGGGCGTTCAAATTACTCCAACGAACACCTTTTAAAACCCTGAGCGCTGCACAGTGCATTCTGCTCCCTGATTGTGCAAAGCGTTGCCCAACCAGGGTGCAGTGTAAGCTGGTTTTTAAGGAGCAGGGCCTGGGAAGCCAGCCACACTGTCCTTAACAACCAATAAGTCATAAGCTGTCAATGAGTTTTCCCACGCTGACAGCTGAATAAAAAAAAAAAAAAAAAAGTTCCGGTAAAAAATATAAAGAAAAAAATGGCATGGGGTGCCCCCCCCCCCCCAGGTCTGGTATGTTCCCCCTACAATCCATACTATACCCTTACTGGGGCATGCAGTTTGGCAGATCAGGAAAAGGGGGGGCGAGTGAGCACCCCCACCCCCGAACCATACCTGGCCACATGCCCTTAACATGGGGGGGCATCACGTGATGTCAGAAGGGGTGGTGCCACTAGATGGTGTATCCAGGTGGCCCTGCCCCTTGCATACAGCGGGAGGCAAGAGCGTTTTTATTTTTTTCTATTTTTCGAGTCAACAGCAGCATGATTGATGATAGATTTACATTGAGGGACATTATTTTGTAATTTTTTAATAAAGGATTTTTTAAAAACTGTCTTGTGTGGTTATTACTTTTGACACATTTTTGGTGAATGGGTAGGGGTACTATGTACCCGATACCCATTCACATGGGGGGGGGGTGGGCAGGTTTTTGGGGCCCCCTTGTTAAAGAGTCTTGTTAAAGAGTCATTTTAAATGGGATTTGACTTTTCTGTCATTTTTGCTATAGCGTGGTTTATGCATGCTACACATGTGCCACTTTACAGACACATTAAGGGGACCCCCCATGCACTATATGTAAATTAATTTTTAATTTTTATTGTTGCACTTTTAACACAAATAAAATCACTACCCCTGCAAAAGTACCCATAATCCCCATACCCCTTTTATGGACAATTACTTGCATGTAAGTCTTTAAAATGGGCACTTTTAATTTTCCTGTTTAGCTCACATAGATTTCAATAGGGTTCACCTTTCGGATTAGAACATTCCCCCTGTTCGTGAGTTCTGCTGTGAACCAAACAGGGTGGTGTTTGGTTCATCGCTAGTGTGGACTTGCACAGAGAACACCAGGCGCAAATATGATATAAAATAATGTGGTATATTAAATGAGAAGATAACACGCATACACCAGGATTACCAAAGCCCCAAGAACCTAAACCAGTGAAGACTAATGGGTAAGAGTGATCACAATAAATAAACTAAATCAGATAACCAAGCCAACAATATACAGTCAGCGGGATAAGACTAAAGGAGTGGTCAATATCAGTGCCAAAGTCATACATGGTAGATCAGGCAGAAGAAGCAGGGAACAAAACAGGACAGGGAAAGGGTACATGGGAGCAGGAACAAGCTGGCAGGTGAAGGCTCAGGAACAGGAACAGGGTAGAAGGTCACTAGGCACACAGATCAAGGGGCACACAGCAAAACACCAAAGCAAGATGGAGTAGCAGAGGAGGGACTAAATATGCTCCCAGCAGTTGGCGTCAGGTGATGACTAATTGCTAGGAATTGCTGGCTGCTGAGAGACACCAGCTGGTGGACAATGGAACTACAACCTATAGATCTGGGAGCTACAGAGCAACCAGCAAGTGAACTCATTCCTGACAGTAAGTCACAGGGGTGATGCTGAAACATACCAACTCTATATGACTTTATGTCTTTACCACAAACATTACCTAATGTCAAATTAACAAATACAAAAGACAATACTGCTCTTCCAATAATTTGTCATTCTAAGGACCTGCTGGGACAGGCTTTGGGCTGTGTCAATGAGTTTGCTTTTGACATCAGTGTTAGATGCTTCTGAGAACACTGACAGGTGCATTTGACCTCTTTATGACCTGCATTCGAACTTTTTCGTCAAAGATCTGTAGGGAGACAGAAGTGGTTCTGATGCAAAAAAAAAGCCCATCAATACAGGCCCTAAAATAGGGAATACATATTGGACCACTAGATGCCTTTTTCACTTTAGAAAGACCACTCCCAATGACCTGTCCAACATTTCAGCTGTCAATATTATATAATATAGTATTTTGCCTAGATAAACTCTCCTTTGCTTCTCTTCACTTTTAGAAGATTCACAACTTGAACAACTTGAAGTCATGGCACATCCTCTCAAGGGATGATAAGCAGCAAATAGGTCCTCCTTGGCTGCTCTTGAATATATATTCAACATGGTACTGTACAATACTGAAAAAGGGATTTTTTTTTTTTTTTTTATAAAATGCATACCCAACAGCAGAAACCATCGATATTAAGATGACTACATAGCACTAGCTATTTGGAAGCTAATTTAATAATACAGTGCAAAAGTAATAGTGTGCACTTACTGTACATTTACCAATTACATTTACTAAAAATAAAACATTTTATTTCTGTTATTTTTGTTTTTTTAAGTATCAGAATGGTAAATATTTCTGGTTCTGTTTACCATTTAAGAAATTTTACCATACCTGCTTTACCTGTTACAGGAGGACAAGAGTTTGAGCAGAGCAGTTTTCACTAGAACACAAACACAGACAGTAAAATGACCCTAACACAGCCTTTACCCAATAGTCATATGAAGGTGTTCACACGGATGGCTGACAATACTGCTGCTAATTCTGAGGCAGTTACTTAATGTAAGTCTGCAGCATGTAGTGCTGTTACTGATAGGATATCCAAATAGGAAACCTTGCAACAGATGCAAAAATAATTGTTTTCTTAAGAAAACGTTATATAGTGAGTCATAATGCTAAACATACTAAAAGATTTTGGGTCTAGATGTACTTTAACCCTTTGAATTCCAAAGCCGTGTTTGCATTTTTTGCACATATGTTTAAAAAAATTATTTTAGACCTTAAGATTACAAAAACGCCCCAAATATTATATATTTTCTGTAAGCAGACTCCCTATAAAACAAAAAAGTGGTATCTCCAATTTTTTATATCACATATTATTACCAGAACGGTTTACGAAGTGCAAAACTGAAGTAAAAAATGCCAAAGGTAACTTTGGGTCACACAATATATTACCTAATTTTGGCAAAATAAAGTTGAGGTTGTGCCTAGTAAATAGGTATCCAACATGTCAAGCCTTAAAATTGCATGCGTCAGTGAAACGGTGACAAACCCTATATTTTCCATAGGCGACATTTCAAAAGCCTGTAGAGGACATCATTTCAGATATAACCCTGAATAATGGGCCTACAATTATTGTTTTCACCTGGGTGTGCACAGCAGTATGTAACGTATGTATTGCAAATTTATTTGCTGTTTTGTGTGTAGGTATCCCAACATCTGCATTTACCTTTGTACCTGTATGTGGGGTTGGGGGGCATCCAACTTTTTGGGTTTTAAGTGCTTGGATGTAACTTTAATTTTTAACTTTTTTAATATTTTATTTTTTATTTATTTATTTTTTTAATCACGTAGGAACAAAAAGTCCCCTATGTAATCATTTGTTGGACTCTTCAAGTCTCACCTGCCCTTCACTGAAACTAATGATGCAGTGCAGATCACACTGCATTAGTTTCCTTCCCAGCCATTCTGGCTGGGGAAAGTGACAGGGAGACCTGGAAATGATGTTTTACTGATGTTCGCTGGTCTTTCTCCCCTCTACCCAGAAGAACCCACCATAGTGGTCCAGGTCTGCCAATAGGCGAGCAAAGCCTAGGAAACATGGTGGAGGTGTGCTCTGGGAGGGTACAGTAATAGGGGTGTGCAGAAGCAATGGCTGTGCAGCCACTGGATCACTTCCATCTGACAGCTGATGGTTAGCTTGTCAGATTAACACACATTCCCGTGGGCTACAGCTGCCAGGAGTGTGTGTAAAACACCCCGCTGTCACTGATGTGTGACATATGTCGATAGCAGTAAAGGGGGTAAATACATGACAAATTATTCAAAGAACACTATGAGTTAACTAAAATTGGTATACATTTTCTTTTAAATGCGACAATTACTGGCTGATTTCCTAATGTCTGCTAACCAAGGATATCTACTAAGGTCTTACAGAAAAAGTTTACCTTGTTTTGCATAGTTTAGCATAATCAATTGATGTTCATCAAATTTCCATGTATACTTTTAGTGCTACAGTGCTTTACAAGTTTTAATACTGCAATTCAGTTACTCAGCTATGACATTTCAATGGTAATCTATTATGGGGACAATTCTCCTATGTATCCTACACTGCTGGAAATAATGAACACAACTCAGAGCCCCTGTCTTATATTATTAAAGTCAACCCTGTTGGGAAGAAAATTGTGACCTGTGAATATGAACCCTTAAGCTACATATAAAACAATCTCACAACAATGTGATGAGTCTGATAAAATAGGAACATCACACATTGTACCAGTTAATTGAAAAATTACTATATATCATAACTTAAAGTGCAGCTATTTAATCAGGTGGTTGAACTATAGATTGCCGAAACAATTCAGAAATCTCCTTGGTCTAAATTAGACTCTTGCAAGAAGATGCAATTTTCATAATAGATAAGTCATGTAACAAGCAGAAAAAAAAAAAACTGAACCAAACAGATTGTTTTCCTGTACATCAATCCATCTATGAATTTTTTACAAACAGACACTATTTCTTTGAGATTAACTACAATACCTAACCTTACATTTTATTTTTATTCCCTGAAATCCTAGTACAGGATAACACAAAAAAGAAAACAAAGGTTCCTATACAGCTGGTTGAGTTACATGTGTGTGTAAAGGTGCTCTAACGGGTTGAGGTCAGCACTCTGTGCAGGCCAGTCAAGTTCCTCCACCCCAAACTATTTATGGACCTTGCTTTGTGCGTAGGTGCGCAGTCATGTCGGAACAGCAAAGGGCCATCTCCAAATTGTTCCCACAATGTTTGGAGCATGAAACTGTCTAAAATGTCTTGGTATGCTGACGCCTTAACAGTTCCTTTCACTGGAACTAAGGGGCCAAGCCCAAGCCCTGAAAAACAACCCTACACCATAATCCCCCCTTCACCAAATGATTTGAACCAGTGCACAAAGCAAGATCCATAAAGACATGGATGAGAGAGTTTGGGATGGAGGACTTAACTGGCCTGACCTTAACCCAATAGAACACCATTGAGATGAATTAGTGCGGAGACTGCGAGCCAGGCCTTCTCGTCCACATCAGTGCATGCCCTTACAAATGCGCTTCTTGAAGAATGGTTAAAATTCCCATAGACACATTCCTAAATCTTGTGGACAGCCTTCCCAGGAGGATTGAAACTGTTATAGCTGCAAAGGGTGGGCCAACTCAATATTGAAATAAGACTGGGCTGCCATTTAAGTTCAAGTGCATGTAAAGGCAGGCGTCCCAATACTTTTGGTAATATAGTGTATGTGTGTGTATATACATATATATAGATATATATATATATATATATATATATATATATATATATATATATATATATATATATATATATATATATATATATATACTGTGTATGCACAGTAAAAACATACACAATAAATGTATATATTATCAACCTTTTCCATTATGACACAAAACAAAAGTCATACACAGTACATAAAATGTTTCCTATTCCATTCACCACTAGAATCTTGGCTGGAAATCTTTACAAATAATGTTTAATTTAGATAATGTAGGGGCACAACAGATAGTTTATTTTTGAAGTAGAGCAACAAAATCCATAGGGGGGTAGGATTTATTAAAACTGGTGCACACAGAATCAGGTGCAGTTGTGCACAGTAACCAATCAGCTTCTAACTTCAGCTTGTTCAATTAAGCTTTGGTAATAAAACCTGGAAGCTGATTGGTTACTATGCACAGCTGCACCAGATTCTGTGTGCACCTATGTTTTCTAGATTAACTAAAGCATTCTATTACAGCACACCCTAAAATAAACCTTAAAACATGAGCCATATACCTAATATTTTATTCAAATATGTGTACATACAGTACAAATCTATCTGTGTATCTATTCTGGTAATATAGTGATAGTAAAAATATAGAGACTTTCAGTAAATAAATACACCAAAAGAAGGCAACCAAGAACAACATTCTTTTTTATACTTTTTTATGTTAGAACTATTCAAGACGCTGACCTAATTTCTGTATGTGAAATAGCTACTTATATGTAAATGAGCTGATTTCTTAAACCAAACAACTAGGATAATTTGTTGTTTGTGTCTGCTTTGCTTTAAAGGTAAACTAAAAGGTATTCTAGTGAACATATGTTATCAGTTACTACTGCAGCCTTTATCTATGCAGCTTTCCTTTTTATACTGTTGCTTTTCCATGTTTTTGTTCTACTAATATATATATATATATAGAGATTCATGGATTATGCCCCAGAGGCAGAGTAGTTTATCCATTATCACTGCGGGAGCTTTTATGGAACGCAGCCTTAAGCTGGCCAGACATGAACCGAAGTTCAGCCAGTTCAGCAGGGATCAACCCAAACTTGATCAATGGGTGGCCACTGTAGTTGAACAGAAGACGATCTATTATCAACTTCTGTGTATCTGATTGTGTTTGATATTTGTGCTTGATCAGTACTGCAGGCAATAGGTTGCAGCACTGATCTTTGTATTCTGACAGCGGTGGAGTCTCCCCGCTGACACAATGTGGAGGATTCCTGCACCACATCGAATGTGTAGATGGGGAATCAGATCAGTTTTATTCACTCAACCTGCTGGCTAAAAGAAAAACTGACCCATGAATGACCAGCGTGACACTTCTAGTTAAATACTGATAAGATATTACCCAGGAGTGCATTGTTTTTAATGAGTTGGACAACCTTTAAGGAGGGGTGGGCTCCCTCCAGTCACCTGTCCTCCATCTATCTCATCAGAATGCATGTGCTCCCATTGTGGAGACTCTTTAAAGGTAGAGTTAGGGACTGCAGATATCAGGGTGCCTTGTCGCAGCCTGCAGCTTACGCATGTATTTGCAAATGTGTGCAACTAAACCCCTGTTTTTAACGCATACTGTTAGACAGGTTAATTTGGCTGGTTGCTGGCTGGTTGGTAAGTAGTGACTGGAAATTCCTTTGCTTTTTTGATCTGCGTTTGCCCTTCCAGTGCTCCTTACTATTAAGACCAGTTATAGGTGGGGGAGGTGACCACTTTTTTCAATATCGTATAACGTTTATATTGGTCAGGCAACGCACTGACACCTTTGTTGCCATTGTGCTATGTGCTGGGCGTTCAGTGTGACCCTGCGCCTTTAAGGAGGGGTGGGCTCCCTCCAGTCTCCTGTCCTCCATCTATCTCATCAGAATGTATGTGCTCCCATTGTGGAGACTCTTTACAGGTAGAGTTAGGGACTGCAGATATCAGGGTGCCTTGTCGCGGCCTGCAGCTTACGCATGTATTTGCAAATGTGTGCAACTAAACTCCTGTTTTTAACGCATACTGTTAGACAGGTTAATTTGGCTGGTTGCTGGCTGGTTGGTAAGTAGTGACTGGAAATTCCTTTGCTTTTTTGATCAACTCATAGACATGTATGTTAGAGAGAGCAGTTAAACAAAACACGGTAAAATAGGAAGCCTGGGATTTTTATTGTGCTATTATGATTTCCCATGTACATATACATTTACAAACTATTAGCGCCGGTTCACACTACCGCGGCACGACTTCGGGGGCGACCTGTAAAGTCGCGTGCACCGCGACTTCGGCGCAACTTGCACGGACTTCATATAATAAATGTCAATGCAAGTTCTCCAATGTCGCCCCCCGAAGTAGTACAGGAACTATTATCTAAGTTGGAGCAACTTGAGTCGCTCCTATTAGAACGGTCCCCGTAGCACTGCATGGACAGCGCCTGACAAGTCGCGGTAGTGTGAATGGGCACTTAGGTTTTTTTAAAACATCAATATTTATCAATATTACCATCTAAAAATCCTTGTAAAGACTCTACATCAGTGTTTCTCAACTCCGGTCCAATGGGCTGCTTCTACAGGCAAAACGAAAAACTCCTGTAGAAGCAGCATTTTTTAAGCCAGTGTATCTGGGCCCTAAGTCTACAGGTTCAGAGTGGCTGCACAAGCATGTCAAGTGCCAAAAAAATGAAAACACAGTAGGATGTTGCTACTAAGTAAGTAAGAACTGGAAGTTCTAGGATTGAATATGATAGGGGGCTAGTAATGGTGGACTAATACATTTTAAAAGTACCACTGAACTTGCACTTTAAAGTAGATCATTAAAAAATCTAACTTTGCATAAATCAATATTAAACATGCCAACATCAACAAATAATATTATGAGGCATATATGTAAATCATTCACTGTAAATTATAATGCATGAACCATAATTATAATACTTTTATATAATTACATAATTTACATAATTATAATACTTTTTTTTTCAATATGTCTATTACAACATAGGCAGCAATGAGATGGCATGATGAAATAGGCAAAAATTACCTCCACTTTGTGGATATAAATTAAGAAAAAATAGTAAATGATTAACATACCGTTATAAGGTAAACTTACACCTATAGCAAACAAGCAAAAAAAAAAAAAAAAACTTCAGGTGCTTTTCCAAGAGATACAAGTCCAACACATCAAATATATGGAGCTAGCATATTTGCTTTAGCACAGGGATCCTCAAACTACGGCCCTCCAGCTGTTGCGGAACTACACATCCTATAGGGCAGTGTAAAACTCTGACATTCACAGACATGACTAGGCATGATGCGAATTGTAGTTCCCGAACAACTGGAGGGCCACAGTTTGAAGACCCCTGCTTTAGCACATAAAGGGTTTCCTGAATGTGATTTGCGAACAAACCCAGGTTGGTTTTACCTCAAAATTGGGTCAAAATAAAATATTACAATGTCAACTGTTTGTGCTGTTTGCAATGCAATACTTGCCCTATTTACTATGGCCTTACTAGTTATAATATCACATTCACATAGAATCTCCCAGCAAAGACATACTGATGTAACCATTTAAAGTATTACTAGCCAACTGTGGCGACATTAAAAACATAAAGAGAGTAAGCATTACATAACCAATAGCATATTTTACTGTCTTGCACACAAAAAGTGTGACATACATTTTCCTTTATATTTATTTAACAATCTTGGAACTCTTTCTCAAACATTGCCTCAGGCAGCATAATGGATTGGACCAATCCTGATATCACAGCAGTTAGACTTAATGTTTAATTTTCAGTTTAGCACTAATTTGTTAGTCTAGTCTTATGAGCACCATTTTCCATTAAAAAAGAGGTTTAGATTCTTCACACTTTATTCTGTTTAGATCACTAAATTATCTCTCAAATGTGTCTTTTTCTATCAAGTAAATAATTCAGTATGTGTAGCTAAAATTCTGTTAACATAATTAACATACTCATGAAAATCAAATTTGATTTATTTGATGTAAAGCCAGCTAATATTATAGTTGGATTTAAGAGCTAACTGGCAATTTAAACAAAAACTGATTTAAGGGAATGGTAGGAGGTCAATCACATTTTACTTGTTTGAACTTAAAATTCTTAACATTCTTATTTTACAAGAAAATCAGAGAAAATGGAGTTTAGGGCTCCACTGTTGTACATAGCAATTATAAAAAAACAAAAATCCCGTGTAACTTATTTTATTCAGATGAAAAAAAATAAACAGATTACCAAAAAAAAGAACTAAGTTTTCAGTACTAAATATACACAGGAAAAGAAAAGCATTATACCGTTTCCAGCTTGTCAATTTTTCCAATTGTTCCTGTTAGAATCCCACATCCACATAATTCAAATGATAAAAACAACTAAATAATGTGTTAGAAATATTGCTGAAAAAAGATTATTTGGAAAAACTGTGGCTAATTTACTAAAAAAAGTAAGGCATGTCCCCTTTGAAGCTGCAAAGACCTTTATAATCCAATCATGCGGAAGCAAAAATCTTGTACTTTTAAATGTTCTTTGCACGTAATTGGGTATTTTTTGTGATATAAAACTTCATCACATTTACTAAGGTGAATGACAAACCCTTTGTGAAGTGAAACCGCTACAGTATCTCCTCAACTAGCTAACTACAATAACAAATGAAAATAATGTCGTAAGATTCATAAAATATTTGAATGTCTTAAAATGTAAAATTCTACATATTAAATCTAATAATAAAGGTCTTAACAGAACTATAAACTGTGTAAAAAACTAGTGAGATTAGTTAAATAAGTTTATGGAAAAGTGTCAGCTTATTAGGGGGTGCTTAACACAAAATAGGCATCTCTATCATTCACTGAATTAAAAAATTGAACAGAAATATATATTAAAAAAGGATAAAGCAACAAAGTATATTTAAATACAAAAAAAAGAAAGTAAGAATAAAATAAAAGAAAGTATAAAATGTTTTTCATTCAAGGGTTCTCTTTTATCCAGGTCATGGTATAGCTAGTAGTAGTTAAGCTGGCCATATATTAATATATTTTTTTTTTTTATTCAACCACACATTTGAGATGGATCATTCCCACTGTGCTATTGTTCTCTGCCATCAGTATACAATGATCAGTGCTGCTGGCTATAGCCTGCGGCACAAATCATTCCTGAAAAAGCTGATAGGCTGGTTGTGCAAGTCAATTGATGGATCATCAGCTTCTGTACAACCGCAGTGCCCATACATGGATCAAAATGTATCCTTTACCTGCTGAATTGGCCGAATTTCAATCCATATATGGCCTTCCTTAGTCACTACACAACTGGACTTGTGTATTGTTGAAGATGTAAGACTGACGATGCTGCATGTATAAGCTGAGAGATGTCTGTAAAACTTTTTAAAAAATACTAGCAAGTGTAATTGAATATTACTAACTACTGCTATCCGTTTGGGGGTGACAAAGGGTCACAATCAGCTGCATGTTTTTATATTTGCCTGTGTGGACCACTTGGACCATCTGGGCAGAAGTGATGTCACCAGAAGGAGGGGGGCCAGGGGAATGACACGCTACATGCTTGGAGCCTCCTGGTCCTTCTACAAGCCTGTAGAAGGAGCAAAGGCTCTGCGCGCATTGCCTGTCATCCCCCGGCCCCCCTCATGTCACTTCCACCTGTGTGGTCCACGCCGGTTTGGAGAGGACTTCCTGGTGTCTATAGGGTATCCTTGCCCCAAAGCTATCAGCTATAGCCCCATGGATTGCGGCGGTAAAGTCTGCAGGATGGGATGAGCGGCCAATGTTTGATCCTACACATGATACATTTTGTTTAACTACAGATCCTGTGAGTGCTCCTAATCTTGTGTCAAAAAAACACTTGCTTTTATACTGCACTTAGATAATGCTTCCCCTTTGTCTTTTTCTCTTCCATTCCAAGCATCAACTACTGTTTTGGTGAAAAATACTTTTTTAAAATGTAGTTTTGTTCTTTATCTTAGTTTAATAATATAATAATGCCCTCCTGAACCTTATATACACCCTTAATATATAAAAAGGTTTCAATCTTGTCTCTCCCTTTCTTTCCTTAATATTGCACATATTTTTAGGTCTAATGAGAATAAAAATGCAAATTTTGGATAAGGTGATTTTTTTTGGTACAGCAGTGCCAGGCTAATGACAGCTTCCAAGTTGGGCGGCTAGATGCGGTGAACACACACGGACGGGAGTCAGATTCGACTGTCCTGTGCGCGCCTGTTCCTGTGGAGGCTGACAGGCATTGTTGCAGTTGTGGGCTCCCCCTCCACGGCCCAAGTGGCCTGACAGCAGCGCAGAGCCGACAGTGGCTTGCCACCTGCTAAGTTCAGGGGCGGGATGCACACAGGAATTAGGACTAATGCTTGTCTGGGGCTGGGTTGCTGGACAAGTGGGGCCACCCCAGGCAAGTGCCCAGCGTGCCCATTCAATAACATGGCCCTGCTCTCAACTATTTTTCATCTGTAGTTCTGGCAAATGCTGTACCCCTAATCATTGTATTATTTTGCATTTAGAAACATTAAATGGCTTTGACCAGTCTTCCAGCAATGCCAAATCTTCTTCCATGTTACAAGCACATCCAAAAATATAAACTCTATGGCACACATTTGAATCATCAGTAAAAAAGACATACCTTGTTCAACAAACCATCAGTCATATCACCTACAAACAGAATAAATAGAACAGTACAGTACTAGTGACTGTCACAAATGAACCCAATTTTTCCCTATACAAGACAAACCGATGCATCTCCACAATAGAGAGAAATGCAGCAATAAGACTACTCCCTTCTTTTTCCAAAACTAGAAATATTTTGTCTAAAGTTTAGCTGTAATGTTGAACTTTATATATTTATTTTGATTGCTAAAAGTAAAGCCACAGGATGACTACTTGCAAATAAAAACAAATGTATCCCACTTTACTTTGACCCACAAAAATACACTTACATCAGCCATTATATTCATTGAACATCTGCAACTCAGTTATTCAAAGCTAACCGTAATCCTCTGTGTTCAGGTTTATAATTGCCAAATCTATATAGGAAAGCTTGGCAGCAGCAGTAAGCCTTTTGTGCCTGTAAACTTATCACCTACAATGCATATGCTTTACAGAATAAGCACAGAATGTTTTAAAGTTATCTCTTTTCTCACACCACAATATTTAGGCAATGCTGGCTTATCCCATTTATGCACTAAGCACATGTATGCAGCCCTATAAAAAAAAAGCCTAAAAAACTTTTCAGTGTGTCACTGACCTCAGGATTATGTGTTTGCCTTCAATTTCAGTCTTTCCAAGCAAGTGTTTAGAAGATTATTCTAAAGATCATACTAAATACTTATAATTATTCTTCTAAAGAAACTTGTTAGTTTATTCATTGATTGCTGAAATGGACCAATTAACAGAGCACAGCAAATGTAAAAAGAAAAATTGTATTTATATTATTGACAAATTCAGAAATGTGGGAAATGTTGACATGTCACAAAATATAATTTAAAAGAATATCATCTTGCAATAGACTGACAGATTTAAAAAGCCACTCCAGACAATGCACAAAACCAATCCAGAACAGTGCAGCTGTGCGATTATCAAAAACTTCACTCAGTTAACCTTAACTAATGTATTTAATGGTGTATAACATGCACTTTTTCTCCCTATACACAGATTGAAAGGAATGTGTGCGTGTTATACACTGATATGTGCTTCGGAGGGGAAGGGGGGGGGGGCGAGCACCACCGGATTACACAGAGCAGGGATCTACTGCTTACTCAGCAGCTGCTGTTATACGAAATCCCTCCTCCTGAACCAGCTCCTATTATAGACAGCACACTGGTCCAATGCCGGGTCATGTGTTGGCTATCATAAGAGGTAGGACTTCTTATAACAGCAGCCATGGGAGATCCCTGCTCTGTATAATCCAGCGGCTCTAATCTCCATGCAATGGTGAGGCTACAGATGGGCACTGATCAGGCTGCAATGATAGGCATTAGTGAGGCTGCAGATGGGCACTGATCAGGCTGCAATGATGGGCAATGGTGGGGCTGCAGATGGGCACTGATCAGGCTGCAATGAAGGGCAATGGTGCGGCTGCAGATGGGCACTGATCAGGCTGCAATGATGGGCAATGGTGGGGCTGCAGATAGGCACTGATCAGGCTGCAATGATGGGCAATGATGAGGCTGCAGATGGGCATTGATCAGGCTGTAATGATGGGCATTGGTGAGGCTGCAGATGGGCACTGATGAGGCTGCATTGGTGGACAATGGTGAGTTTGCAGATGGGCACAGATCTAGCTGCATTGATGGGCACTGGTGAGGCTGCAGTAATGGGCACTGGTGAGGCTGCATTGATGAACACTGACCCTTTTTTTGCTTCAAAGTTCTTTAAAGTTCTTTATTTAAATTTAAGTTTTTTCCTGAAGCTTCCCTCCTAAAATAAAGTGCATGTTATATGTTTGTGGGTGATATAAGCCGATAAATAGGGTATGTACATTGCATGTTTTTAAGTTCTACAAAAGTAAAAGCAGCTTTAAAACAAGTCCTTATCCCCCTTTGTAGCTGGTTGTAATGATAAATAATGACTTTTCAAAGGCTACAACAAAGACTCTAAATGTGGTCACAACTTGGAAATACCTGTTATGTGTTTAAAGAACAGTGTTGGCATGTTGCCAAGACCCTCTCTCGTACAAAGAAATACCTAGGATTTCAGTAAATGTGTTGTGAACTTTGATAATTAATGCCTCCACAATGCCTATAGATACAGGGGTAATTGAGGGTTCTAAAGTGCTTTTACTGCCTGTTCAGAACGTGTAATTACTTTACTGTGCATGAACTTGGCACAAGTTTGCCTTAATCTGGATTCTATGGGATCTTCTACATTCATGCACACAGACCACCTCATTGTCGTGTGGGAGGAAGGGGAGTTGGTCACATTTTCCTCTATACCTATAAGAACTGGGTATTATCCCTTAATAGCAGCTGAAGGCAGAGGCAGTGGTGGAGGAGCAAAGGAAAGGTAACAATCATCTTCTTCAGGAGCCAGCATTACAATGAACCTGCTGCTTTGCCTCACATAGGCAGGTCTGTCAATTCATTCCTAATTATCAAAAGGATCATCTCAAACAGATCTTAAATGCAAGCTCATTGATGCATGTTTAAAGCCCAGACTCGGCCATAGGTACTGTGTAATGCTAAAAGGTTTAATTGGAAAGACTTCCCAAAGCAATCCAATGCATGCAGTAAACCAGTAAAGCATATCAATCCTGGCACATAGAAACAATTCACATACCCATGTATAAAAATCCCCACACATATAAGCTATTTGAGTTACACAAATGCATCTGCAATAATTTAAAATGAGCAGAATACAGTCTGTTAACAGTATAACAATGGCACAGATTTTCTAATTAGGTACCCAAATTTCCTTGAAGCCTTTTTTATACATGCCAACAATATTAACTTTAATACTTGGTTTGGTATAAAATTAATGTCATAGTGTACCATCCCCTGCTATTTAAATCAAACATTTTCTTCATCCCTGATAGTTTCCAGCACAGCATGAAATTTTCTATATGAGAAATCAGCAGATTATATGTAAAAAGCTTCACGTTAGACTCTAATAGTTTAAGAGAAAATATATGCTATATCAGGTATAAATATTATAAATGCATAGACATAAATGAATAAAAAGGTCACATTTTTCTTCAAATGAATAAACCTTTCCTGTGCATTATAAAAGGCAATTTTGCTTGGACATTTTTTCCTCTATTTATACCGCATATGTCTTGTTAAAATTATGTCTTCAAAATGAGAAAATACATATCATTGTAATAACATAAAATTAAAGTTATCAGGTTTTCTACTGAAGGAGGAGCTACAGTAGTTTTTCTGAAAATTAAAAGTCAGCAGCTACAAAAACTTAATAAACAGACACTCACCTTTCCCAGGATCCAGCACTGTCCTCACCCAAGCAGTTACCTTCATCCGTCTTCAGTCTCGGTGCCACCATCTTAGCTGTGGTCACCCGGCTGTGACAGCCTGCTGCTTCACAGCTGGATGCCCATTGCGCATGTACGAGCCACTCTACGCATTGTGAATGGTCCTGTGATGTGTTCCAGAAGACTGTGGGGGAGGGAGGGGGGAAGGAGAGCTGTCAAACCAGGTACCCACCCCCTTCCCCCCAAAAATGTTTAAAGGCAAATAGCACTTATTGTCCCCAGTGCTTAGTGAATGTATTGAAGCTCTGCTGATTTCCATCATCCAATCATATGCAAGCAAAAATGCTGTTTTTTTTTTTTTTGTTTTTTTTACTTTGCACCTGTTTGGATATTCTATACAAAGTTAAGCTTTACCCCACTCACTAAGCATTTGCAAAGTGCATAGTCTCTATATGCCTTTAGTAAATTAACCCCTATGACTAATTTGCACACCTAAATCATTTTTATTCAAAGCACAAATAAGGTTTTTAATAAAAAAAAAACCCTGCTCTGTCATCTTTAGTATGAAAAATGTGCATATATATATATATTTTTTTTTTTTTTTATTAGTCTAACTGTACCTGAGAGATGAAAACTGCAGCCTGAAGGTAGCAGTGTTTATCTGTAGACTAAAGGCTTTAATTTTTGGCACCGAAGCCTTCAAGAATGTGTTACCCCAATATTTCATATTCCTAATACAGTACATGCCTGCTGTACCCTGTACTAGTATGAAAAGGTATTCTGTTCAGTTTGTATTGCTGTAATGACCATATTAGACATGAGAGCACAACATGGTCAGTTTTCTGACTGTGATGGGAACTCAGTCCGCTCACTTTCAATGATCAGGTTTGTGTTGACATGCCCCAGCCCCCTGCGCACCCATTCACTGGGAAGACCAGTATGCTGCTGGCTCTCCTCCCCTAACTATCTGAGATCTTTTGCAGCTGAAAACAGAGGGTGCCTGATCACTTACCAAAAAAAAAAAAAAATATATATATATATATATATATATATATATATATATATATATAAAGCACTGCCCCCTAGGGAGCTGCTGAGAATTGCACCTTCTGGATTCCCCTGGGTTACTCTTAGCAACTAATAGCAGACAAATAGCATTTTAAGTCCTTGGCTCAGTCAATAAACAGTCCAGGACATGTTGGTTTTTGTGTTTTATTTTAGAACTGGGATGGGGAAAGGGATGAGTGGGATACTCCAACTTGAACTATGTACAATCCTGAGGACAACTAACTGCAGTGTGTGCGTAAGGCCCATGCTTCACCTTGCCTATGAAGTGAAGATAAGAATATGAACTCTTGTTTAGGTTACTCTTCACTAACTTGGCACCCCCTTTCTCATTTGCTGTGCATGCTGACACTCTACTGGCGTAGTCCCCTTCCTGGGCAGACCCCTGGCAAGCTTCCCCAGTACTTACAGACACTGTTTTTCCCTGGGTTGCTCTGCCTCCAACTCCCTTGTCAGCAAACACTGGACCTCCTAGCTCAGCACCACACTTCTGGTCCCCAAGGCCGACTGCCTGTGACCACCTTCCTCAGGAACCAGAAGAGAGACAGCCGTCACCCTCCTCCTGGGACCTGGCTTCCCGCCCAAAGACACCCTGTCACATGTGCCCGTGGCTTTTATAACATATCCCATGATGCACCACTGTTGTGCCAACCCAATGGGATAGCTATAAAAGCCTGTGTGTCACTGGCTGGGTTTCCTCCGCTGTCCAACAGGCTCCCCTATTGGATACAGTGGGGACACTCTCTCAGACCAGATGAATCACACATGGACACATGTAACAGGCAAAACTAACAATCAGGCTCCCCTGATAAGCAGATGGAGCTGCTAAGCTTTTATCCACCTAGCACCTACCTAAGAGGGTGCTACATATTATATATAAACTGAATAGGTTGTTTTACAAAGTGAGGATTGACATATACTTTCAGTCTGCATGCGATCGTTATACCACCACTCTGATTGTTTTAAATTTCTCAGTGGGAATGCTACCTACCACTGACAGTTGGGACTGAGGGAAAGCAGATGTATGTCAGCCTATGACAAAATGCGTTTGGAGGAGCCGACGGTGTGTGACGCAAACTCGAACGGGGCACGCGACGGCCATTTTGTTGGTAAGAAACCAACATACGCCAGCAAGCCACGGAGGATGTATGATGTGCTGCTTCCACTCTGCATGAATGTAAGCTGCTATGCGTTTGTTTATTTTATAATAAATTGTTTACTACATATTACGCTATTAGAGGTGTCTGTCTTATTTCCGCATGAGCTGTCAAGTACATGAGGAGTGAGACTGACCACCGTGGAAGAGAGCACTGGGAGAGTCATCTCTGTTACCAGCATCTTGTTTATGATCTCTGCTGTCTATGAACTTTGTAATGAGGGTCTTGGCTATCTAGTAAGAGTCAGTGTTATTGACCTTGGTGGCGACTCTTCTGTTTGCACTCTAAGAATATTTTATCGGTGTGGAGTGGACACTTCATTTGGGATTATCTTCTTTTTATATATGGACTTGGGCATCCTTTTTAGCGCTACACCTTTATTTTATTGTTTAGGTGTACCGAGTGTCTGCTTCTGGTTCTAAAAATGTTTATTAACATATCCTTGGCATGTTGTATTAAGCCAGGGAACATTATTATAAAGACTGCAGATGGGAAGGGGTAAAAATAATCTAATATTCAAAAATTATATGAATGCTTTGTGCTACAGTTGACTGTATCAAATAATTATAGTATCTAATGTTTCTCAAATACCAAATAATGCAAGTAATTATGATAATCAGCATTAGAATGCATGGTAGAGAGATATCCTAACTAGGGATGATCAAACTTTTCAAAAGTTCGGTTCGGCCAGAACATCCGAACTTCCCGAAAGTTCGGCCCGGTTTTCAGAACCCCATTGAAATCAATGGGACCCGAACTTCGGTAATAAAAAAAAACACAATTTTGAAGCCCTAAAACCCAATAAATGCCCCTAAAAAGTGCCTAGGGTCCTGGGTCATGCCCCAGGGACTATTAATCACACACAAAAAAGTTCTTAAAAATTGTCATTTTTGACAGAGAGCCAATTATTGAAAAAAAAAAAAAAAGAGAGATTTTTGGATTTAGTGTCTGGGGGGTCTAAAAAGTGTACCTGTGAAGTTTCAGCTCTGTAGCATGTCCAGAACCATAAAAAAAAGATTGTTTGTATTATGTCACTTATAGAACAGGGATATGGCTCCGCTATTTTCACACCTTGCCGGTTTAGTAGCAAGCGTTTTTTTGGGCATTTTTTGGGGGACTTTGGAGGCAGGCAAAAACATCTGAACTTCTGTATAGGGTTATATATACACACACACTTGTATATATTTATACACATACACACATATAGGTGTTATAGGAGCGGAGCCATATTAGTGTGAATTAGCGCAAGCATAGATTTCTGCTATTTTCACACCTATATATGTGTATGTGTATATATACATACATGGGTGTATATACCCCTACACAGAAGTTCAGATGTTATGCCTGCCTCCAAAGACGCCCAAAAAAATGCCCAAAAAAAATGCCAGCTACAAAAACGCCCAGGTGTGTTTTTGCAGCTGGCGTTTTTTTTTGGGCATTTTTTGGGGGTCTTTGGAGGCAGGCAAAACATCTGAACTTCTGTGTAGGGGTATATATATACATACACCCATGTATGTATGTATACACATATACATATATAGGTATGAAAATAGCAGAAATCTATGCTTGTGCTAACTCACACTAATATGGCTCCGCTCCTATAACACCTATATGTGTGTATGTGTATAAATATATACAAGTGTGTGTGTATATATAACCCTATACAGAAGTTCAGATGTTTAGCCTCCCTCCAAAGACCCCCCAAAAATGCCCCAAAAAAACGCCTGCAAGAACACACCTGGGCATTTTTTTTTGGCGCAGGCATTTTTTGGGCATTTTTTTGGGGTCTTTGGAGGCAGGCAAAACATCTGAAATTCTGTATAGGGTTATATATATACACACACACTTGTATATATTTACACACATACACACATATAGGTGTTATAGGAGCGGAGCCATATGCCTGTTAATTATTTAATTAGCACAAGCATATGTTTCTGCTACTTTCACACCTATATATGTGTATGTGTATATATACAGACATGGGTGTATGTATATATACACCTACACAGATGTTCAGATGTCATGCCTGACTCCAAACATCTCCTCAAAAAAGCCCTATAAACGCCTGCAGCCAAAAAAGCAAGCTGACCGGTGAGAAGCCATATCGCTGTTCTGAATGTGACACAAGAGAAACGATCTTTTCTCTATAGCGGTCACCCTCATATGGAAGGGTTTTGTCACCCTGCCATAGCAGTCAGAGTCACTTAACCCTACACTACACTACGGTCCCCTTACACTTAACACTTTCCCTACAGAAACTGAATAATTAAAGCTAACTATAGTGGAAAATAGCACCCTAACTACACTAGATATCCCTTTCCTCACACTAAAAATTGCTAAATGACACTTTGTAGAAAAAGTCACAGAACTGTTTCCACTCTCTTCCATGTCCCTGTATAACAATGCTAGGAATTTGGCGGGGACTATCTTATATACTGGGGGGCGTATTCACTAATGATTGGACTATGGACCCCCTAGTCACTCCAATCACATTCCTAGCATTCTCCTTTCCCTCAATTGGCTTTTACTGATGGTTCTGGTCCAATCACAGGCTTTTAAAGCCCATTTCCTGAACCATTGCATTTTGGTCGGTTCTGGTTGCCGAATTCCGAACATTTTCAGCAAAAAGTTCTAAATTCGGCCGAACCTCGAACATCCAATGTTTGGGTCGAACCGATGGTCGACCCGAACCGTTCGATCATCCCTAATCCTAACCTGGGCTTCTGTATATCTATAAGTCTCTTTACATGTAGCAAGAATAATCTTAATCTGTGGGGAGTGGGGGGTGGGGAGGGCGCACAGGGAGCTTCTGCCACTTCTCCTGACTAACAGGAGAGACTGTCATTCTCCCTCATTTACACAATGTGCCGATTCCCCAACACTGTAGTTCCAGTCGCTATAACTTTGCCTTATCTCTCCTTCCTGCAACTATTAATCACTCCCCTCCTACCCTCAGTATGTTCTTCCCGTGTCACTTCAACTTCTTTGTTGGTCTCACTTGATAATCTCATCTTCAGCAGTCTCCACCTCTCTCTAACTTCCCTGCACAATCATGCAGTAAGTTAGCAGAGATCCTCCTGACCTTTTTTAATGTTAACTTTATCCCTTCTCGTTCTCCTTTCTGCTTTACCTCCCATACATCTGCACTACATATGTCCCTGCTGCCCCTTGTCTCAGCTCTGGACATTCCCCCATCCCATAAGTCCAACACGCTTTCCATCCCAATTTACTTCTCTACTAACTGTCCTATCCCTGAAATGTAGCCTTAGCACTTTCTCTGCACTCCTTCATAAACCCATACTCTTACTACATAGACCCCCCACCTATAAACTCTTTTCTTATCCCTAAGGCCCATTACTCATGGGTCAGACTCTCAACAGGGAATCTGTCTGCTGATCTCCGCTGAGCAGGCAGGTGGCAGGTCCGTGTCCACTCTGCTTTTGCAGATCAGACAGACACAGCCCATTCTCCTCTATGGGTGGTTGGATGTAAGCTGACTGCTTGCCTGATTGGATGTATATGGACCATATGTCTGTTTACACCCGACCATTCCGATCTGCCAGACTGATGGAGAAGAGATCCCCATCTGTCTGTTTTTATCGCATCAGATTGGATGTAGGCAGGTGTAAACAGGCATATGTCTGTTTACATCTGCAGCTCCATAGAGGAGAATAGAGGGTCCAATCGGGTCTGCCTGAAAAACTGACAGGCTGAATCATGGTAAAGGGGCCTAATAGTGTGCTCACATCAGGTCACAGTGTGATTGTATGAGCAGTTTACAAGCAGTTTAGGGTACACTCCAAATGAATTATTTTAGGACATGCATTTTCATGAAAGTACATCAAATCCCTGCATGCTGCATATTTGATGTGCTTTCAGAAAATGCACTGCCTAATAGAATTCAATGGGAGCACAACTAAAACCGCATGTAAAGCACACAGGCAATCATACTGTGGCCAAACTGCAGCACACTGATGTGAGCCCACTATAAGGCTAGGTTCACACCTTTGCATGTCAGGAATGTGCACAAAATTGTGGCTTTCCTGACACACAGAAACGCACTGTCCTTCAGTAGTCACAAAGCAGTGCCATTTATTGTTAATGGCAACCCCACACATCTGCTAACACATGCATTTTCACACGCACCAAATCACATGGTGCCACATAGTTTCTCTATCTCAAAAGTAAGCTATCAGGGGTCTGTTTAGAGCCCTGATTTTTCACCAAAGCCCCCCAACAGGGCTGGTAAACACGAAAGAAAAAAAATAAAATAAACACATTCTAAAGACTATTTAAAAATTGTAAAAATTAGGGGCTTGTTTAGGTCTCTGAAGGGCAATCAGCATTAGGATTGCTATTCATAGATCATTTGACAGGCAATAAGGAGGCGTTGTATTGCCTCTGCACCACCTGCTTTAACCCATTCAACCCTACATTAGCATGCCACAACCATGTGCATTGCACGCAGTTGCGTAGTTCTTGCAGAGCAGTGCCAATGACTTGAAGGGGTCGAGTTCAGCAGGGGGGAATAATTCATCCCGCATGCCACTGGGATTAGTGGGAAGGGCCCCAGGCTCAGAGGGAAGGGCCCCAGGACCGAAAGGGAAAGGGGCATGGGGGCCTTCATGGTTTCTTGTGCTAGGGCGAGAAGGTTCTAATTATGCCTCTGATTCAGGCATAGGAAGGAGGTAAGGATAGAGAGAGTATAAAGTATGGGCATTTAAAACCTTTGAGATTGACATCACCTGGTGTTCCCAGTCGATGATTGAGAACAATCCATGACACTGGCAGGTCTCAGCCTTGCAATGGGGGCAGTGCATGCTATAAATTCTGCAGGGTGCCCAAACTTTTGCAGATGCCATTTTTTTGTTTTCTGTAATTTTGAAAGTGTCAATCTAACTTTTGTTGACATATTATAAGAATGTCTAATCTGTAATTTGATGCCTTTTGGAGATTTTTCCATCTTTCCTTGGCTTCTTTATGCACATTAATACAAATTTTTACCTGGGGTGCCCAAACTTTCGATCCCCACTGTATATATATATATATATATATATATATATATATAAAGTGGGGATCGAAATATATATATATATATATATATATATATATATATACACAGTATATATAACATATACAATATTAATATATTAAAAGAATCCTTCTTCATGTCACAGGAGATCGTTTATTCAAACAGTCCCTTAGAAATACTGAATCATAATTAAGATGCACTGAAAGACTACAAAATAATTTCATCTCCACATTGTAATACATCTACAGAGACCATATGCTTGATTAAAATTACATCAGCACAAAGCTGAATAAGTTTGTTATCCCAATGTTCAACAGCATGATCCCTGGGAATAATTAATAATATTTTTGGCACTTTATGAGAACTACCAGGTCCACAAGCCAAAGACTTGTACATGGTTTAATGTTAATCAGGGGATACAAGTAATAAAGTTGAAATTTTGTAATTAGCACGTGAAGCAAGATATATTTTACACCTTTAAAGTAAAATGAGATAAAAAATAAATATAAATGATGACTTTTGTATGTTTCACCATTTTATGTTTGTTATTAAAATATTCTATTTCAATGTGTAGCCAGCAATGATTTTCTAAAGGCAATAATGGTAAAAAGAGTAGACGTTGTGGCACTCCTATGTCATTTCATGTTTCTGTGGCATTCCACAAAGTCATATGAAGTAAAACTGCAGTAAAAAGTTCAGTAAAAATAGAGGGGGAGGCGTGGAAACCGCCGGAGCTAATTGCCATGTAAGCTCGGAGCTCTCTGCAAGGACCGGGAACCACCGACAATCGGGGAGACTACCCGCACATCCACCGCCCTCACTATGCATCGGAACACAGCTCGCAGCCACCAGCATGCCTTGGAGACTCAGAGAGGCACCAATGCCTCAAAAACTGACAGGGTTCTTCCCCACAATGCCCGCTGGACTCTGCCAAAATGGCGGCTGTTCACCATCCACAGGTGGATCTCTTGTGGTAGGTATGGACCACGAATATGTAACAAACACACATTCTGCCACAGCATCTACAGCAAAGCACATTATCCTTTAATTTCTACAAAACATACACCTACCCAAACTAACAGAATCCAAATTGGAATACCTTAACTTTGAATTCGCAGCAGATGAAATCACCAAAACTGTAGACGCCCTATCCCCTGGCAAAGATAGCTTCATGAATGAATATTTCAAAAAATGTAAAACTCTTTTATCCCCATATCTACAAAAAATGTTCCTGGAAAACTCGTCCCCTGCTTCCTTTCCAATGGAAATGCCTAAGGTACATATAACTCTTCCCAAACCGGGGAAAACTCCTGACTCCAGAATCCAGCCAAATTCCCACAGAGTTCGTATTGTGATCTCCAGGTTCTCCATCAGAGCAGGGGATCGCAAAAGGAGATCGCCCAAGTAGCCCAGTACCATGATCCCCATTTGGCGTAGCAAGGCTAGCACCACACGAGGAGCGGAGGCGAGACCAAAGGGTACGCCACAAACTGATAATGCTCCTCTCCCACAGCAAAGCTGAGAAAATGCTGGTGACTGGCACATATAGGAATGTGAAGATAGGCATCCTTGAGATCTTTAGAGGCAAAGAAATCCCCCTGATGCAGGGATACCACCACCGTTCGAATGGACTCCATTCTGAACTTCTGCACCCGCACAAAGCAGTTTAGCGCATTGAGTTCCAGGATTGGATGCACCGCTCCAGACAGATCGTCCTCTCCATCAAAATGGGGGGGGGCTGTTGGGCAGGAGGAACACTGCGACTCAGGCCGAGGCCAGGTTGTATGTGACCTTGCAAGATGTTTAATTCACAAGGCCAGCCCCCGTCCAGTGGGGCTATGTTGCGGCCAACCTATCGCAGAGCTGAGGATCGCACTTGCTGGCCAGACTAGGTTGACCACTGGATCTAGATTATCCAGTCCATCACCCAGTCCGGCAGTTGATAGTAGATCTCACAGGAAAAATCCAGGAGGAAAAACATTTCTATCTAAAAAATTTTGCCAGGACCAAAGATCCAAGCAAGGAATTTGGTCCTTCCTCCTGACTAGGCAGAAAAAAACTGAGTGACTATAGCAGAGAGAGGGAGTATACCCCCTGGGACTGTCCATGGGTGTAGCCAGGATTTTTTTTCTGCCTAGTGTCCTACTCCTGTAGGAGTCAGCATAACCCAGTGGTCAAGAATGACAGGAGCTGTGTCCATCAATGAACGAAAGAGAAAAAGTAATTTAATTCACACTCTCCACATCTCTTAACATGAACTTCTAGGAAACAAATTTTAAATTGATGGTATAGAGTGCCTACGTCCCTGCATGTTATCTCTCCATCCAACTGACAGATGAAGGGACTGTTTTACACTTTTTTTTTTTTACGTGTCTGTTACTTTCACAATACTGGACAAAAGTAGTAGCTATAATGCAAAAGCTTACATATTGCACCACCCCTTACCATCCTGCTTTGCCCTTGCAATACGATAACTCTATACCGAAACAAATGTATAAATGTTCTCTGATAAGTACTTTTGTGTATACTGCTAAATTCAGTCCACCAGTTCTGTGACATAGGTGGGAACCTCCTACGCTGTCACAGTGGTTTGCACAGATAAATGTAATAAAATGGATGGAAGACTGCTATGGCAGAGGGCAAGGAGGAAGCATTCTGCAGCAAGTAGTTTAGTTGAAATAGCTTTCTCTATTCTGACAAATACATCTCAACAGTTACAACTCTTTAATCCTATGGATTTAAACAGGATCTTCTCAGCCTGGAATAATGGAGACTCCAACATTACAGGGAGCCACTTTACAGGCTTATTCCACTTCCTCCCACTACCCTATCTTACACGTTTCTTCCTTTGTCTGTATCATTGACTCTTACCCTTTCTTCATTCCCTCAGTCTGGTCTTATACAGACCACCTAAATAGTTATTAGAGCAGTTGCTATCATTGCCAAGGGAAATGCAACCCCTTTGTGTTTCTACATGGATATTTGAGTTTATTTCTCTTTTATTATATACCTTTTGCTCTTTATTTTTAGTGCAATTTTGCGAGGCATTCTGATACAATGCTGGTACACATCTCCGTTTTCTCAGGAAGTTTCTGGGAAAAACCTTTACATTTAGAAAAGACATTCATGAATAATTCATCTGGCTTAGTTTGTATGCTTTTTATTGTGATAACTGTCTGGAAAAGATGGCTGATTGAGACAGATTGCTTAACCTATATACGAGATTGTTAATGTCTTATATGCAACCACTGCAATTCCTAAATAAAAAATACAGTATATATGTAGCAGGATTTCCAGCCGTTTTGCTGGATATGGGTTCCCCTGGGCCACCGGGTGCAGCAAAAGTACCCCTGTGCATGTTCCTCCAAGTGTGACGCTGAGACAATGACCAGTCCAGTATCTTTGGTTTTTTTTGTATTTATTGAGAACTTGGATGGGAGAAGGGAATGAGTGGGATACTCCTTTGGCTCAACTATGCATAATTTGCTAGGGACAACTGAAAAACGCTTCTTGGCGCTGACTTGATGCTGGCTAGATGCCAGTCAACGCCGGTTGACGCTAGTTAACGCTGGCTTGCTGCTTGTTAACTCCACACTGACCTTGGACTGCTTTCTCACATAAAAAAGTCCTTTCTTTAGCTCCCTTAAGCACTCCTTGCTGAGGTAGCTACTTGTGCTGCTGCTGCGCTGCTAAACACTTCAGGGCCCACATCGGCACCCTCTTCCTCCCACTTATCTTCATGGCTTAAACACTGGCACCCCCTTTCTCTAAACCTTCACCTCAGGTTAGCTGGCTCCTGGATCATCTTGAGCTTCTGGAGTGGCCCCTCTCTTAGGCAGACCCCTGGGCAGTCTCAAGTAGTCACAATACTGTTTTTCCCTGAAATTTCTGCCCAGCAGCTCCACTCGGTCCACAGCCCTCTGGATCCCTCTCTGCAGCCCAGCTCAACCTTCGTCCTCTAGGCCGACTGCCCAGGACACTCTCACCTGCGCTGACAGGAGGAAAGATAGCCATCACCCTCCTCCTGGGACTCTGCTTGCCACCAAAGACCCTGCGTCATGTGCTCCCCTCAGACTTATTCCCTATCCCAGGATGCTTTGCGGCAGATTCTGCCCTCTGAGATGGATACAAGCCCTGGTGTGCTATTGGTCAAGTTTCCTCCACTGGGGGAGACTCCCCAAACTCAACAGATACCCTTGGAAGCACATGACAGCCTAACAAAATGATCAGGAACCCCTGCAGACAGGGCCACCCATATGCTTCTTCCTAGCACGTACCTAGGAGGGTGCTACATATAGTATAAAAACAATTTCTGAAACCCTCAGGTTTGCTGCAATGAGTCTACGAGGTTAATTTAATAATGCATATTGGGTGATCGCTTTGCAGGAAATTTTGCCCAGAGCATAGTGAATATGGTGAAGCTCTACTGACTTCTAGCATCCAATTGTGTGCAAGGAAAAACTGCTGTTTCTTTTGTCTTTTTTCCTTGTGTGTGGTTGAATATTCTTTGCAAAGTATAATTTCACCTCATTCTCCAAGAATTGTGGGGAATTCCTTGTAAAGTGCAGCTTTGTTGGCAGAGAACAACCTATTTTCCTTGCAAATCAACCCCTATTTTCTAGTTTTTTTAATATCGTAACAGTAGTACAGTGATAAGACAATCATTCTTCAAACACATTAGAACATAGAGATCCAGTAGCATCTGATAGCCCATCTACCACTTTTCCTACAATACATTTATTTTTATCTACTCAAAAGAAAGTATTATGTATACAGGTGCTTCTCATAAAATCAAAATATCATCAAAGTGTTAATTTATTTCAGTAATTCATTTCAAAAAGTGAAGCTCATATATTTTATATAGATGCGTTACATACAGAGTGATATATTTCAAGCATTTCTTTCTTTTAATTTTCATGATTATGGCTTACAGCTAGTGAAAACCCAAAATTCAGTATCTCGGAAAACGAGAATAATACATAAGACCAATTTAAAAAAAAGGATTTTTAATAAATAAATGTTGGCTTACTGAAAAGTATGTCCATGTAGAGTATAGTATGCACTTAATACTTGGTCAGGGCTCCTTTTGCATGAATTACTGCATCAATGCGGCGTGGCATGGAGACGATCAGCCTGTGGCACTGCTGAGGTGTTATGGAAGCCCAGGTTGTTTTGATGGCAGCCTTCAGCTCGTTTGCATTGTTGGGTCTGCTGTCTCTCATCTTCCTCTTGACAATACCCCACAGATTCTCTATGGAGTTTAGGTCAGGCGAGTTTGCTGGCCAATTATGCACAGTGATACCATGATCAATTGGTACTTTTGCCAGTGTGGGCAGGTGTTAAGTCCTGCTGGAAAATGAAATCAGCATCTCCATAAAGCTGGTCAGGGTGCTCTAGAATTTCCTGGTAGAGGGCTGTGCTGACTTTGGACTTGATAAAACATAGTGGACTGACACCAGCAGATGACATGGCTTTCCAAGTCATCACTGACTGTGGAAACTTCACACTGGACCTCATGCAACTTGGATTTTGTGCCTCTCTACTCTTCCTCCAGGCTCTGGGACCTTGATTTCCAAATGAAATGCAAAATTTTCCACAGTCGGTGATGATTTGGGGAGTCATGTCATCTGCTGGTGTTGGTCCAAAGTCAGCGCAGCTCTCTATCAGGAAATTCTAAAGCACTTCTTGATGTCTTTTTCTGACCATATTTATGGAGATGCTGATTTCATTTTCCAGCAGGACTTGGCGCCTGCCAAAAGTACCAATACCTGGTTTAATGATCATGGTATCACTGTGCTTAATTGTCCCGCAAAGTTGCCCGACCTAAACCCCATTGAGAATCCGTGGGGTATTGTCAAGAGGAAGATGAGACCCAACAATGCAGATGAACTATAGGCTGCTATCGACAAAACCTGGGCTTCCATAACACCTAAGTAGTACCACAGGTTGATTGCCTCCATGCCACACTGCACTGATGCAGTAATTCATGCAAAAGGAACCCTGACCAAGTTTTGAGTGCATACTATACTGTACATGATCATACTTTTCAAGAAGCCAACATTTCTGCATTAAAAATCCTTTTTTTATTGGTCTTATGTAATATTCAAATTTTCTGAGATACTGAATTTTTGGTTTTTACTAGCTGTAAGCCATAATCATCAAAATTAAAAGAAAGAAATACTTGAAATATATCAGACTGATTCAGTCCCTCTGATTGGTCCTCCCTTAAGCGCATCTCCTGGCTGCCGGCCAGCTTGAGGACGGGACCGCCGTGAACCAGGAAGGGACCCCCGAGCTACGAGAAAATACACCTGCCTCTATGTAAGTTTATGTGCTTGTTATGGAATAAAAGTTACATCTGCTACACTCAGCGACGCCTTCCTTCCTTCCTTTGTCTGATAAAACATTGTCATCAGGATTGTGGTTAAGTCCATCTAACAGAGTCCTGAATAGCAGCACAAACTTTTCAGGAATACTAACTTTTACCCATGGTATCCAAAACTAAGAAAAACATTGGCTGGACACACACTTTGGGCAGGTTCCAGTGATGTCATCGCCCACAGTGGTTATGTAACATAATGCTTGCTTTAGGTTATATCAGTCCTCAAAAATTCCAACTCGCCTGCTCGCATTTTGCGAGTGGAATGATGAGGATGGTGAGTAAGGGCTGTGCTGTAAGAAAAGGGTGGACCCGGGGTGCAGAGCAGTGCGCCCTGAGCCCACCCATTGTGTGACAATTGCGAATGAATATTCGCTATTGTCACATGGATCCTCCTCCTGATCCTCCTCCTGGCCAATCAGGAAGTGGGTCTGAGACCCGTTTCCTGAATGGCCGAAAGGGGAACCATTGCCATTGACTAAGGAGGAGGAGGAGGGAGACGCAGAAGATTGAGGAGAAGCCGCCGCTGCATCAGGTAAGTGCACTGGTCTCTCTGCACACTGTGGGCACTCTGCATTTAAGGGGGCATGCTGTGGTCACTCTACATTTAAGGGGGCACGCTGTGGGCACTCTGCATTGAAAGGGGGCATGCTGTGGGCACTCTGCATTGAAAGGGGGAATGCTGTGGGCACTCTGCATTTAAGGGGGCACGCTGTGGGCACTCTGCATTGTTGAAAGGTTGCACACTGTGGGCACTCTGCATTGAAAGGGGGCACGCTGTGGGCACTCTGCATTGAAAGGGGGCACGCTGTGGGCACTCTGCATTGAAGGGGGCATGCTGTGGGCACTCAGCGATGAAAGGGGGCATGCTGTGGGCACCCTGCGTTGAAAGGGGGAATGCTGTGGGCACTCTGTATTGAAAGGGGGCACGCTGTGGGCACTCTGCATTGAAAGGGGCATGCTGTGGGCACTCTGCATTGAAAGGGGGCATGCTGTGGGCACTCTGCATTGAAAGGGGGCACGCTGTGGGTACTCTGCATTGAAGGGGGCACGCTGTGGGCACTCTGCATTGAAAGGGGGCACGTTGTGGGCACTCTGTATTTAAGGGGGCACGCTGTGAGTACTCTGCATTGAAAGGTTGCACACTGTGGACACTCTGCATTGAAAGGGGGCACGCTGTGGGCATTCTGCATTGAAAGGGGGCATGCTGTGGGCACTCTGCATTGAAGGGGGCATGCTGTGGGCACTCTGCGATGAAAGGGGGAACGCTGTGGGCACTCTGCATTGAAAGAGGGAACGCTGTGGGCACTCTGCATTGAAAGGGGGCACACTGTGGGCACTCTGCATATAAAGGGGCATGCTGTGGGCACTCTGCGATGAAAGGGGGAACGCTGTGGGCACTCTGCATTGAAAGGGGGCACGCTGTGGTCACTCTGCATTGAAAGAGGGAACGCTGTGGGCACTCTGCATGGAAAGGGGGCACACTGTGGGCACTCTGCATTGAAAGGGGACATGCTGTGGGCACTCTGCATTGAAAGAGGGAACGCTGTGGGCACTCTGCATGGAAAGGGGGCACACTGTGGGCACTCTGCATTGAAAGGGGGCACGCTGTGGTCACCCTGCATTGAAGGGGGCACACTGTGGGCACTCTGCATTGAAAGGGGGCATGCTGTGGTCACTCTGTATTTAAGGGGGCACGCTGTGGGCACTCTAAAGTTGTTGTTGTTGTTGTTTTTGTTGTTAGAGGGAACACTGTGGGCACTCTGCATTGAAAGGGGGCACACTGTGGGCACTCTGCATATAAAGGGGCATGCTGTGGGCACTCTGCATTGAAAGGGGGCATGCTGTGGGCACTCTGTTGTTGTTGTTTTTGTTGTTAATATTTTTTTGTAACTTAATTCTGAATAAAACATTTAACAGTGTAATTTTATGAGATATTTTACGAGGGCGTGTTTAGGGGCAGAGCAGGGTAGGGTTTGGGTGGGGCAACAAGTGGCGAGTAACTCTTAAGGCCTGGCTAGTAGCTCATGACTTGAAATTTTGAGTCCTGGGTTATATGACACAGTACTAGAGCATGGATAGATCTTACTGACTGATAATATTATAAAGATTCAAGGACCCCTACCCACCCACCATGTTTTTGAACACCTAATGTCTTTGATTTAACTAGAAGGTGTTGCTATATTTTTAAGTTTTTAAAAAAAATGGTGGTTACAATAAGGTACAGTTGTTCAACAGTTGTAAAAGGTCAGCAAATATGTTCCAGCATGAAAGGTAGGCGCATAAAAGTTATTAATACGCAACCAGAACTCAATGAGTCTGATGCTCTTGGTACCCCACATAAATTGTATAGTCACTGATGTGGATTATCTCACATGTAATGGATAGTCAATTGAACTAATCTACCCTATTTGAATATTTATTGCAGTGAATCCTGAATGCCCACCTAAATTGCGTATTCACTGCATTGAATCCATCCCACTTAACAGAGACACATTCTAACACCAGGAGCAAGCTTTATACCAGGCTCTGAGTAAAATGTTAGTTACTCTCCTTGAGCATTTTATTGGCAAAATAAATTAATAGAAAACTAATTTTGGCCTTCATGAGGGATAAAAGGTTACTGGAAATAAAAACGAACAGGGACAAACTAATTGACATAATCATTGACCTAAAAAAAAAAAGTTTTTAAATGTGTTAGTTCTATTAAACTGTGAAAGCTTTAATATAAGTGAAGTTTAATATTATGCATTACTGTTCCTTTTATCTCTGAATTATATGTTCCATCAGGTTAAGCCTCAATAGTAGAAACATTAAATTTCTACTTTTATAATTTGTTTCTATATTTGAAAACATATACAATATAACATTTAAGAGCTAGATCAAAGACATTTCACTGAACGTATGAGCTATTTTAATTGTAATAAGTGGAAGTAACTCAACAGGATACAGCAAATTAATCTGAGCAGCATAAAGCCAAGCACAGACCAATAACTGATTTAATAACTAGCACATTAACGGTTATTTATGCATGCAAATTTGCATACCTGTCTCTACTTACATTAGTACATATTCATAGTATGCCATGCTTAATAAATATAGTCTGACCAATGCAAATTAACATAATTTGATAGGTTTGTTTGTGCAGATTTATTTATTCATTAGCTGTACAAGTCTAATAAGGACTTCTAAACTTTTTGAAACTGTAAGATTGGTTTAATTAGATTCTAGCTGTGAATCTTGTGCAGAAAAAAACATTTTCACTGTAGAAAGTTTACATTTTCCTCATATTCATATTACTTCCATGCATTTTCTGAGCAGTTTCTAAAGCAGAACTCTGGTCTCACGAGGCTGCATATTTGACCCATATATTCCCGCCCTTGATGAAGTCATCATCTGACGAAACGCCACGTCGGTTGGGACTGGGGAGCGTGACGTCATCGCGCAGGGACGCAGCGGCCATCTTTTCGGTTGGAAACCGGCAATGCACACATGCACTGATGCTGATCCTTTTTAATGTGAGTGTATCTGCTTTTCTCTAAAAAAAAATCATATTGGTTTTAAACAATACTACTCTATGAGCGATTCTCTTCTCTTTGGGCTCCCTCTGAGTGTTCTGTCTGTAATCTGATTGTCCTCCTTTGAGAGTACTTAGAGCTATCACTTATCCCTCTGAGTGGGATCTTTAGACCGGATGAGCCTGTGTTGAGGACTTATGAGATGCTCCATTAGTGCCTATGGGACGGTAAGAGGCAGTGTGGTCGGTGGTGTGATGGTGGTGGTTTACTCATCTGCCTGAACAGCTGATCTGTGCTCTAAGATTTCTGGACTGACTGGACTTGCTATAAGCGCTGCATCTCCCTTTACATATTTGACCCATAGGCAGCTGTGTTTTACATGTCTTTTTTTTTAAAAAAAAAGCAGAACGGTACATTGGCACTTTGAGTCAGCTACATCAGCCTCAGCAAAGTGAACGTAATGGGAGGGGGAGTGTGCAGTGTTCTCTGCTTCCCCCTACAGTGCAGTACCCGGCTGAAAGGAAAGGTACTGTGCTAAAATGTTTCAAAAGGGCTTTATACATGTGTCTGTGTATATTTGTGTGTGTGTACATTTGTGTGTGTGTGCATGTGTGTGTGTACATGTGTATGTACAGTATGTGTGTGTACATGTGTGTGTGTGTGTGTGTGTGTATATATAAGTATGTGTGTTCATGTGTGTGTATATAAGTATGTGTGTATGTGTGTGTGTGTGTATATATATAAGTATGTGTGTACATGTGTGTGTGTGCCTGTGTGTGTATCTGTGTGTGTGTACATGTCTGTATGTATGCGTGTATGTGTTTGTGTTTACGTGTCTGTACATATGAGTGTCTGTCTTTGTATGTGTGTACATGTGTCTGTATTTGGGTACGTGTGTATGTGTCTGTATGTGTGTACTTTGTACGTGTGTACATGTATGTCTGTGTGTGTGTGTGTGTGTTTGTGCATGTGTTTGTATGTGTGTGTGTACACGTGTCTGTCTGTGTCTGTATGTGTGCATATATACATGTGTCTGTATGTGTGTGTGTGTGTATGTATGTTACTTTTAATCCTGGCCCCCTATTCCTGTACTATCAGAACGGCTTTTGTAGGGCTTGTTTGTGAGAGCAGCAAGGACTGCTGCTCCTCTGAAAAGCAAGCCAAGCTGAGATCACTTTTCAGAGGCTTTTGACATGCTGTAAAGAGGCAATATTTTGCCTCCTCGCCACCTGTTTTAAACCCGTGCAGCATCACTACACTGCATCTGTGCAATGCACACAATTGCAGGGTAGTTGCAGTGCAGCCCCATTCACCCTGGGTATACCTCTAGCTGCAGCCACAGCATGTGTACACCCCCAGCTGCTGCCTCTGCAGCTAAAGGGGGAGAAGTTGGGGGGGTGGTAAAAACCGCTCAACCATGTGGTTTTACCTCCCCTTCAACCTGACATGTAAACAAGCCCTTGTTTCACATCTGTGTGGCTGCATGCTGCGTTTTATTTTAATGGGCTTCTCTACCCACAGAAATGCAGGGAAAGAAGTCCCTCCCTGACCATTTTTTTTTAAATTTCACCACACCAAAAGCACCCCACGTTTCCCAATGTGTGGGGTACCATTAAGAGTTGTTGGCACCCCTAAAAAGCAGAGCATTTGTCTGTGTGTCAGGAACAAGCATGATTTTGCATTGCGCGTGTTCCGCCACATACCGTAACAAACCAAGCCTTGGACAGGGGCGCCTCAAGACTGAAAATACTCCTCAAGGGCGCCCCGACTGGAAAAAGGTTGAGAAACTGCAATAGTGTATACATTATTTTTAAACTCACAGTTAAAATGTATTTAAACCCAAGAACAAAAATTGTAAATATTGCATTTTACCAGTCCTTAGACCCCGGTTCACACTACTCCGACTTAGGACGCGACTTGTGCGACCTCAAGTCGCCCCAAGTCACTTGTCATTACAAATTCAATGTAAATGAACACGAGCCATCTTAATATACACTTCTGAAGTCGCTCCGACTTCAGAAAAGGTTCCTGTACTACTTCAAGGCGACCTCTATCCGATTTGTGCACATAGACTTCAATGGGAGTCGGATCCTTATCTATTTTCAAGTGACTGTGATCGGACTTTCCAGGAAGAAGAAAAAGATTACCCAGGCATTCCCCACTGACAAAGTCGCCTATCATTTAAGTCTCTTCAAAGTCACGCTAAAGTCGCGCTAAAATATTGCTCCTTCATGGGGCGACTTTCTGGTCGTGGTAGTGTGAACCAGCTCTTAGATGTGCTGGCTGCATTTGTTATTTTGTTTTTTGTTTTGTTTTTTTCCAGGCATTTTTTTTCACTTTCAAATCCTGTCAGAAACAAACTTCTTGTACAAGGGTGAGTCACCCAGTGTACTGTAGAGAAGAAGAGTTGTCACCATAGGACAGGAAGTGTGTTAGGGCTACAGAATACCTCTGCTCTACTAATTTACAAACCATGGCTGAAGATGTTATGTAGTCCACCATGATCAATAGGGAGGGCTTCTTAATGCATAGGACTATCTTGTATGATTGAAGTGCCATCTAGTGGCCATAATGTGGCATTTGTTCTTGATTACCTAAACCTAGAAAAAAGGTAATTTTGGTCAATAGATGGCATTTCATTCATACAAGAGAGTTCTATGACATTGAATATGGCAAGTTTTGTTGAGGCTGAGTGGATGTTTGTCACATTCCTTTAGCGAACAGTATAAACAAAACACTTTAACCACTTAAGCCCCGGAAGATTTTACCCCCTTCCTGACCAGGGCCTATTTTGCAATTCGGCACTGCGTGACTTTAACAATTGCGCGGTCGTGTGATGCTGTACCTAAATGAAATTGACGTCCTTTTTTTCCCACAAACAGAGCTTTCTTTTGGTGGTATTTGATCACCTGTGCAATTTTTTTGATCATGCGCTATAAACAGAAAAAGGCCGTCAATTTTGAAAAAATAACAATATTTTCACATTTTTTTTATATGAAATTCCCCAAAAAAATGTAAAAATCAAAATTTTTTTAACATTTTCGGCCAATTTGTTTTATGCTACATATGTTTGGTAAAAAAAAAATCGCAAAAAGCGTATTTTGATTGGTTTGCGCAAAAGTTATCGCGTTTACTAACAAAGGGAAAGATTTTTGTCATTTTTGTAGTTTTTTTTGAGTAATGGCGGCGATCTGCAATTTTTTTTGCGGGACTGCGACATTGCGGCGGACAGATCGGACCCTTGACTGACATTTGTTACACTGTTACTGTAAAAATGACACTGGCAGGGAAGGGGTTAAATGTATTTGAGAGAGAGGGGTTAAGTGTGTCCTAGGGGCGTGCTTCTAACTGTGATTGGACATGGCTACTGGTGTAAGAACAGAGATCAACGGTCCTACATAGTAGAACCATCTGATCTCCATTCTTACACAGGGAAGAATGACAGGCGGCTTTGTTTACATCAGCCGCCTGCCTTTCTTCCGGTGTCACGGACGATCGCGAGTGCCCGGCGGACATCGGGTCCGCCGGGCACATGCGCGGGGGGGGGGGTCCGTGACCGCGCGCTCGCTCCCTAGAAGCCTCACAGGCTAGCGACGTCGCTTTGCCTGTGAGGGGTGTTGACCGCCGCAGTAAATAGTCGTGCGGCGATCGGCAAGTGGTTAACTGTATATTTAACAGACTAAAACAGTGTAAATCAAAAGAGGCCCATTCACATACACTTAAAGAGCATGGTGCAACTTATGGAGAACAAAATATCATGACTAGATTACAGTATATGATAACCGGTAATTTTTCTTTTTGAAAAAAAAAAATGATAACCAACAATTTATTTTACCTACTAGACTTTTCATATTCAGTAATCTGTTGTAGTTTGTTCTCTGATTTTAGACTGGTGTTTTTAAGACAGACTTTGAAATTGTCTATTATCTAGCAATTGTACATCAAATCACATAGCAGTATATCATTCATAGAGCTCTTACACACATTACAGACAAAACAAGACAAAATGACAGATGATTATGGCATGTCTTGTAAAATGAGTAGGGGCTAGAGAGGTGATATATGAAACAGCTTAATTGATGTACTAATGTGTAAGATTATGCACAAAAACAGTTATTAAAGTATGTTAACCCAATCTATGTGTTTTTTTTTTTTTAAATAATTAAATTTTTTAAAGAAAGCTGCAGATTTAAAAACATTGAAAATGACTGTAGTTTAGGCACATCCTGTTATAGGGTGTCAACATTCATCTGCCAATTGTGCTTCTCTCACCCTGTTAAACTGGCTTCCAATGTAGACTACAAGTGGACGTTCAACACATATTATACAGGCATGGTTCACTAACTAATATTTGGTACCATTGAACTGGTGCAAAGCCAAAGCAGTACTTTATCAAAAAGTGAGTTAAGACTTAAATAGAGGAAAGGATTGCGACTTTAAATGAGGTGGAAACCAGAACGCTGGGGAAATATGAGCAATTAAAACATTTTATTGCTATACACCAGGGGTAATGAATTAAAATTCAAGGAGGTCCGGTCGCCAAAATTTTCTTTGGGCCGAGGTCCAAATCTGAAGTCTGTGCTATGACTCAGAAAAATGGGCAAAACAAAACGTGTCCATCAGCGTTGCTCTTAACATGAAATATGCCCATTAGAGTGCCCCTTAACATAAAATGTGTCCATCAGCGTGACCCTTAACATAAAATAAGGGGCACTCTGATGGGCACATTTTGTTAGGGGGCACTCTGATGGGCACATTTTATGTTAAGGGGCACTCTGATGGGCACATTTTACACATTTTTTGTTAGGGGGCACTCTGATGGGCATATTTTATGTTAGGGGGCACTCTGATGGGCAAAACGAAACGTGTCCATCAGCGTTGCTCTTAATATAAAATATGCCCATTAGAGTGCCCCCTAACATAAAATGTGTAAAACGTGCCCCCTAACATAAAATGTGCCCATCAGCGTGTCCCTTAGCATAAAATTTGCCCATCAGCGTGACGCTTAACATAAAATAAGGGGCACGCTGATGGGCACATTTTATGTTAGGGGGCACTCTGATGGGCATATTTTATGTTAGGGGGCACTCTGATGGGCACATTTTATGTTAGGGGTACTCTGATGGGCACATTTTATGTTAGGGGGCACTCTGATGGTCAAAACAAAACGTGTAAATCAGCGTTGCTCTTAACATAAAATATGCCCATTAGAGTGCCCCTTAACATAAAATATGCCCATCAGCGTGACCCTTAACATAAAATATGCCCATTAGAGTGCCCCTTAACATAAAATATGCACATCAGCGTAAAATAAGGGACACGCTGATGGGCACATTTTATGTTAGGGGCACTCTAATGAGCACTACAAAATATGCCCATCACTTTAAAAACCTCTCATCAGCTTTAAGTGCAACTTTGAAATTGGGGACCACATTGCTTTTTCCCCTTGTGCTCCACATACCTGGAGCCAGTAGTCGAGACAGGAGCCACGAGCAGCAGGGGGCGGGGCACGCACATAATGTCACGCCCCAACTCGCTGCCCGGCTGAATGGGAGCCGCAGTCAGGAGCAGGGTGCGGGCGCGCACATGACGTCACGCCCCTACTCGCGGCCCGGCAGGACACCGGGAGTGAGCCGGGATCCACAGTAAGGAGGGGGCGTGGAGCACACACAGCACGTCACTGGTTGCTGGGACACCCGCGGTCCCAGCAAACCAGTGACTGATAACAGGAGGCGGCCTCACGGTCCGGGCGGAAGCATCGTGCGGGCCGCCATTTAGTGATGGCCCCTATACACCAACAATTAACAAAGTACAACATATGAAATGTCAATTCATGTATAGTCAACACAATCAAAACACTTAGGTCAGTCTGATATATGTGCAGGTACACCAACTATATGTATATATCAAGAGTAAAGGGACTGATGGCACTCTGTATATGCCACACAGTCCATAATTATTCCATTGTTGCCATATTATAGATAGTCTGCAGGGAATGCTGAGTCATTAACTTGCTGCAGCAGTCATGGACCTGGTTTGTGTATATAAACATACAATAGACGTACAAAAGGTAAGTAAGCATAAAAAAATTATTGGGTAATGATGGTGTACTGTATGGTTGGAAAATTGATGACATCCTTGTAGCTCTACGCGTTTCGTGGTTTAATACCACTCTTCAGGAACGGATGCCAAGAACTAAAATTATTGTCATTGACAATGTGCGGTCCTTTTGGACGCATGTACCTCTGGGAGCAGTGGTGGTAATCCCCACAGTCTTGCAAAACACACCACACATATCCACATATAAAAACGAGGTGCAATGATGGAAGAAAGTAAGTGGTGACTGTTACTGTGAAAAAGCAAAAAACTGTACTGAGTGTCTTAACCCTCCTCTTGTGTTAGGGTCAAAACTGACCCGTTTTCAGGTTTTGAATGTCTATAAGTATCACATAAATTTGTTTATTGCATCAAGATTTTTTTACTTTGTCAGGAACCTCTATTTAAACAATGTAATAGAAAAATAATCCTTTTCACTAAATTATAAAATACTGTGGTGAAAATTAAGACGTTCATGGTGTTAGGGTCAATTCTGACCCAGTTATAATATAGGATTTTAGGACACTAATAAGTGCCAAAACTGAAATCATAAACACTCTCTCTGCTTAGTAACAGTGACAGCCAATCCCCTCTCAACCCTGTGAGCTGTAGTTAGGGAGGGGCCTATCTCTTTTCCTGCTTGTCTGCTTCTCTAAATAAAGTGAAGAAACATAGGACAAATTCATTTCAGAGTTGCTGACTTTATTTTACCATTTTTTAAATTTGACAATGAGAGGTATGCTATCAAAAGAAAGGTCTAAGGGGTTACACCAAAAATATTAAAACCAATCTTTTCAAGGATAAAGAAGCCTAACAAGGTAACCAAGAGGTAAGAAACAAATTTGATGATAAATAATTATTCAGAGGGTATTTTATGGCTGATTTAAAACACGGGTCAAAACTGACCCTAACATCATGGATAGTAACGGAATTCTAACATAAGAGGAGGGTTAAGTGTCTGCCTCATGTGGTAATGCAGTGAGCAACATGTGGTGCGCCCCAGATCCTGCGTTAAGACTTAATCCAATAACTACAGCTTTTTTTTGTTTTAAGACCAGATACAAGAAAAAAAGATAAGAGATCAGAATTATAAAGATTCAAATGTTCATGCATCTCAAAATTAAATGTTAGTGATATAGATTTTTAAATGGTGAAGAATCTGTGTCTTTTAACCACTTCTGGACCGGAAGGATTTGTCCCTTCCTGACCAGGCCATATTTTGCGATTCGGTACTGCGTTATTTTAATGGACAATTGCGCGGTCATGTGACGCTGTACCTAAATAAAATTGATGTCCTTTTTTTCCCCACAAATAGAGATTTCTTTTGTTGGTACTTGATCACCTGCGATTTTAATTTTTTTGCGCTATAAACAAAAAAAAGCAAAAATTCTGAAAAAAAAAACAATATTTTTCACATTCTGCTATATAATATTCCCCAAAAAAATTAAGAATCAAATTTTTTTAACATTTTTGGCCAATTTATTTTCTGCTACATATTTTTGGTAAAATAAATCACAATGAGCGTATTTTGATTGGTTTGCGCAAAAGTTATCGCGTCTACTAACTACGGGAAAGATTTATGTCTTTTTATTGTTTTTTTTACTAGTAATGGCGGCGATCTGTGATTTTTTGCGGGACTGCGACAGATCGGAGCCCTGACTGACATTTTTGACACTTTTGGGGGGACCAGTGACATTACTACAGTAATCAGTGCTAAAAATATGCACTGTTACTATAATAATGACACTGACATGGAAGGGGTTAACATTATGGGTGATCAAGGGGTTAAATGTGAGCCTAGGGGATTGATTCTAACTGTGGGGGGGCGTGGCTTGTGAAATCATAATAGAGACCTGTGATCCTATATAGAAGGATCACATGGGCTCTATGATCAATTCAGGGAGAAGAACGGTCAGCTGTTTTTACAACAGCTGACCGTCCTTCTCTCTCAGCGGGGAACGATCGCAGGTGTCAGCCGGTAATCAGAGCCACCTGCCCCGTGCATCGGCTTCCCCACTGATGAGCGGGGGCAGGAGCGCACCACCGACAGTGCGCGCTCGCTCCCTAGCTGCTTGCGCGTGACTGATGTATACCTAAGGCAGCTTGAGCAGGAGCGGCTGCCTGCCGCAGTATAACTTTGGCGAGCGGTTGTAAAGTGGTTAAGATCACACAACTTAACACCAGTAAGCAAAGCAGTGTAAAATCTAAAAAAATAAAAAAAAAATCACACAAAAAAAAAAACATTATTTTACACCTATTCATACCACTAGCATAATTATGCACTTTAATTTTTGGCACCAATTCACAAAAAGGATATCTAGAACAGGTGTAGATGCAGGGAAATGCAACCAAATTAATAAAATACACAAAGGATCTAATTTATTAAGGAAAATTTATTTTTGGCTCAACATGCATTCTCAAGTACACAACTTTAGTTTGTCCAATTTGCTTTTCACAAGGATTATAAAGAAGCCTTTTACCATAAATTAAGGCAAATTGTGACTTTTAAAAACATCCTAAATGCATTTCATGAAACTGAAAAAAATTCTAAGCTTTTCCATCATTCCAGAAAATATGTTCATATGATTTTTTTCTATTTAACTGCAAGAAAAAGATTAACTTGTGATTTTGAGTAAAGCATTGACTATAATTGGATCTGTCCTACTGAGATTTTTTTGTGCAGTCTGGAACAATCACAACCGTCAGTTTGCACACCATGGATATAAAAATAAATAACACATTATTTTACAGTTCCAATCAACCTTTGGGAATATTTACTTCTATATAAATATTTGGTTCAGAAAATGTGCATGCTATTATTGCAGGCTATTGTATTGATTTCAGCCTAAAATGTGTTTGATAATGTAAGGGAGTAAAATAAGTCTACTCAGCTTGCTGAAGACATATGTTTGCTGAGGTGTGAAATTGCATTTAACTCAGTGGCTATGAAAACATGTTTATGAAAAATTGGGTAACTTTTAATCGTGTCTGAGGCATAACAGCAAAATACCATTTTCACTTTCAGGAAAGAAAAAGTCTTGTTGTATTCTGATTCGCTGTTTGATATATTTCTTTACAACCGATAGTATAATACGTGGCTTGCCTTTTAAGTAGGAGTTGCTTAAGGGTTAATATAAGAAATACTAATAATGATATATCTGAATGAACATGGGGGACAACAAATCTTTACTTGGCAAAGGAATTTTCCAATGCTTTGTGAATGAGATGAAATACTGATTTCTATCATCCAATCATGTGCAAGCAAAAATACATTTTTGGGTAAAAAAACATTTTCAGGTAAATGTTAAAATTAATTGAACTGCAGGAGTGAAAAAAAAAAAAGTGTTCTTGCTGCAATACCCCCAGCATTTTCTCCTGCAGACTTACCACTCTGTGATCCAGAATTGGTCCACATCTGGGCTGAATAAGATAAAATGTTTAACATACCTTCCAGAAGGATGCAGGATTTAATGTAAGTATGCAGTCATTTATGTGGAGGAGCTTCAAGGAGGGTGAATTATTCCAAAAAAGCTAAGATTGGGTTTTAACATTTTAATTCAACGGTTAATTTAAATCTATAGCACAATAGAAATCTATGATCCAAGGTAAATGCAAGGTGAGGATCAGATAAACAACAACTCGGAAGGTTGTTTAGGTTTATAGTTTATCTCAGTTTTTAATATATATATATATATATATATATATATATATATATATATATATATATATATATATATATGCAGTATCTCACTATATATATATATATATATATATATATATATATATATATATACAGTCAGGTCCATAAATATTGGGACATCGACACAATTCCAATCTTTTTGGCTCTATACACCACCACAATGGATTTGAAATGAAACAAACAAGACGTGCTTTAACTGCAGACTTTCAGCTTTAGTTTGAGGGCATTTACATCCAAATCAGGTGAAAGGTGTAGGAATTACAACAGTTTTAATAATGTGCCTCCCACTTTTAAAGGGACCAAAAGTAATGAGACAGATTAACAATCATAAATCAAACTTTCACATTTTAATACTTGGTTGCAAATCATTTGCAGTCAATTACAGCCTGAAGTCTGGAATGCATAGACATCACCATATGCTGGGTTTCATCCCTGGTGATGCTCTGCCAGGCCTCTACTGCAACTGTCTTCAGTTCCTGCTTGTTCTTGGGGCATTTTCCCTTCAGTTTTGTCTTCAGCAAGTGAAATGCATGCTCAATCGGATTCAGGTCAGGTGATTGACTTGGCCATTGCATAACATTCCACTTCTTTCCCTTAAAAAACTCTTTGGTTGCTTTTGCAGTATGCTTCGGGTCATTGCCCATCTGCACTGTGAAGCGCAGTCCAATGACTTCTGAAGCATTTGGCTGAATATGAGCAGATAATATTGCCTGAAGCTTTTCAGAATTCATCCTGCTGCTTTTGTCAGCAGTCACATCATCAATAAATACAAGAGAACCAGTTCCATTGGCAGCCATACATGCCCACGCCATGACACTACCACCACCATGCTTCACCAATGAGTTGGTATGCTTTGGATCATGAGCAGTTCCTTTCCTTCTCCATACTTTTCTCTTCCCATCACTCTGGCACAAGTGGATCTTGGTCTCATCTGTCCATAGGATGTTGTTCCAGAACTGTAAAGGCTTTTTTAGATGTTGTTTGGCAAACTCAAATCTGGCCTTCCTGTTTTTGAGGCTCACCAATGGTTTACATCTTGTGGTAAACCCTCTGTGTTCACTCCGGTGAAGTCTTTTCTTGATTGTTGACTTTGACACACATACACCTAACTCCTTGAGAGTGTTCTTGATCTGGCCAACTGTTGTGAAGGGTGTTTTCTTCACCAGGGAAAGAATTCTTCAGTCATCCTCCACAGTTGGTTTCCATGGTCTTCTGGGTCTTTTGGTGTTGCGGAGCTCACCGGTGCGTTCTTTCTTTTTAAGGATGTTCCAAACAGTTGATTTGGCCACACCTAATGTTTTTGCTATCTCTCTGATGGGTTTGTTTTCTTTTTTTCAGCCTAATGATGGCTTGCTTCACTGATAGTGACAGCTCTTTGGATCTCATATTGAGAGTTGACAGCAACAGATTCCAAATGCAAATAGCACACTTGAAATGAACTCTGGACCTTTTATCTGCTCCTTGTAAATGGGATAATGAGGAAATAACACACACCTGGTCATGGAACAGCTGAGCAGCCAATTGGCCCATTACTTTTGGTCCCTTAAAAAGTGGGAGGCACATATACAAACTGTTGTAATTCCTACAAACTGTTGTAATCCTGATTTGGATGTAAATACCCTCAAATTAAAGCTGAAAGTCTGCAGTTAAAGCACATCTTGTTTGTTTCATCCCAAATCAATTGTGGTGGTGTATAGGGCCAAAAAGATTAGAATTGTGTCCATGTCCCAATATTTATGAACCTGACTGTGTATGTACAGAGCCTTGCGAAAGTATTCGGCCCCCTTGAACTTTGCTACCTTTTTCCACATTTCAGGCTTCAATCATAAAGATTTAAAACTGTAATTTTTTGTAAAGAATCAACAACAAGTGGGACACAATAATGAAGTGGAACGAAATTTATTGGATATTTCAAACTTTGTTAACAAATAAAAAACTGAAAAATTGGGTGTGCAAAATTATTCAGCCCCTTTACTTTCAGTGCAGCAAACTCTCTTCAGAAGTTCAGTGAGGATCTCTGAATGATCCAATGTTGACCTAAATGACTAATGATGATAAATAGAATCCACCTGTGTGTAATCAAGTCTCCGTATAAATGCACCTGCACTGTGATAATCTCAGAGGTCCGTTTAAAGCGCAGAGAGAATCATGAAGAACAAGGAACGCACCAGGCAGGTCCGAGATACTGTTGTGGAGAAGTTTAAAGCCGGATTTGGATACAATAAGATTTCCCAAGCTTTAAACATCCCAAGGAGCACTGTGCAAGCGATAATATTGAAATGGAAGAAGTATCAGACCACTGCAAATCTACAAAGACCTGGCCGTTCCTCTAAACGTTCAGCTCATTCAAGGAGAAGACTGATCAGAGATGCAGCCAAGAGGCCCATGATCACTCTGGATGAACTGCAGAGATCTACAGCTGAGGTGGGAGACTCTGTCCAACAATCAGTCTTATACTGCACAAATCTAGCCTTTATGGAAGAGTGGCAAGAAGAAAGCCGTTTCTTAAAGATATCCATGAACAGTGTTGTTTAAAGTTTGCCACAAGCCACCTTGGGAGACACACCAAACATGTGGAAGAAGGTGCTCTGGTCAGATGAAACCAAAATCGAACTTTTTGGCAACAATGCAAAACGTTATGTTTGGCGTAAAAGCAACACAGCTCATCACCCTGAACACACCATCCCCACTGTCAAACATGGTGGTTGCAGCATCATGGTTTGGGCCTGCTTTTCTTCAGCACGGACAGGGAAGATGGTTAAAATTGATGGGAAGATGGATGGAGCCAAATACAGGACCATTCTGGAAGAAAACCTGATGGAGTCTGCAAAAGACCTGAGACTGGGACGGAGATTTGTCTTCCAACAAGACAATGATCCAAAACATAAAGCAAAATCTACAATGGAATGGTTCACAAATAAACATATCCAGGTGTTAGAATGGCCAAGTCAAAGACCTGAATCCAATCAAGAATCTGTGAAAACTGCTGTTCACTAACGCTCTCCATTCAACCTCACTGAGCTTGAGCTGTTTTGCAAGGAGGAATGGGCAAAATTTTCAGTCTCTCGATGTGCAAAACTGATAGAGACATACCCCAAGCGACTTACAGCTGTAATCACAGCAAAAGGTGGTGCTACAAAGTATTAACTTGTATGGGGTTGCTGGTGCCTCAAGCCAAAGAAGGGGTGGGACTTTATGGGCAGGTATATATATGTATACAAGGAGATAGGTAAAATGTAAAAAACATTTATTCGAAAATTCTAATAATCGTATATAATTACATACAAAGAATAGATTAAGGTGATGGTGTGCTTGGGAGAAGAGCCCAAGTGTGAAGAAGGTAAAGGTGATTCGAAAGAATCGGTGACAATAGTGAATATTGTGACAAGCAAAAAGGATTTTTTCTCTCTGTGTTTCCTGTCGGGGTTCATAGGAAGATGTTCCCAGAGAGAGATCTCAAATTGCTAATGCTGACGCGTTTCGGCTCTATCGTGGGCCTTTTTCAAAGCGTTTATGTCACACAGTAAATGATCTATGAAAATAATACAGGGATTATTAAAAATCCTCTCAGAAAATAGATACAAAGTGTATTCATAGTAGTTGGTAGGTACATACATAGGTATAGCCCTATTTTTTGCGCCAAGGTTCCTATGTCCAGTAGCAGTCACAGCGGGAATCGTATATTTGCGTGTAGCCTATGGGTTATATAAGGAAAGTATTTGAATATAAGTATCCATTGATGGTAGGGAGCTTTTCAGTTTTAAGTAGGGAGTATTCCTTCACTTACAGTTTTTGAGGCTGGTGGAGTGAGTTTTCTCCAGAGTCCTGGGGATATATATATTTCCCCTTTCCTCAGCCAAGTTCCTTTATCTGTAGTATATAAAGTATGATGATCAGGTGTTTTTACAGTAATTTTCGTGACTTTGAAAAAAACATAAAAGTGATTGTGGTAGTAGGTTCCCTCCGGCGGGGGAGGGGGGACTTGGTGACCACTTGCACTTACATGGATTTGCTGTGTGTCTGCTTAATGTGGAAATGTTCCGTCGGCTGGCGCAGGGTATGTCCTTCCTCTTCTCTCTCCATGAGAGAAGTGCGGATAGACGCTCGTTCCCCGGCCTTTTAAACCCCTCGCGCATGCGCACATTGCGCTATGTGTGAGCGGGCTTCTGGTGAGCGTGACGTGGCGTGCACTGTCTACGCCTGCGTCGGGTGGATGCGCGTGCAGGTCTGCCCGTCATTTGGACGCTCACTGGCCGCCGACACGTAGAGGAGGGGCCGTCTTCTCCCCGAGAGGAGTAGTTGGTCCCAGTTAACCCTTGCGTTGCAAGGGCTTTCCGTGCCGTGTGTGACTGCTAAGTTGTGGGAACCCAGGGAACAATAAATGCGGCATATACCTCTAATTTTTGATCATATAAAACGTAGTTTTGAACACTTCTCAAATGTTCACAGTATATCATAATAATATATAAGAAAAATAGAAAAATAAAGAAAAATACAAGGGATGAGCATTTTAACAGCAGTAACATATAAACCATCATGGGTAGCAGTGGGTTGAAGGATGGGACAGGTCCCGATTTGCTGGATGCTATCATGAAGAGTCACTCAGATGTCATGTCTACATATTGTGAGACCTATATTGGGTGTATCAGAAGTACTGTATCATTTGCTTTTTTAGCAAAACGTGGTTGCTCAAAAGGTCATAGGTGGTAATTGTATAGACCGAAGAGAGGAAAGGTTAACATGTGCATGATCATGAGGGGAGGAGAAGGGTGTGGAGGCATGGATGGATGGTTTATTAGTCTGTTTTGCCCGATGCAAAACCTTCAAGGAATGGGCGAAAACTTTCGTTTTCGTTTAGTCCGGGTGGAACTGTGGCCCTTAGGCGTCTGATCCACCTCATTTCCATCTGTAGTAGTTTTTTGTTCCAATCCCCACCACGGTGCGGGATATGGATCCTTTCCAGTGCTATAAAAGTTACATTGGGCATCCTGTTTTTATGATAGTTGGTTACGTGCCTGCCCAGGGGTACAAAAAAGTTGCAAAGTTGCATACTATTGATGTGTTGGTTAACCCGTTGGCCCAGTTCTTGTTTGGTTTTTCCTACGTAGTAGGATCCACATTGGCACCGCATGAGGTATACGACCCCTCTAGTCTTGCAATTTACAAAGTGTCGGGGTTTAAAGGCCTCCCCATTGGGGAGTATTGTATTTACACATCTCTTTATGACGCTACATTGTCCACAACTCCCACATGGAAACGTTCCCTTGTCTTTGCAGGGGTCTTTTCTACTTTCTTTGTATTCACTATGGATAAGTGATCGTTTTATCGATCCTGCTTTTCGAAATGTTATTTGTGGGTTTTCTGGTATGAATGGATTTACCGCAGGGTCCTCTTTAAGAATCAGCCAGTGTTTAGCCAGGATCTTCTTGATTTTTGGATGGTCGTTAGTGAACCTCATTATTATCCGGGTTTTATTTTCCTGTTCAATGGTTTTCTGTTTGTTTTTGAATAAGATCTCATTTCTCTCCTGTTTTTTTACCCTATTGAACGCTTTTCTAAGGGTTGTCTTTGTGTAGCCCCTTTTAGCCAATCTCACCGTGAGGAGGTTTGCCTCTCGCTGGAAATCTTGATTTAAAAGATTTAAAAGATTTAAAAGGTTTAAAAGGCCGGGGAACGAGCGTCTATCCGCACTTCTCTCATGGAGAGAGAAGAGGAAGGACATACCCTGCGCCAGCCGACGGAACATTTCCACATTAAGCAGACACACAGCAAATCCATGTAAGTGCAAGTGGTCACCAGGTCCCCCCTCCCCCGCCGGAGGGAACCTACTACCACAATCACTTTTATGTTTTTTTCAAAGTCACGAAAATTACTGTAAAAACACCTGATCATCATACTTTATATACTACAGATAAAGGAACTTGGCTGAGGAAAGGGGAAATATATATATCCCCAGAAAACTCACTCCACCAGCCTCAAAAACTGTAAGTGAAGGAATACTCCCTACTTAAAACTGAAAAGCTCCCTACCATCAATGGATACTTATATTCAAATACTTTCTTTATATAACCCATAGGCTACACGCAAATATACGATTCCCGCTGTGACTGCTACTGGACATAGGAACCTTGGCGCAAAAAATAGGGCTATACCTATGTATGTACCTACCAACTACTATGAATACACTTTGTATCTATTTTCTGAGAGGATTTTTATTAATCCCTGTATTATTTTCATAGATCATTTACTGTGTGACATAAACGCTTTGAAAAAGGCCCACGATAGAGCCGAAACGCGTCAGCATTAGCAATTTGAGATCTCTCTCTGGGAACATCTTCCTATGAACCCCGACAGGAAACACAGAGAGAAAAAATCCTTTTTGCTTGTCACAATATTCACTATTGTCACCGATTCTTTCGAATCACCTTTACCTTCTTCACACTTGGGCTCTTCTCCCAAGCACACCATCACCTTAATCTATTCTTTGTATGTAATTATATACGATTATTAGAATTTTCGAATAAATGTTTTTTACATTTTACCTATCTCCTTGTATACATATATATACCTGCCCATAAAGTCCCACCCCTTCTTTGGCTTGAGGCACCAGCAACCCCATACATGTAAATAAGGACGGTGGCAGAACCGACTAATAGACTTGTGATCAAAAGGAAACCCCCCCCCCCCCTCCACAAAGTATTAACTTAAGGGGGCTGAATAATTTTGCATGCCCAATTTTTCAGTTTTTCATTTGTTAACAAAGTTTGAAATATCCAAAAAATTCTGTTCCACTTCATGATTGTGTCCCACTTGTTGTTGATTCTTCACAAAAAATGACAGTTTTATATCTTTATGTTTGAAGCCTGGAATGTGGCAAAAGGTCACAAAGTTCAAGGGGGCCGAATACTTTCGCAAGGCACTGTATATGTATATATATATATATATATATATATATATATATATATATATATATTTTTTTTTTTTTTTTAAATGTATAGTAAAATATTGCATTATTAGATATTAAGAAAAACAAATGACAATTGCAAAGTATGTTTTAATGTTTTAGGGACTAAAGTTAAAGTATGTATAGTGATATATTGTGGAGGGAGGTATGTGGCCAATGAAATTACTGATTCATCTGTGTGTGTACACAAAATGTTATCTGAATGTGTTATATTCAATTGACTTTTTTTTTTGTTCAGAAAATATATGCACACTATCACTATACATACTTTAACTTTAGTCCCTAAAACATACTTTGCAATTGTCATTTTTTTTTTCTTAACCTCCTGCCATCCGCGCTATAGCCGATAGACGGCTACAGCATGGACTCGAATTTCCGGGAGGCCGTCTTTATACGGCCTCCCAGAGACAGTCTCCCCGCGCGCCCGCGCACGCGCATCGGGGAAAATCTGTGTTGGCCGTGTCCCTTGGACACAGCCAATCACAGATCGTGGTAAATGGCCAATCACAGCGGCCATTTACCACGTGATCGGCCCATGCAATGAGAGATGATCTCATATGTAAACATATGAGATCATCTCTCATCGCCAGCGCTCCTTCCTCACACGGAGACTGTAGTGCCCTGATTACTACAGAGGTAAAAAAAAAAAAACAATGTGCCCACCATCAGTGCCCTCCATCAGTGCCACCCATCAGTACCCACAATCAGTGCCCATAGTGCTGCCAGTCAGTGCCCATCAGTGCCTGCTCATCTAGGCACTGATGAGCACTGACTGGCAGCACTATGGGCACTGAGTGTGGGCACTGATGGTGCTGCCCATCAGTGCTCATCAGTGCCGCCCATCAGTGCCACCCGCCAGTGCCCATCAGGGCCGCCTATCAGTGCCCATCAGTGCTGCCCGTCAGTGCCGCCTCTCATTGCCCAGCAGTGCCACCTCTGTGCCCAGCAGTGCCACCTCTCAGTGCCCAGCAGTGCCACCTATCAGTGCTCATCAGTGCTGCCTATCAGTGCTCATCAGTGCGGCATATTAGTACCTCCTCATCAGTGCCACCTCATCAGTGCCCATAAGTGCCACCTCATCAGTGCCCATAAGTGCCACCTCATCAGTGCCCATCAGTGCCGCCTCATCAGCACACATCAGTGAAGGAGAAAAATGTATTTATTTTCAAAATTTATTCGCAGAAAATAAGAAAACTTTTTTTTTTTTTTCAAAATTTTCTGTCTTTTTTCTTTTTTTTGTAAAAAATAAAAAACCCAGAGATGATTAAATACCACCAAAAAAAAGCTCTATTTGTGTGAAAAAAATTATAAAAATGTCATATGGGTACAGTGTAGCATGACCGCGCAATTGTCATTCAAAGCGTGAGAGCGCTGAAAGCTGAAAATTGGCCTGGATGGGAAGGGGGTGAAAGTGCCCGGTAGGCAAGTGGTTAATATCTAATAATGCAATATTTTACTATACCTTTAAAAATATTATATAACATTATGTGGTCCTGAGGAATGAAATGTGAGTAAGTAGCCAAAGATTTGATCTTTCCCTGTAATAATCTGTGATGTATACAAGCCATTCATGTAAAAAGGTAATTTAAAACTGTTTTCACTCCTACAAATGTAGTAGATGACAAAAGATATTGAAATGAGAACGTACTAGACATTAGAATTAAAATATGGAAATCAATAAAATGTGTAATACATTATTTTCTATAGACTCATTTACATGACAAAAATGACTTGGCAGGAAGAATCTCATCAATACTGATTATATCATTGTCTCAGACAGATTTTCATATTTGTCAGTGACTTTTTCCCCTTGCAAGCTATCTCTGAATGCATTCAGTAGCTTTATGGGCTAACCTTTAGGCAATGTTGCCATGAATATCCGGTATTAATTAGTGCATGACAAATGTCTAAAATGCCTACTTTTTCTAATCACATTAAAGCCACTTTGATTACCAGTGCAGATCATTTGTCAAACCATAGTACAGTTAGCAAGTTTTGCTTAGGGATTCCTCTCTGGTTTCTTTTTTTGCAATGGAAATCTCTAATTGCATACAATTCTCCACTTATAGCTTTAACCTTCAGCTATGTCCCCTTTTATGCACTGTTTGAGTGGCATAATCTTCTGCAGCTAATCTGCTACAATTTTTTTACACTTTCCCCTATTCAAGTGTGCAGGCATTTACACTGAGTGACATGGACTTTATTCTTCCCTTACTTCCTTCATTTGTTCCTCAAGCCAAATATTTGCTCACTTGTTACACTTGCCTTTAAAAATTAATTATTGGGGCATGGCTTGCAGCGCATGGAGTAAAACACACTGAGAGCTTACTCCACAGAGACTCCTGATCATAATACTGTCCTACACTCACTACTGCATTGTATCCAACGGGAGCTTTACAGCCCTGACCTTGGCACGTTCTCAGCTGTCCTCCAGTGTCTGTCTCGCCACCGCTGACATGTGCAGGAGGGGTAAAGAGATGTCAGAGGTGGCTGACCATGCATTCCAAGATGGCGGCCATTCACAATGCTCGGCCAAGGAGGCTGCTCAGAAGCTGGTCACCAAAGTTACAAAATCGGCTGTCTTACATCCAAATACTGCTGCAGAAGGACCTGCTAAGGAAGGGTCTCATCCAGCCTGGAACAAGGATCCTGCTGAGGCTGCATTATGGGACACAGTGAGTACTCCAACTATTCTTGCTTCTAACCAAAAGCCTAGTCATTCAGGCACAGAGGATCCTGAGCCCACTCTAAGGGAAATCTTAACAGCAGGTAAATCCTGTAATGTTGCCCTCACTTCCCTAACCTCAGAAATTAAGGGGGTAAAATGGAATTGTCACTAGTAAGACAACATATGCAGAAACTGAGAGACCGCACTGTGGCCTTGGAAGATCGCATGAATAATATTGAGCATGACATGGTGCCATTACAATGCGATGTTCGTCAAGTACAGCTCCTAACTAACAGCCATTCCGCAAGATTGGAAGATATGGAAAACTGGCTCAGGAGGAATAGCGTGAGAGTGGTGGGTATCCCAGAAAGATCAGAGGGGAAGAACCTGGTTGCATTTATTGAATGTTAGCTTACAGAAACTTTCGGTTGAGATTCCTTTTCACTATGTTTGCGGTGGAGTGGGCCCACAGAGTATCTGCTAGGCCCCCATGTCCTGGCGAACCACAGAGACCATTCCTGTTTAAACTGTTGAACTTTAAGGATAGGGATGCTATCCTATATCAAGCTAGAACCAAATGGGAAACTATGGTCATGGATCATGTCCGAATCTCTATCCTGACCTTTATGCTGAATTACAACGCCGGCGGGCGAACTTTACAGAGGTTAAGAAGCATTTACGAAGATTTGATGTTACCTATGCTATGCTATATCCAGTCTGGCTTCAAGTGGTGACAAACAAGGAAACCCACTTCTTTGATAACCCGACTGATGCTTCAGATTGGCTGGATTGAGTGAAACATACTTTCAGAAAGTAGGCAACTATTTGACATTGGTGGTATGCACGCTACAAATTGCTTACACTAATGGGCATTTCTCCTTCAAGGCGGTGAAGTAATTATGTTTCAGTGCTTAGTTTATTACCATTGTTCTGTGTGAACTCTGCAAGCTCCATCGGATTCCAGGGTCACCCTGAGATGTTGGGGCCCCCCTGCACAAATCTGTCCTGCAAGGATACGTTTATGTTCTTCCCCATTTTTTTCAGGGGACTATGTTTTCAGTTTATTGATTTGTTATATTTTATCTCTTACAAGCTGTGTGTGCCATGTGAGTTTATATTGGTACTATACATGGCTTTTCACAGTGTATGCAATCTGTCCTCTTATTCAGTCTGCCTATCTGTGTGACACTATGCCTACCTACATGTACTACTTACGGACATCTACTGTATATGGCCTCCCACTGAGTTATTTGTATGTCATGGACAGAACACTGCTCATGTTATTTTATTTTTTTTTTTTTTCTGTTTCAAGTATTTTATTAAATAATGCAAGTGAGTAGCAACGTTTGACATACAGAATAATGCAAGATAATGTAAACAAAGCTCGGTAACAGAGCATGACCAATAACTGTAACTACAGCAAATCATGAGGGTTAGTAGACAAGGGGTGGTAAATGGGTTGTCACGAGAGAGTAGTGATTGGCATTACCAACCCACCGGCACCCCATATAGGGATCACACTGTGCCTAGGTGGGGAGGCAAAACCAACCAATTGTTAAACTAAAAGGGAACAGTACCCAAGTCTACCGTATCGTGTGGGAAGAGGCAGGGGGATGAGAGGATCCTCACGGGTATCTACCAAACAGGGAAAACATAGGCTACAGTAAGCCAGAATGAGGGAACAAGTCGAACGGGTAACCTGTAAACTGTAGTTAAAATGACAAGGTAGAACAAACTCAGACGTTGTATATTTATTTTTTTTTTTATGGGTTTTTCTTTTTGCTACAGATTTCTTTTAACATTTATGCCTCCTACATGGGTCTTACTTTTCTTGTACAGTTGATATTGTATGCCCATGTCTATGACAAGTGAATATATATTACTTTTCTGGAATGTGAGGGGGTTGAGTAATGGAGTGAAGCAAGTGGAGCTTTTTTCTGCCCTGAAATCATATTGAAATGCGGTAGTGTGCTTACAGGAAACACACCTTCAATCCAATACGTTGTCTTTACTGAAGCACCTGAGTTATCTAACACAGTTTCACTCCACACATACTGCCTATTCCAGGGGAGTTAGTATGCTCATTTCCAACACAGTTTCATTTCAGCTGCTACAATCCTGCATGGACAATCAGGGTAGATACATTTTTTATTGTGCACATTAGCTGTGATGTTATGTGTGGTGGCGAATATTTATGTCCCTTCACCCTTCTCCCCAAATACTTTGAAATGTCTAGCCCAATGTATGGCTCTGCATTTTAATGTGCCTATATAGGTCCTTGGATACTTTAATAATCTTATGGACAAAAGCAAAAATTCTCACCTCCTGGTGAACAGAGTTTTGGCCCTGGTGGTCCCACTCTATTTGCTGGATTGATCTCGGAGATTGGTTTGAGAGATGTGTGGAGGGCAAAATAACCAGAGAAGAAATGCTATTTATGTTACTCTGCTACACGTAGGGGTCTCTCACGTATATATCTGTATTTATGCAACCTAATGGCTTTGCTTCAAGTAGCTTTGATTAATAATGTCCCACGTAATATCTCTGATCATTCGCTCCTTAGGGTGCAAGTTCCCATCTCATGTGTAGCTGGGGACAGATTATGGAAGGTTAATCGCTTTTGGTTCAACCTTTTCCTGACTAATGACTCCATAGCTGAGAGACCGCACTGTGGCCTTGGAAGATCGCATGAATAATATTGAGCATGACATGGTGCCATTACAATGCGATGTTCGTCAAGTACAGCTCCTAACTAACAGCCATTCCGCAAGATTGGAAGATATGGAAAACTGGCTCAGGAGGAATAGCGTGAGAGTGGTGGGTATCCCAGAAAGATCAGAGGGGAAGAACCTGGTTGCATTTATTGAATGTTAGCTTACAGAAACTTTCGGTTGAGATTCCTTTTCACTATGTTTGCGGTGGAGTGGGCCCACAGAGTATCTGCTAGGCCCCCATGTCCTGGCGAACCACAGAGACCATTCCTGTTTAAACTGTTGAACTTTAAGGATAGGGATGCTATCCTATATCAAGCTAGAACCAAATGGGAAACTATGGTCATGGATCATGTCCGAATCTCTATCCTGACCTTTATGCTGAATTACAACGCCGGCGGGCGAACTTTACAGAGGTTAAGAAGCATTTACGAAGATTTGATGTTACCTATGCTATGCTATATCCAGTCTGGCTTCAAGTGGTGACAAACAAGGAAACCCACTTCTTTGATAACCCAACTGATGCTTCAGATTGGCTGGATTGAGTGAAACATACTTTCAGAAAGTAGGCAACTATTTGACATTGGTGGTATGCACGCTACAAATTGCTTACACTAATGGGCATTTCTCCTTCAAGGCGGTGAAGTAATTATGTTTCAGTGCTTAGTTTATTACCATTGTTCTGTGTGAACTCTGCAAGCTCCATCGGATTCCAGGGTCACCCTGAGATGTTGGGGCCCCCCTGCACAAATCTGTCCTGCAAGGATACGTTTATGTTCTTCCCCATTTTTTTCAGGGGACTATGTTTTCAGTTTATTGATTTGTTATATTTTATCTCTTACAAGCTGTGTGTGCCATGTGAGTTTATATTGGTACTATACATGGCTTTTCACAGTGTATGCAATCTGTCCTCTTATTCAGTCTGCCTATCTGTGTGACACTATGCCTACCTACATGTACTACTTACGGACATCTACTGTATATGGCCTCCCACTGAGTTATTTGTATGTCATGGACAGAACACTGCTCATGTTATTTTATTTTTTTTTTTTTTCTGTTTCAAGTATTTTATTAAATAATGCAAGTGAGTAGCAACGTTTGACATACAGAATAATGCAAGATAATGTAAACAAAGCTCGGTAACAGAGCATGACCAATAACTGTAACTACAGCAAATCATGAGGGTTAGTAGACAAGGGGTGGTAAATGGGTTGTCACGAGAGAGTAGTGATTGGCATTACCAACCCACCGGCACCCCATATAGGGATCACACTGTGCCTAGGTGGGGAGGCAAAACCAACCAATTGTTAAACTAAAAGGGAACAGTACCCAAGTCTACCGTATCGTGTGGGAAGAGGCAGGGGGATGAGAGGATCCTCACGGGTATCTACCAAACAGGGAAAACATAGGCTACAGTAAGCCAGAATGAGGGAACAAGTCGAACGGGTAACCTGTAAACTGTAGTTAAAATGACAAGGTAGAACAAACTCAGACGTTGTATATTTATTTTTTTTTTTATGGGTTTTTCTTTTTGCTACAGATTTCTTTTAACATTTATGCCTCCTACATGGGTCTTACTTTTCTTGTACAGTTGATATTGTATGCCCATGTCTATGACAAGTGAATATATATTACTTTTCTGGAATGTGAGGGGGTTGAGTAATGGAGTGAAGCAAGTGGAGCTTTTTTCTGCCCTGAAATCATATTGAAATGCGGTAGTGTGCTTACAGGAAACACACCTTCAATCCAATACGTTGTCTTTACTGAAGCACCTGAGTTATCTAACACAGTTTCACTCCACACATACTGCCTATTCCAGGGGAGTTAGTATGCTCATTTCCAACACAGTTTCATTTCAGCTGCTACAATCCTGCATGGACAATCAGGGTAGATACATTTTTTATTGTGCACATTAGCTGTGATGTTATGTGTGGTGGCGAATATTTATGTCCCTTCACCCTTCTCCCCAAATACTTTGAAATGTCTAGCCCAATGTATGGCTCTGCATTTTAATGTGCCTATATAGGTCCTTGGATACTTTAATAATCTTATGGACAAAAGCAAAAATTCTCACCTCCTGGTGAACAGAGTTTTGGCCCTGGTGGTCCCACTCTATTTGCTGGATTGATCTCGGAGATTGGTTTGAGAGATGTGTGGAGGGCAAAATAACCAGAGAAGAAATGCTATTTATGTTACTCTGCTACACGTAGGGGTCTCTCACGTATATATCTGTATTTATGCAACCTAATGGCTTTGCTTCAAGTAGCTTTGATTAATAATGTCCCACGTAATATCTCTGATCATTCGCTCCTTAGGGTGCAAGTTCCCATCTCATGTGTAGCTGGGGACAGATTATGGAAGGTTAATCGCTTTTGGTTCAACCTTTTCCTGACTAATGACTCCATAGCTAAAGCCATTCAAATCTTCTTGCAACATAATAGGGGTTCAACTATGCCAGGGGTGGTTTGGTATACCCTTAAAGCACATCTCTGTGGCCTTATTATTAGGCAAATCTCAATAATTAAAGCTACTACTAAAGAATGGGAAACATGGGTACCTAATGAGGCTAGAAAAGCGGAGGAAAGTTATATTGCAAATCCCTCACCTACATCCAAAAGTAGCTGGTTGGCAGGTTACCCTTACTACTGCTGAAAAAAATTTTTTTTATACAACACTGGACACTTGTTGTCAGTGATTTCTCACTCACAGTAAGGACCACCCCACATAGATGCCATTCAGAGTCCTTCAGGGAACATAATACAGACAGCAGATTGCATTTCCTCTATGTTCAACAATTATTTTAGAGATGTTTATGTGTCTAAGGTTCACCCTACAGAGGAGGAACTGGTGCAGTTTTTAGACCAGCTCACCCTCCCATCACTGTTCGTAGACAATTGGAAAATGTTGAATGCACTTATTACGATCGAAGAACTTACCACAGTGGTTGCTGCTATGGCCAATAATCAATCTGTGGCACTGACGGACTGCCAGCAGAGGTATATAAGAGATACAGTGAACCACTATTGCCTTTACTTTTGGCTACACTGAATGATGCAGCTGGAAAGGGCACTTTGCCTTCTTTTTTTAACGAGGGCGTCGTAGTTTTGCCAAAAGCTGGTAAGGACCCATTATTACTTGATTCTTACAGACCTATTTCATTACTAAATACCAATATTAAGTTGCTGGCCAGGGTAATTGCTACGAGATTAGCAGGAGTGGTGACTGAATTGGCACATGTTGACCAGTCTGGTTTCATACCTGCTCAGTCTATGGCATTGAATATTCGTCGGTTGTTTTTGAATGTAAATAACTGCGCTAAGCTAAACAAACAAGAAGCTGCAGCTGTAGTGGGAATCACTATAGATAAATATGTAGATGGAAAAGCTGCGCTACACAATTGATACACTGGAAAGTCAATCAGCAATGGTTCAAATGTTCAGAGATCATAATAAAGTCCAGGCAAATAGCACAGATTGAACATATGTATTAAAATAGGACAGTCCAAGAATAAGGATTCCAAAGTGCAAATGAAGAGATGGTAAATCCGCCACCAAAGATCACTTCTAACAGCCGCAGTGAAGCATGCTAGGGGTATGCGCTTACCAGATGGAAAAGGGTTAACAGCATTGTATACTCTCAGAATAGCCAGCTGCAAAGGGAACACCTCTCCTGACCGGGTCCTGTTGTATACAAGAAACCGCCACGTCCAGCAAGAAAAAGCACCAGCCACTAGCCATATATATGTAAAGAAAGGTTGTTTTTGAATATCCAGATGCCAGTGGATAACCCAGGTAACAAAGCAGTTTTCTCCCTCGACGCTGCCAAAATCTTTGACAGCGTGGAGTGGAATTACCTATGGGCGGTTTTACGTAAGTTTTAACTAGTTAAGTCTTTTATATCCTGGGTTCAACTACTTTATACGGCTCCCAATGCGAGGATTCGGATTATTGGTGCACTTTCAGAATCCTTTCCTCTCCACAAGGGTGCTCATTGTCACCTTTACATTTTGCCTTGGCACTGGAACCATTGGCGGCTATGGTGAGAGCGTCTCCTGACATTTTCAGATTTCGTAGAAGCAAGAGGGAAGATAGACTTTCTTTTTACGCAGACAATATGCTAATATACCTGGGGGATACAGTTGGCTCACTAGGCAGTTATGCAACTTAAAGAATGGTCTGGACAATATTCTGGATTTTCCATCAATTGGCAAAAGTCTTCTCTATTGCCATTAGATCTATTGCACACGGCTCTACCGCAGGCAGCCTCAGGCGTAGAGGTGGTCACTTCCTTTAGATATCTAGTTATCATGGTGACAGGGGATGCTGAGGACTATATCTTGCTGAACCTCAAGCCCATTCTACAAAAATTCAAACATAAATGCTCTAGTTGGTGCAAGTTGCCCTTATCCATCATTGGTAGGCCCAACCTTATTCAAATGGCGCGGGTCCTTCAGCTGCTATATGTTCTCCATAACGCCCCGGTGTGGATTCCTTGATATTGGTTTGACCGTATAGATTCTCAATATTGAGGATTAATTTGGAAGCAGGGGGTAGCACAGATTAAATTAAGTACCTTACAGTACCCCAAGGATCGGGGCAGAATGGCTGTCCCACATTCATTCACATACTTTCTAGATACCCAACTCCAACACCTAACAAGGCAGGATTGCTGCCTGACCCCTCTAGGACCTTTTTGATCCGTTCCTTAATGAAATTCTCTGCCATGTCCCAGATTGACATTGGCCTCCCAGAGCTGCAGGCACACTGCCCTACAGTGCAACTGCTTCTGAATCTTTGGACGGAATTGAAACATACATTAGGTATAGCGGAATTTCTTGAATGCACTCCTATTTGTAATAATAGATATTATAATGAATTAATAAAACTCTTGAACTGTTCTATATGAATAGAAGCTGGAGTTAAATATATTTCACAGCTCTTTAACAGGCAGGATTTGAAACCCTTTGATTAATTACATGGTGAGTTCCCCTTAATGCATAATCGACACTATCTGTACCTGCAATTATGTCATGCTATGAGAATGCAGGGCAGAAGTTCAACCTTGCAACTGGAGGAATCAGAATTTCTTAATACTATTTTTACTACCCTAAAAAAAAAAAGGAATTATTTTCCATATATACACTTGTTTATTCAATTATTACCTATATTCAAGCCCCAGATTTGCTGCTCTGTCGAGAAAAATGGGAAGAGGATATTGGCCCCATAGACAGAGCTAAATGGGAACAAATACTGGATGCTGTCCCACTGGTGCCTGCATCGGTTGCTCAAAAATGATCACACCAATTTATCCTTCACCGGGTATATTGCACGCTGGTGCAGTTGCATAAGTGGGGTAGGAGGGATTCCCATATTTGTCTGAAATGTCAAATACACTAACAAAACTTATTCCATATGCTTTGGAAATGTCCTAAAATGTTACGATACTGGCAAGAAGTTATTGGAACATATATATGTATATATAACAAGTGCAACTGGGTTTAAACCCACTTGCTTGTATTCTAGGAGGTTTAGTAGATCTATATCCTCCTCATACATATGTTGCACTTGTCAGGTTGCTTTACTTAGCCAGGAAAATGATAGCAAAATTTTGATTATCACCTCAAACCTCTACATGCCACCAGTGGATTCAACAGGTTAGTAAGATACTTTTTTTAATACGGTGAAAAAAAACACCTATCAACATAGGAACGCGCCAAAAATGTTTAAAAAAATCTGGCAGGAGTGGCTGGATACTCCCGGGGTAGATACCTCGCAACTAGTTCTTGCCAGATTGCTTTAAATTTGAAGTTTTTGAGGATACTTGCAGTGAGCTGGAGTGGGAGGCTGGATGTAAATGCCAATGTAGGGTCGCTTTATGATGGGCAAAAAGTTTCTAAAGTTTCATATATGTGCCTAGAAGTGGAGTGCATGCATGAGACAAGTTTGTTCGTTCTTTCCCCAAGTTTATTTAGTTTGCTTTGTTCTTTTTATTAGACAAAAGTGCATATTATTGTAAGATAATAAATATGGGTAAACGAAAAATAAATATTTTTTGTAGAGTAAAACAAACTCCTGATTGTCTACTGGATACCTTTGGAGTATGTACCTTAAATGCTTGTACCTTCTTTAATTTTGCATAATAAAAATGTTTTCTAATTTAAAAAAAGATTAATCCTAGGCAACCAATGTTGCCGTTTAGTGATCTTCTATTGCATTTCAGCAAAGAAGGAGTCCATTCCTGAAACACTATACTGTGTAACTATGTTGCTGTGTAATATGCTTTCTCTCTCTCTCTACTTCCTCCTTGACAAATTACATTTGCGCAGGTTTGCATATGTTAGGTAGCTGTCAAAAACATTTTTGGTACTAGCAATGTTTTTTACCTCAGGATTTTTCTTTTGTATGTGAAAGGCAGCAAGAAAGGTGTTTCAGCATCACAAGCATGTATTTTCACTATACTAACACAGACAAAAGGGAATGGTGATGAAATCAATGCCTGTGTTAGGAAGATCTTGCCAGCCTGAGTTATCAAATTCTGGCAGTTTAGAACATATGCGTATGCCTAGGTGTATACCTTTGAAAGGCACATGCATGCATCTCATGGCATGTGCACAGATGCGCTGCCAGTGGCATCATACAGACAAATAAAGCTGCATTTTGCAAGGTCTCAGTGCTGAAATATGTTCAACAGTATACCTTAGACCTGCAGCCCTGCAATGTGATTGCTCATTCCCATTACTAACCTAGTTTGTTCTTCAATGCATGTGTAATGCTTCCTCATCTGCTCACCCTGCTCCTGCATTGACTCTGGCTTGCTTCAATAACTTCTACCTGTTGTTCTGGTACCTTGCTACCTGCCTGCAAGTTGTTAAACTGACCTGTCATTGCAAAAAACAAAATTGCACTTCTCTCCTCTCCCCAGACTGCAGGAGCAGGCCCTCCATGATTGCGAGCAGGCAAATATCCACATATATATCTTCCAAAAATAGCCACTCACCATAAAAGTCAGTGTGGATTTATTTTAAATAAAAAGGATGTAACATACAAGTCCACCTGGTACAAAAGATACTGTCACTCATTTCCCTCCATCGCTGGAGCTTAATCATAGTAAGCACACACTGTAAAAATGGCAATCCTTATATCCAGATCTAATAATCACAACTGTTTCCCCCTAAATGTCTTAAAAAGCTGAAAGGGTGGCTCTACTAGCAAGAGCTAAATGAAATACAAAGTGCAAAAAAATGTTAAATCCTATCCCACAGAGCTAAGACTGTTCACAGAAGCAATACGGGGACAAGAGTATAAAAACACATATAAATATCCCTACAAAAAGTTCCACAACAGTACTGGCAAAATATTCTGTGGACAGATGAAACCAAAGTTGAGTTGTTTGGAATAAACACACAACACTATGTGTGGCGAAAAAGAGGCACAGCACACTAACATCAAAACCTCATCCCAACTGTGAAGTATGGTAGTGGGGCATCATGGTTTGGGGCTGCTTTGCTGCATCGGGGCCAGACGGATTGCTATCATTGAAGGAAAAATGAATTCCCAAGTTTATCAAGACATTTTGCCGGAGAACTTAAGGCCATCTGTCTACCAGCTGAAGCTCAACAGAAGATGGGTGTTGCAACTAGGGATGATCGAACGGTTCGGGTCGACCATCGGTTCGACCCGAACATTGGCTGTTCGAGGTTCGGCCGAATTTAGAACTTTTTGCTGAAAAAGTTCAGAATTCGGCAACCAGAACCGACCAAAATGCAATGGGACAGGAAATGGGCTTTAAAAGCCAGTGATACTGCAGAGGTTGAAGGGGTGGGAGGTCAGCCTGTCAGTGCTCAGACCATACGCTGCACACTGCTTCAAATTGGTCTGCATGGCTGCCACCACAGAAGGAAGCCTCTTCTAAAGATGATGCACAAGAAAAACCCGCAAACAGTCTGCTGAAGACAAGCAGACTAAGGACATGGATTACTGGAACCATGTCCTGTGGTCTAATGAGACCAAGATAAATTGATTTGGTTCAGATGGTGTATACACAGTATATATATATATATATATATATAGATATATATATCTATATATATATATCTATATATATATATATATATATATAGATATATCTATATATCTATATATATATAGATATATATATATATATATACATCAATGAAATCACTCTAAAGTTCCAGCGAAACCAACGCCACATTATGGGCACATTACGGTGCCATGCCTCCATTCCTACATTCCCTGGTCTTCCTACTCAACGGTATTTGAATTTGAGTAATATCAAAATCCACTCTTGTCATACAGGCTGTGTATAAAAGTACATGACAGCACATGACAGTCTGGATTAAATAATTATTATACTCTGCAGGTAGGCCATGTTCCTTGTATGCATCTCAAGGTGTATTTCAAAATTTTAGTTACAGAATTAACTTTAAACTCTAATAATACAGCATCTTAAAAACAATACGAACATGCACCACAACCAGAATGATGTGTAACCACATGCTAAGTCTCCATTCTCCATAAATAAGTCTGGGTAGACTACATCTCTTGGTAGCATTTCCTGAACCTTGGTTCTTATAATGTCTTCAATATTATTACTCAATAGCTACTTGCTTTCCACTTCTGGATAATGTTCTGTACTGGGCAAAACTATTGAGCACCACTTTGATATGATTTCTTCTCAAGAAATGTGACAAGTAATTTTGTGGCTATATCTTCCCCATCTTAAATCCCACACCAGAACTTCAAAGTGTAGATCAGGAAGCAGCATGATATATAATTACTTCGGAGCCAAACAAGTTTCCCAGAGAGATAAATCATTGAAGAAATAAGGAAAATCTATATATTTTGTAAGAAGAACTAAGGTTAAGATACTGATTGAAATCTCATGATTTTAACCATGTACTAATGCCAGAAATGAAAAATAAAGTATTGGTTATTTCAAGAAAAAGGTATATTCCAGGCTCTAGTGTATCCACATAAACTATAAAATGAATACAGAAGTCTTCAGAAAGATTTAATTAGAATTCATATGACTAGTACACAGCTAGATGAAAAAGAATACAGAATTCTCCCAAGGTTCTTTGCATAGGTTGACTGAGGAAATAGAAAGGCAATGGCATAGCTCAAGTATTTTATTCAGCATTGCAGAATTCAATATCTGAAAAAATCTTGAATTGCAGTTTTAAGGTAGCAATTTGAAGTACTTGTTTAAATAGCTCAGTCATTATGTTTCACAGGATAGATGTGTATTGTGTCTTGAAGAATGCAGTAACTTTTCGTACAGATTATTTTATCAAGGTTCTGTTTCTTGATATCAATCAAAAATTAGGAAGGTGTAGTGGAACAAAAAAAACATGCATCAATTCAAATGTTTCAGTTTTTTTTCAAACTGCATCTTCATTAATGGATAGGTTCACCTTTGTGGAAAAAAAAAAGAACAAATGCACATCTTTTAGCAGGTAAAAAAAAATGTGCATTTTCTTTTTAATGGGAGCCTGCAAAGGATTGCACCTGTGAACAGCAGATTGCGGGTCCAATGCAGGACTCCTTCAGATTGTCAGTGTAAGCTGTCTGCTTGTACCTCGTATGAACAGTCAATTAGTCAATTACACAATGACAGGAAGAAACCATTTACAGAACTCACCGAAAAAAAATTGTGACAGTGAGCTCGGGTAGAAGATCCCCAGCTTGCTATCAATAGAGGCGGTGGGTCGGGGAGAGTCTGCAGCAATGGAAACATGTTACATGTACCACCTTAAAAAAAGGGTGGAACATGTAACGTTTCCAAAGGTAAACTTATCCTTTAAATTTTATAATAGAAAAACATCCACAAAAAAAGTACAAAAATATAGAGAGGTTAAGTCAAATACCGTTCTATGTACATCGCATATATGCTCAACAGCCATATCCAGCAGCCAATATAAAATATTCCAGTATGTATTGCAAAAGGACTTGTCATATAAAACATAACTTTCAAGACCTGAGAAGGTTTTAAACTGGAGTAGAGAAACCACTTTCCCTATAAGCAATGTCATGTTATAAAATATAATGAGTTGATACAAAGATTTAGATGAAAAAAAAGATTATCCCAACAGAACACAGAAAGTGAATATAAAATAGACATAGAGCTCTTTGTTTTTACCAGTTCCCACAGGTTCCATTGCGTTTGAAATTTCTTTTTTTTCCCATCTTTATATGCCATTATTTTTTCATATAGATAAATCAAATCCACGTGTCTTTTGCCATAAGTAAGGTTAGGGGTATACCTGCTTTTCCAGTTTCAAACTATCATCAACCTTGAAGTAAATAAAATATTCATGACAATGGATCTGAGGGGAGGTGGAAAACTTTCTATTCCTTTGCTCAATAATGCTTGCTCAGGATTAGCCTTGGTGTACAGTCCAGTCAAATATGATATGAAATGGAACAATGTTTTCCAATAGTTTCAAAGATGAGGGCATGACCAAAGCTCATGGGAGATTGTGCCCACTTGTCCACATACTCCTCAGCATGTGTTATTGCCTTGTTTGATGAATTTGGGTACAGTGCATGAGATTAAGTACCGCCTAAAATTTATTTTTTTGCTCTACTTCCCAGTTAGTTAGACAATGTGAGTATGCTGAATTATTCAAAATAGCCTTGTGCCATTTTTGATCAGACAGATAAATGCTTAAATCATTTTCCCACTTGGTCATGAAGGCTAATTTAGTGAATACTAATTTAGAATGCATAGGATTGTAAAGGGAAATCCCCTTCACTTTTACAGACAGGTTCAGGCGGTTTAACTGTCAGAATAGTGTTATATGCAAGGTATGTGGTCGATTGGCATAAGTTGGGTACTCTCCCTCAGGTATACCATAATCATTATCAAATTTTTCAAATTTGATTCATTTTCCATTTTCTAAAATATCTATTAGCCATAAGACTTCTTTTTCTTCCCAATATGAAAATATTATATCTGGGATGAGGAACTTAAAGGTCACTAAAGGAATTGGGATAGAGACTTGCTTGGAAGGAAATTGTCCCCAAATTCTTCATTTTTTTAAAGATGCAGTTTTAAAGATTTCACATACCTTCAGAAAGGTTTTCAATGTAACTAAATAGACTATGCTTGGTATGTCAAAATCTCACTACATTCCAAGGTTCCTTCCTCAGCACATGTTTCATTTTATTAGAGCCCTTAATTTCAGACCTAGCAAGAAATGAAGAATGTTAAACAATGACTGTCAAGTTTTAAAGCTGAATTCCAGGAATATAAAAAAGGTCTTTGTAGTGGGCCCTGCTCCCCACTGCAAGGGTTAACTGCTAATTTTGCATAGAGAATGATAAATAGGATACCATAATTACCCTATTTCTCGATCATTCAGACTTATTATTCTTTATGTGACAAGTCCCCCAAAGACATGTCCCTTTGTTGCCTGTCTGACCATTGCAGCACTCAGACGCCATCTTGTTCAATGTAGGATCAGCAGTCCTGCATTGTATTGGAGGATGTTGAGGTCCCTCTCAAAATCCAGGATTATCAGATAATGCTCCTGCCTTTTAAAGCTACAGCCATCTAGAAGCTACAACCAATTGACTTTTTTGATATTTTGGAAGATCTGTTCTACAGACCACACAAATGTATGTAGTGAATGGTTTAAGGGTACTGTATATGGGTGAACCTCTAAAAGTAATATTTTATATAGATTTTGTATAGCTATGATTCTATGACATCTTTAACCATTTCTGGAGCAGAACATTTTCCCCCTTAATGACCAGGCAATTTTTGTGATTCGGCACTGCGTTACTTTAACGGACAATTACATGGTTGTGCGACGATGTACCCAAATAAAATGGATGCTTCTGCAACATTAAACCATCTTTTAAACAACTCAATAGAATGAATCATTGCCCAATGCAAATCAAAGTATTAGCAGAACAAGGATTCTGTCCCACAAGGCACTCTGTTTACTATTGCTGCTTGGAGAGCAGTAGTTTTGATTGTGTTGGGGATGTATCAAAGTCCAACGAAAATGCACACACCAATAAGAGACTCAGCACATCACTGTGGGTGCCCGCCTCGGCTCACCACCGCAGAACACAAGGATGTCAAGGAAGAACATGGCCCCACACCACAGCTGAATAAGTGCTTGTTAAAGTTCTTTATTCATCACCAAGTCAGACAGACACATCAGAACAAGGTTGACACGTTTCACACGAACATACCGTGCTTGTTCACACTGATATGGCACAAACACATGCTTTTTAACCACTTGCCGACCGCTGCAAGTACATATACTGCGGCGGTCAGCCCCGGCCAGGCAAAGTGACGTACCGATACCTCACTAGCCTGTCACTGGCTTGTGAGCCAATAGCGGGCGGGCGCGCGCCCGCTGAGGCACATGCCCGCCGCGGCTCGTTCCCTAACAAGTCAGTGCGTGTGACCGGTGGACCCGATGTCCACCGGTCACTCGCGATCGTTCGCCCGGAAGGGAGAAAGGCAAGCGGCTGATGTAAACAAGCCGCCTGTCATTCTCCCCTGTGTAAAAATGGAGATCGCACGGTTCTACTATGTAGGACCGTTGATGTCTGTTTTTACACTAGTAACCATGTCCCATCACAGTTAGAAACATGCCCCTAGGACACACTTAACCCCTCTCTCTCCAATACAGTTAACCCCTTCCCTGCCAGTGTAATTTTTACAGTAACAGTGCATGTGTATAGCACTGATTACTGTGTAAATGTCACTGGTAACCCCAAAAGTGTCAAAAATGTCAGTCAAGGGTCCAATCTGTCCGCCACAATGTCGCAGTACCGCAAAAAAAATCGCAGATCGCTGCCATTATGCGTTAAAAAAAAACAACAAAAATGACAAAAATCTTTCCCTTTGTTAGTAAACGCGATAACTTTTGCGAAAACCAATCAAAATACTCTTTTTGCGATTTTTTTTACCAAACATATGTAGCATAAAACAAATTGGCCGAAAATGTTAAAAATTTTTGATTTTTACTTTTTTTTTGGGGAATTTCATATAAAAAAATGTGAAAAATATTGTTATTTTTGCAAAATTGACGCTGTTTTATTGTTTATAGCGCATGATCAAAAAATCGCAAAGGTGATCAAATACCACCAAAAGAAAGCTCTGTTTGTGGGAAAAAAAGGACGTCAAATTCGTTTAGGTACAGCGTTGCACGACTGCGCAATTGTCCATTAAATTCACGCAGTAAAAAATCGCAAAAACCCCCTGGTCAGGAAGGGGGTAAAATCTCCTGGGGCTTAAGTGGTTAAAGTGCAGGTTCAAAAAGAGACCGCACCTCAAATCACCTGTGTTTAATTTCCGCATGACCATTCCATACTCCGAGTAAAAACATTGGTACAAAAAACATAATTAAACAAATTACACAATGTAGCCACACTGCAGACTCTACATTTTTGGTCTTTTTGTGTTTTTTATTTTTCTTTGTTTTTTTTTTTACCATTATTTCTTTTCATTATACACTTTTTTCTTTTCTTTTATTGACATTATCATGTTTTTTTTCTACTTTATATTATTTAAGAATTTTGTCTGATGATGTTTTTTGTGCCAATGTTTTTACTAGGAGTATGGAATGGTCATGCATTAGCCGGCAATTAAACACAGGTGATTTGAGGTGCGGTCTCTTTTTGAACCTGCACTTTAAAAAGCATGTGTTTGTGCCATATCAGTGTTGTGAACAAGCACGGTATGTTTGTGTGAAATGCGTCAACCTTGTCCTGTTGTGTCTGTCTGACTTGGGGATGAATAAAGAACTTTAACAAGCACTTCTTCAGCTGTAGTGTGCGGCCATGTTCTTCCTTGACATCCATGATTGCTGCATTCACAAAATGTGCAGGTATCTTATTATTTATCCAGCCTGCTGCTGGGAAAGGGGTTTATGAAATGGGCAGGCGTGCAATTACAGAAAAAATATAGGATATTTAAAAATAACTTTTTTTGCTTCCTTAGTTTGCATGCTGTAGTTACTATTAACTTACAAATGGGTTAAAAGGCCTTCTGATTATCAGAAGACACATTTGGTTATTTAGTAAGGCAAAGACAGAAACAATGATATACAGATTCATTTACTACTTCCCACTGACCTGTCGAATATATGTGGCCTCTTGGCAGGTTGGCTTTAATGCTGAGTGGCCAAATATGCAGCCCTAGTTAAACATTTAACTGTGGCTCTCAGCACAATAATGGTCGGATACTAGAAAGCTCCTGATCCATACTTGCGATCTGGAGTTTTCCGATAATATGACCTCTGTGACTGCCAGTCACAGGGGTCACATGCCCGGAACGCCCACCTCCAGGGGAGGACTGGGCCACGGGGCAGGGGGACAATTGCCCCTCGGGCCTCTGATGCCCCGTAAAAAGACTGCACCGTTTCTGCCACAGACATGCCTAAAGGATTCCTGGTGAAGAGAAGTAAAAATTCCCCACCGCTGACCTACTGAGTGTGGGATGGAGACAAGGACAGAGAGCAGCCTCCCCCCCCAGAATTGATGATGTAAACTGTGTCTGAGCAGAGGCCGCTTCCATGCCCCACTGGAAACTCTCCTCCCCCAGCCAGCCCCGAGTTCGGGCCAATGAGTAGAGAGTACCTGGAGTGGAGCTTCAGCCTGGAATGGAGGTCAGGAGAAGGCCAGGAAGAGGGAGAGTGGTAGGAGGGCTAAGTACCTGCACCATGGGCCTCTGGTTTGCACTTGCCCCCTGGGCCAAAAGATGCCAGTCAGCCCCTGCCCGCCTCCACCTCCTGGCATTTAGATCCACTTAAAAGAAGGGGGCGTAAGGAAGGGGTTAATACTTTACATCCAATTACATTTCAGATTGTTGTGGATTACCAATGGACTGCGCATACTGTAGTACATAGGATTGTACCATGAATATCCTCACTTCATACATATGATTGTGTCCTAAGGTAAAAGGGCTGGTAATGTCAAATACTGCCGAAAAGGAGTTGTAACAGCTGAACTTAGATTGCATTATCATTACACCATAGTGCATTCTTCTTGATGAATCATGATGCTTCTACTACCTGCCTATTAATTGCTTTTGTATTTAAATTCTTTCTCAAACCCTAACTGTAGTGAATGAAATACTATAAATGCTTTATGAAGTGTCAGTGGTAACGTCTGTAACACTTATTAAAGAAGTATGTTGTTTGTCAGTACACTGAGAGTGAGTTGGAATTCTCAATTGGGCTGTCTTATTCTGTATACAGATCATTAACTGCCTGAGACTTCCATTTGTCCTGTGACATTGAAGAAGGAAATTATACTTTTTTCCTTTTGGATTTGCTCCAGTACTCAAATTGATTCTACATTGCTATAGTGTCTGTCTCCACTGATGACTTATTGTATCTGATAACTGTGTCAGATATCTTTTTTTTTATTTGAAACATGGCATTACCTATATATTTTAAATGTGTAAAATTGGCCTGTTGTTTTTTTCAATACCAAAATGCATATGTCCTATACTTCTAAAATCATTTGTTACAGAAATATAAATGTAGCCTAGGGCAAAAGCTCTTTGAGCGGGCATTTAAATGTATCTTTTTGTCCAAGTGAAAGGTCACAGGGTAGCAGGATAAGCCAGTCAGGTCAAACTACCCTTGATCTTGAACGTAAGGTCTAACCTGGTCACTCTAAGACAAATCCTTGTTATTTACAAGTCCTTTCAGTATTTCCAGGTCTTTCCAGTCAGACAGCCCAAGTAAGGTATTTATTAAAGTGTGCCCACAGCCTGAAGGATAAATAGCTCTATTCTGTTCTGTTAAAACTTGGCTCTGATTCATGCAATAACAGTGATGTGTAAACCGTTTCTTGCCTTTGACATGCATTTAAAGCTGACCCATGTTGCTACTTTGTACAGACATAGTCATGACATACCATGAGATAAGTCCAATGAGGTGCATGCCACCTTGTGGACTTATCTCTTTAATTTACAACTGACAAGTTTATGGACTTCCCAGAAGATAGCTTCCGGAGGTCTGAAGCTGGACCTTCTCGTGTCAGCTTCTTTAAATGCAGAGTTGATGAAACATCCACGCCTGACCCTCCCCTCATTCTGCCCAATCACAGAAGCCTTTGTATTATGTGAACTCATTCACAAAATGCAGTCTTCTCTGAATGGGCAGCAGAAGAGAGGGGAGAGCATAGTCACTCGGTGTGCTTCTCTCTTCTCAGAGTCCCAAGGGTGTCCTCAGGGAGCACTATAAACCTGTCAGATGTAAATACCAGAGGTAAGTCCAGGAGGTTGCATACCCTGATCAGACTTAATGTGGTTCTAAAGTCTAAATGGTTTTTACCTTAAAGGGTAACTCCACTACCATAGGGAAAAAAATAGCAAATAAAGAAAAAAACAATATAGCTGATACAATTGCGACACAAATCATATTGTAATTGAATGTTATTAAAATGACCTTTTCTTTTCAATCAGCAGCTGTTGTAATTTTCTGAAAATATAATGCAATATGGCTACGTGGAGCTGTTCTGTACATAGAATGTATACTGACCACACCCCAGAAACATAATTTCCTGCTTGTGTGATTGGCTCACCAATTTTCCCAGAAGTCTGATTAAGATACAAGTCAGATTTCTGGCATCACCTGCAATAAAAATATCATTTTTGGTGAGATACTCCCAATAGGAATACGTCTAAAGAGATGCGGCCCAGCAGATTTCTTCATTAGAGCGCTGCAGCTTCCACAGCTAATTATGAAACCACTCCCATTAGACCCACTCAGCACAGGGGCACAGAGGAACAAATAATGATTTCTTCAGAATAACAAAAAGATAGGAATCTGCAACAAAGTTTGTTACATTCCTTGTAATGTACAGAGATCACCCAGAGGGCAATGTTTTTTTCTCAACAAAAGTGGAGTCACGCTTTAAGCATTCTCTGCATTAGGGTAAAAAAAAAAACACTTCTTGTTCCCACCTTTCTAAACATTTACCTGACACCTTTCACAATCCAGGTCCCAGCTGCAGTCATGCCATTCTCTCTTCTTAGTCTCAGAGGAGAAAGTGCCAGCAAGGGACTCCAGAAGAGGGGTTAAGGGACCACTCTGTGCAATATTGTTACACAGGGCAGGTAAGTATAACTGCTTTTCTTAATTCAGCTTAAAAAAAAAAAGGACTTTAAAGCGGTAGTAAAAATAGCCACCCAAATTGTGAAAATGAACATAGCCATTACAAAATAGCTTTTTAACTCAATGTACCTGAATAATTATTATGATTATTGTCTTCCGCATCCATACTGTATGTTACCTTTCTGTCGGTAATGAACAAAATCGTGCGAGAGTACACCCCATTCTCAACTGCACACAGGGCCGGACTGGCCTACCGGGATACCGGGAAACGTCCCGGTGGGCCGCCGGAGCTGGGGCCGCTTTAAGATGGGGCCGCTTTAAGATGCGGCCGCTTTAAGCATTGGGACCGCGCCGTGATGATGGCCGCTGCAGCCCCGGCCCCCGCTGTGCTCCAGTGACGGATTATACTCTCTTAGTCTTTCCTACGTCAGCCGCTATGAGCGGCATGACGTCACAACCAGCGGGAGCGGCTGCGCGGCGGTGGATCATCTGACTGACTGCAAGACGGTCACGGCGCCAGCCGATCCCTCCCACACAGACGCCAGCAGCATGATCGCAGGTCACACTGTCTGACTGAGAGTGACTGAAGGAGCGGAGCGGAGAAGAGCCTGAGACAGCACAGCCAGGCAAGAGTAAATGGGCTGGGGCCTGGGGGATCTCGTCCTCTTGCATTTTGGGGGGGAGAATCAGCATTTTAGGGCCCCTAATGCTAACCTACTCCCTCCCCCTAATACAATGCTGACCCACCCCCCCTCATACAATGTTTATCTGCCATCCCCCTCTGGGGCCTCCTCCCCCTAATACAATGTTGATCCCCCCTCCCCCTAATACAATGCTGTTCTCCTCCTCCTAATACAATGCTAACCCCCCTCCCCCTAATAAAATGATGACCTCCCCCTAATACAATGCTGACCCCCCCCAAATTTAGGGGGAGGGAGGGGAAACAGCATTGTATTAGGGGGAGATCATCATTTTATTAGGGGGAGGGGGGTTAGCATTGTATTAGAAGGAGGGGAACAGCATTGTATTGGGGGAGGGGGATCAGCATTGTATTTGGGGGAGGGGGCCAGGGGGGTCAGTAGTGTGTTAGGAGGAGGGGGGAGTCAGCATTGTATTAGGGACAGCGGGGTGGGGGGGTCAGCATTGTATTAGGGGGGTCAGCAGTATATTAGGCGGGTGGGAGGGGGATCAGCAGTGCATTAGGGGGAAGGGCCTGGGGAGAACAGCATTGTATTAGGGGGAGAGTGCCAGGGGAGGGGTCAGCATTGTATTAGGGGGAGAGAGCCTGGGGGGGGGCTGCATTGTATTAGGGGGAGGGGGGATCAGCATTGTATTAGGGCCCCTAATAATTCTGACATCTCCTGTACTATGTTCGCACAGCCCCTGACATCTCCTGTACCATGTCCGCACAGCCTCTGACATCTCCTGTACCATGTCCACACATCCTCTGACATCTCCTGTACCATATCCGCAGCCTCTGACATCTCCTGTACCATGTCCGCACAGCCCCTGAAATCTCCTGTATCATGTCCGCACAGCCTCTGAGAACTCCTGTACCATGTCTGCACAGCCCTTGACATCTCCTGTACCATGTCCGTACAGCCTCTGACATCTCCTGTACCATGTCCGCACAGCCCCTGACATCTCCTGTACCATGTCCGCACAGCCTCTGACATCTCCTGCACCATGTCCACACAGCCTCTGACATTTCCTGTACCATGTCCACAGCCCCTGACATCTCCTGTACCATGTCCACACAGCTTCTGACATCTCCTGTACCATGTCCACACAGCCTCTGGCATCTCCTGTACCATGTCCACACAGCCTCTTACATCTCCTGTACCATGTCCACACAGCCTCTGACATCTCCTGTACCATGTCCACACAGCCTCTGACATCTCCTGTACCATGTCCACACAGCCTCTGACAGCTCCTGTACCATGTCCACACAGCCTCTGACATCTCCTGTACCATGTCCACACAGCCTCTGACATCTCCTGTACCATGTCCACACAGCCTCTGACATCTCCTGTACCATGTCCACACAGCCTCTGACAGCTCCTGTACCATGTCCACACAGCCTCTGACATCTCCTGTACCATGTCCGCACAGCCTCTGACCATTTCCTGTACCATGTCCGCACAGCCCCTGACATCTCCTGTACCATGTCCGCACAGCCTCTGACATGTCCTGTACCATGTCCGCACAGCCTCTGACATGTCCTGTATCATGTCCGCACAGCCTATGACATCTCCTTTACCATGTCCGCGCTTTTACCACTTTTAACTAGAATTTGCTCTTTTATATATAAAGCCCTATATGCTTTCATATCTATCTTATCTATGTATAGTACACTCTTCAAATTTGCTTTAAAATGTATGGTTTTCCCTTTTATGAACAAGAATGTTATGCTGTTGGGCCGGTATAATAATGCTATGGTGCTGGTATGAAAATTTTTTCCAGGGCTGAATTTTATTCCCAGTCCGGCCCTGACTGCACATTGCGTATTTCAGGAAGTTGAGAATGGGGGATGTACTCTCGTGGGATTGCAATGCAATGCAGCCACCGCATCTGAAGGAAAGGACTTGGCATGCAGTAAATCATTGGAATACGCCGGTGACACCATTAAAGTCAAGACCATTAGAATAATACAGAATGGGAAAGGTTAGACAAATTGTAAAAATAGCACCATGTAAATTTTTAAATAATTTATAATTTTAATGGAGTAAAGTCAAACTATAGAGTGTACAACCATAAAAATAGCCCTAACTCTCTGGACTGGCTGGACAAAATTTTAAATCCTTACCAGTTAAAAAAGCTACAAAGCATATATAGGCCAAGGACAAGGTCATCTAGAGCCCAGGGCCAACATGCCTAACAGACAAATCCCCCCCCCCCCCCTTCCAACTTTCCCCCTCCTAGCACAAATACCATCCAATCATTCCTACTAGCACAAACCCCCCCAACACAAATGCCCTCCCCCCTCTACTATATCACCTATTCTAGCACAGATCCTCTTCCCCCATCCCCCTTCAAACACAAATCGCCCACCTTTCCTGGTACACACACCCGAATTTCCCCCTCCTGGAACATTTCTTACCCCCTGCTGCCCCCTAATTTCCCCCACCTAACACAAACCCCCCCCCCACATCTCCATGTGGCACCCCCACACCTCACATGATACCACAGTGTCCAGGGCAGCTGTCCCTGCTGCCCACCCCTTGCCCCGGCCCTGCATATAGCCATAAATATGAGTAATACCTGACCAATGAAAGTGTATGTATAGCCAAATCTTTTTTTTTTTTTTGGTTAGTTTTGGATAGAGTAAGAAGGGGTAAATCCATTTTCTTTTACTATGTATTGAACATTCCTGCTTCACCAACATGGAAAAGAGAAAAAAAAATGTCTTTAATTTAATTAAAAAAAAAAAGTATATATATATATATATATATATATATATATATATATATATATATATATATATATATATATATATATATATATATAACGTTATAATGCTTTCCCTGCTTTGATTAGAACTTTTTTAGTGCACCAAAATATCCATAATTCCCATGTGAAACCATCCAGTGCATCATTAGAGTCAGTAATGAGTACAGTTACATGCATAAGGTGTACAGTAATGCTAGCTTCATGCTTCTCTTTTTCAAATCAATCACTATGTAATTGTCACATGTCATGAAGTAATTCTGCTTTGGACAAGGAACTTGAATACATATCTGCAATCAATCACCAACTGTGCATGTAAATATTAGCTTAATGTACAGTGCTATAAGATTTCTCAACAAAGCCAGGTTTCTGCTGAAACAGACTGTAATTAAGACTGTAATTATTAAGAATTAAGAAAAATAAAAAAACAAGTAAAACCAAAAACCCATATGTTTGCCATTTATTAAAATAAATGTTGCATGGTGCATTTAGAATTATGGCTCAGCACAAACTATTTTTAATTCAGTTATAAAAAAAAAAACAAAAGAGAGGGAGATGGGAGATGAAGAAGGGGAAGAGAGAGAATATGAGAAAGAGGAGCAGGGGAGATGAGAAGAGGAAGGAGAGAGAGAGCAAAAGTAAAACAAAGCAAGAGATAACTAAAATAGCAACAAGCAAATAGGTTTTCAAATATGTTATAAAAGATAGCTGAACATTCCTGATTTGGGGAAAATCAAAACAAGTTGGTTCCAAGTCTGACAGCTAAGGGATGTTGTCAGTAGATGTATTAAAAAAAAAATCCATTATATAAATTGATTACTTTATTAAGTAATAGTAGCTCTATACTTTTTACTTAAAAATATGTTAAAGTGTTACTAAAGCTAGACCCTGCATTCACTATATCTGGTCTCCCACAGCACGCAGAACATGGAAATTCAATTATTTTAGTAAATATAAACTGCTAAATACATTTTCTCATCAGCATTTAGAGCAGTCTTGTGACTTCTAACAGTGTCCAGCCAAGCACTGGTTAAAGTTGTAGGAGGAGTTTTCTGACTATCCCATGAGGCTGCATGAGCCTGACCCTCTGTCTAGACAGTGCTGATTGGCCCTGTGCTGATCACATGCACCCTCCCAAGAAAAAAAAAAGAAAAACCTCTCTAGCAATGCACACCAAACTGAGCATGTGCAGCCTGACTCCATAGACTCTGTGTTATCAGAAAATTATTAGGGGACAGTGGAAGGAGTGGAGGATCAGAGAAGACAGGATCAAACAGCATTTTTACACAATGCAGAGGATTAACCCCTTAGGTTACACAGTGAGTATAACAAGCGTGCTTTACTGCATTTACAGACTGATTTTACTGTTGTGGGTTTAGTAACACTTTAACCACTTTACCACTGCTCACTAGAGCTCTACTGCGGCAAAGTGGTTCGATAATGTCTGGCGACGTAGACCTACGTCACCAGACATTCCCCTCTCTCGGCAGCGCGCACGCGCCGCCGGAGGCTCATTCCCACTGTATTTAGTCACAGCGGGAGTCGGGCCAGGGGAGGAGCAGCGGCGATCGCCGCTGCTCTTCCCCGATCGCCGGGGAATCGAGTCTGGAGATCCGCCCGCTTGTGTAAACAAAACGGGCGGATCTCCTAAGTGACAGGCAGTGTCAGATTGCAGGGTTCAGCATAGCTGAACCTGCGATCTGTCCCTGTGTCACTCAGTCACCTCCCCCCACACATGTCAGTAAGCACCAGGCATACATTAAATAAAAAAACACCAAAAAATGACAGAAATCTTTCCCTTAGTTAGTAAACGCAATAACTTTTGCGCAAACCAATCAAAATACGCTTATTGCGATTTTTTTTTACCAAACACAGGTAGCGGAAAACAAATTGGCCTAAAATGATAAAAAATTTTGATTTTTACATTTTTTGGGGGGAATTTCATATAAAAAAATGTGAAAAATATTGTTATTTTTTCAAAATTGTTGCTCTTTTTTTGTTTATAGCGCAAAAAGTAAAAATCGCACAGGTGATCAAATACCACCAAAAGAAAGCTCTATTTGTGGGGAAAAAAAAGGACATAAATTTTGTTTGGGTACGGCATTGCATGACCGCGCAATTGTCAGTTAAAATTGCACAGTGCTGAATTGCATAAAGTGGCCCAGACGTAAGACAGCAAAATCCTCCGGTGGTAAAGTGGTTAAATACAAATACATAAATGTATACCTTTATATACACTGTAAATATACTATAAAGATCAAATCTGTAGCAATGACAGATGAGTTTCCAGATGCAGGACACATACCCTGGATCTTTTGTAAGGTGGTCTGGGACTGCAGATCTCAAAAAGCTATCTTTGTCCTTTTGTTTGAGGAAGGGAGCATGTCTCCCAAAACACGTTAGCGGTCCAAGTACAGGGACGTGTCCTCCTCCACATAGTGGTTGACATGGATATGCGATTTTACTCTTCATGTTTGTGAGTATGTTTTTGGCGTTTTACTACATTTTTTAAAGGTGCTGAAAGGTAATGCACTAGGCGTTTGCGCCTTCATTTTTGTCTGCTTTCAGCGTTTTGGAGTGTCCCCACTCAAGGACAGCAGCATGCCTAAAATTCCTAACAGAGTGAGCGCTTGGGTTATATAGACGTTTGGAGAAACCTACCAGGTACTGTCTCCACAACATCAGCAACATTTTCTTTCTTTTTTTTTCTCAATAAAATGCTTTATTTAGTAAAAAAGAATGAAGTTACAAGTTGCTTCATCAAAAAATAACAAAACATTGTGTATACAAGTTTTCGTAACATTTGTAACATAAGGCATTAAACAGGTTGTACATTGGCCTACCAGATAAAATGTTATGCTCAGATAATAACGAAAATTCAGGTAGTTATAGAGATGTAGACGTAGTAAAGTCTCTTAAGGGAAAACTGTAACAAAGACAAAAGAGAACTCGTGCACAATAACTGGTAAACCGGTATCCTATGAAGTAAGTGGTCAAAGACCAACAAAGCCTCCTCAGGACGGGAGGTACAAGATAGAAGAAAAGGAATAAAGAGGTAAGGAAGGTACAGAAGAAAACAAAAGGTTGGGCATAAGAGTAAGGAGAGAGTTGAGGGGAGGGAGAGGGGCGACACCGCTCTCAAAGTTCATATCTCAGATACATCCATAATCCAGAAACTAAAAAGGGGCTGATTAAAAGGACCTCAGTTAAGTATATTCCTAGGAAAGAGAAAAAATTAGCCAAGGGTACCACATTTTGTGAAACTTATCATTTCTCTCAGCTTTAATCCCGACTGTCTCCTCCATCAAGTAAATCTGAGAGACCTTCCAGCCAGCCAACAACTGAAGGTACTCGCTTAGAGTTCCAATGAATTGGTAGAATAGCCTTTGCTGCGTTTAGCAAATGTCGTACAATAGAGTTTTTGTATTTTTTAAAAGATAGTTTGTTAATGTGTAGGAGATATGTGTGGGCATGGAAGTCCAAGCAGATGCCCGTTATATGCTCAATCAATGAGCTATGGTGCGCCAAAAGCCCTGTATCAGGAGGCAAAGCCACCAAATGTGTTAAAAGGTGCTTCTTGCTGAGCCACATCTCCAACACTGATCAGAGAGGTGGGGGAACCATCCCTTCATTTGAACTGGCGTCCTGTACCACTGCGTCCTGACCTTATATGCTATTTCTTGCATTCTAACTTTAAGCTTAGTGAAATGTGACTAGCTGGGTGAAGTACAGAAACTAAACCCCAACTTTGATTGGCAATTGACAAAAAAAAAAAAAAAAAAAACAGACCGACTCTAATTATAAACACCAACAATAATGTAGAAATCAAGTTCCTCACATCCCTAAATAGACCCCCCGCTGTTACAGGTATCCAATGATTGGGTAAATAGGTAGGTAATACACATTTTAGGAAATTTAAATAGTTCTATAAAATAGAGATATTTAAAAAACGAAAAAAGCACTGCATATCATGGTAAATATTAAGGTGCACTATAGTCTAAAATTCATTCTGAGTTTTATGCATAGTCACAGAAAGAATACCTGCACTGTCCACCAGCACTCCTTGATGCCACTTATTGGCCATTATTATCTCCATTAAAAATACCTTTAATCAATATCGAAAACTCCTGATGACGCGTTGGACGCGAAACAGCCATAGAGCTATTACCTCAATACCTAAGGTCCAGCTATCACTCCATTATTTGAAGTGGTGGCTCTTGATGTGAGTCTTTTATACTATCATTGTGTTTTATTATATGCACACTGTACTGGCTTGTCAGTGTTACAGTGTCAGTGTTGGCAATTTTGGCTCTGAGGAAGAGGGTCCTCCCTCGAAACGCGTAAGCCACATCAGGTTTTGAGGACGCCATCAGTAGAGAAGTGTCCTGGAAGTGAGCGGTGGCCATTTCCTATATGCTTGTTCATATGCTACGCTTGTGAGTATATTGTACGCTACCCTTCTTTGATTTTAATAAACTTTTAAGTGGTAATGCACAAGGTCGGTGCGCCCTTCTCTTGTTGTTTTCTTGTAGTGTCTTTTGGATACCCTTGGTCCTGAGGGGGGCAGCAAGACCACTTCATTTGTGTCATAAAACCGCCTAGAAAATCCACCTTCCCGCATACCACTTGAGCACAGGAGAGATATTGTTGTTTTTTGGAAATCATTGCACTGTACTGGCTTGTCAGTGTTACAGCATTTTATTAAAATTTCAACTTTTAATTTCGTACTACACCATGAGCCTCTTCTTTTTATTTGAACTCTCTCATATGATGTGCTGAGCTGTCTAATCTGCCAGAGGGTGTCCTTGTGGTCAGAAGTCATCGATAACCCAGGCTTCCAGAGATCATAAGGTTTATTGTCACATACCCTATTGCTGTCCTATAACATAGATAGCATTTGGCTCTGATGAGTTTGAAATTCACTTATACGGTGGTGGACACAGCTACACGTGTGATCTTATATGATATACCATTGCACTGGGACACTTCCTATGAATATTTGAGTGAACATTCTTTGAATTTCAATTGTTATATTGTATGTTATAACCCATCACTGGGACACTGTATATATTTTATGCACTTTAATATGGTTGCACTTTATTCTATTTGAGCGCTGCAATTTTTTGTACCTTTGATGTTTTATTGTATGTATATTTAGCACTTTTATGCTAGCAGCTTTTCACTCAAATTATTAGCGCTGATTCCCATTCCCATGTTTTTTTCATCGATATTGAAAACTGTTGACAAATCCTAATATGTTTTGCACATTAAAAATGTCTGCTTGCTTATAGGGTGGTTGCTAGAAAAATAAGAAAATCATGTGCCTGTTAGGTCGCTGACAGCATTGGAGGGGGCAGTACAATTAAGCTGCCCTTTATTTCAAGCAGGTGGCAGTAATATATAGTATAGGTGGAGCAGGGATATTGTGTAAACCATACCCTAAAGTTGACTGTACAGTTTTTAAATTGGTGCCAAAGAAGCTCCCAATTAACACTAATGCCTCGTACACACGCAACGATTGTTGGCCGTGAATTTTCGGCCAACGTCCGATCGGCCGATAGTCGGCTTGTTAGTATGATGCTTCCGACAACCGACTGCGACTTTTCGGCCGAACAAAATCTGGTGTGCATGTTATAAAATTTTGTTGATTGTTCGTCAGTCAGTACAGATTTCGGCAGAGAAAAATCAGATGAGCAAGACTAGGCATGCTCAGAGAAGAAAAAACACACGGAAAGTAAACCAGCACATGACATCACTTCTGAAGTTGATTGTTGTTGGCCGAAAAAATTTGTGTGCAGTCTAGAGCACATTTCAACCAACACAACAACACTGGACAAAAGACGGCCGATCGGTCGGCCGATAATCGTTGCGTGTGTACGAGGCTTAAGGCTAGCCTCAATGCACTCCATACGTGAAGCCCACCATATGCTCCAGCTAGAATATGAAGTCACCAGCTGTTCCACAGGTAAGCAAACAGTGGTCCAACAGTATCATCAAACTCCTTGACATTTGTGGTCAGCCCTCAGCACAGTTTTGGTATTAGCATTGTGGAAATGTTGGACAGCTGGCTTCACCAGTTCTCTAAATAATTTTACTAGTTGATCCTGAAACATCTCAACTGCTATCTGAAGTCCCAATTTCACGGCACCCATGCACCTGCACTATTTATTTGAACTATGTCAAAATTTATAAAATTATCACATGCAACATTTTCTTACTGCATTTCCTAAGCAAAAAAAAAGGAGAATTAATTCAGCTTACAAATTAGCATTTAGATGAAAATAAAACAAAAAATAATTCTTTATTCTGTGATTATATTTAATGTATCCAAGGGTGTCCCTTATGTATTTTAAAGACATCCCTGCATTTGGTGCCAGAGAACAAGATTAATTTTCCGGCACTTTAGAAATCTTAAAACACAAGAACCAATCACAGAAGAAATATATCACAAACCTTCAGAATATTTTACTCTTAACAAACAGCCTGTCCTTTAGAAAAAAAGCTTGCACTATTGTTTACACCACACATATGGTCTAGCAGATATTTTCTGCTACTCTGGGATTTGTCAAAGATGTAATGGGAAGCAGCACTGCTGTAAGCTAGAACTGATCTACTGCTTATGCTTCTCTGCAAACCTAATAGGAACCTGTGCAGTCCCTAATACGTGGTAAATAACACAATAAACTTCAGCTAACTCTGCTGACCCTAATAACACCCAGTAGGTTGAAATATCTTAATTATTAATGCTAGAAAGTGATGGACAAGCTTGGCACTTGCTATCATGGGATTGTGTTTTAAATAAATTGGCCTAGAGTGCTGTGATTTGGGGAAATCTGCAGCTTGTATATAAAATATTTGGAATATGTAATGAGGAGTCAGCAGTACTCTTCATTACTTTGTTAGCAATAAACGTTTGGACTCGAAATATTAAACCATCATTACTGCCAATGCATGATCACATTTTAGCTTGGTTCATTGTGGACATACACTATATTACCAAAAGTATTGGGACACCTGCTCTTGCACACACATGAACTTTAATGGCATCCCAGTCTTAGTCCATAGGGTTCAATATTGAGTTGGCCCACACTATGCAGCTATAACAGCTTCAACTCGGGGGGCGTGGCCGGCGCGGGACCTTGATGGCAGCTTGATCCATCGCTCCGGCTCCAGGTCTCCGCATCCAGCGACATCCGCACGTCTACAAGCGGCATCCAGCCTTTCCTTTTACTGGGCAGCTACACCCTATCGCCCCTGCTCCAGCAGCCATGGCCGGGAAGCGGAAAAACGAAAAAGGACCAAAGAAACTGACGGCCTTCTTCCCGCCGCCATCCCGGAGCGGCCGACAAGATGGCGCCGGCAGCTCGGGCCTTGCCGCTCCGGAGAGACAGCAGGCACACTATTCGGATCTACCGGACGATCAACCTCCCTGCGATCCTCCGCAGATAGGTACAGTGTCCCCCCGCACTCCTGAACCCTCCAGCCCTATGTGCAGCAGCCCAGCCAAATCCAAGCCCTGGCTTGACACCCAGGCCCAGGCCTCGCTCTTAGGCCGCACCACCTCCTCTCTACTGCCAGTATCCCTGGGGGTCTCTCCTATTGCCGCCTTCCCTACTGTGGGACAACCCATACTGGACACTGCCCTAAAAGACATGATGTTTGCACTCCATACTTCTTTGCAATCAGATATAGTGGCATTAGCTAACAGATTCACTGCTGAAGTCCACTCCCTGGGGGATAGAGTCCATAATGTGGAGTCCTCCATGTCTGACATGGTATCTATAGTAAATGAACTAGTTGAGGCACATGATGAAAACGTATCAGAACGCCAGTGGCTCAAAGCGAAAATAGCAGATCTAGAGGAACGCTCTAGAAGAAACAACTTAAAGATCCGGGGCATCCCTGAGTCAGTCCTGCCAGCAGAGCTACAGAAATTTGCCCTGGAAGTTTTCTCCACAATCCTTCCTGAAGCTACCCCTCTGGACTTAACCATTGACCGCATACACAGGGTTCCTAAACCTCCATTCCTGCCTCAGCACACTCCCAGAGACACCCTGTTACGGGTGCACTTTTACCACATCAAGGAGTCCATACTGCAAAAATCTAGATCATTGGGCCAACTTCCCGACCCATATGCCACTATACAAATATTCGCCGACCTCTCCAAGCACACGCTGGACATGAGGCGGCAGTTGTCCACTATAACGAAGGCACTTAGAAACCACAACCTTCCCTATAAATGGAAACATCCTTCTAAAATAGTGGTGGAGAGAAACGGATCATCTCATTCCATTACCAACCTAGAGAGAGGCTTGTCATTACTACAAACGTGGGGTATCATCCCCGAAGCTGCACACCCGGCTGGGGCCAAGAAACCCCCAAGTAAACTCCCTCAGCAATGGCACACTGTGCCCCACCATAACCTGAGAGACACTTGATTTCATCCACTGATTTCCAAGTCTGGCTTTTTCTGGTTAAGATTGTTTTTTTTTTGCATTACTCTGGATGTCTACCAAGCAGATTGGATATTCCTGGACCACCTAGCCTGCTTGGCTGATTAACTGTTCCACCCCCACCAGGAGACGGTCATTATGCCAACGATCTCCTTATCGTTTTTCATGTTGTTATGTTCTACCTTCTGTTGTTTTTTGTTTCTCCCCTTCCCATCTAGCAGGCACCCTTTTACCTATGTCGATGTAACCACTACGAAAGTCAACCACACGCATACCCTTAGACCTCAATGACAGTTAAAATCCTGTCACTGAATGCTAACGGCTTGAACCATCCAGCCAAAAGAGCTTCTTTGTGGCGTACAGCATTGAGCCACAAGGCACAGATAGTCTGCGTTCAAGAGACTCATTTTTTGGACTCACACACTCCCTCCTGTGCACATAAGGATTTTCCCAACATCTTTACTGCATCTTGCCCAAAAAAGAGGAAAGGAGTATTAATAGCCATACACAAGTCTGTAGACTTTTCCCTCCTATCCTCCATCGTTGACCCCAACGGACGATTCCTTATACTGATATGCTCCATAGATGGACTGCCGCTCACCATTGCCTCTGTTTATGTTCCCAACGTTCATCAGCTGAGATTTCTCAATCGCACAATCAAAACTATTAGACAGCCCAGAAAGGATCTCTGATACTGTGCGGGGACTTTAATTTGCCACCGGACAGGTCCCTCGACTCTACTGCCAGCTCCACTAGGCTCCAGCCCTCGTTACAAGGATTCATCCACAAGCATGACTTGTTTGATGTGTGGAGGTGTCACCACCCCTCCGACAAGATGTTCTCTCACCATTCTGCTGTTCATAACTCGTATGCTCGTATTGACGTAATTTTGGTTAACAGCTTCAACTCTTCTGGGAAGGCTGCCCACAAGGTTTAGGAATGTATCTATGGGAATGTTTGACCATTCTTCCAGAAGCGCATTTGTGAGGTCAGGCATTGATGTTGGACAAGAAGGTCTGGCTCGCAGTCTCCACTCTAATTCATCCCAAATGTGTTCTATCAGGTTAAGGTCAAGACTCTGTGCAGGCCAGTCAAGTTCCTCCACCCCAAACTCGCTCATTTATGTCTTTATGGACCCTACACTGGTGTGATGTCATGTTGGAACAGGAAGGTGTAATCCCCAAGATTTTCCCACAAAGTTGGGAGCATGAAATTGTCCAAAATGTCTTGGTATGCTGACACCTTAAGATTTCTCTTTACTGGAACTAAGGGGCAAGGCCAAACCCCAAATAAACAACCCCACACCATATACCCCCCACCAAATGATTTGGACCAGTGCACAAAGCAAGGTTTATAAAGACATGAATGAGCTAGTTTGGGGTGGAGGAACTTGACTGGCCTGCAGAGTCCTGACCTCAACCCAAAAGAACACCTTTGGGATAAATTAGAGTGGAAACTGTGAGCCAGGCCTTCTCGTCCATATCATTGCCTGACCTCACAATTGCGCTTGTGGAAGAATGGTCAAAAATTCCCATAGACACACTCCTAAACCTTGTAGACAACCTTCCCAGAAGAGTTGAAGCTGTTGTAGCTGCAAAGGGTGGGCCAACTCAATATTGAACCCTACGGACTGGGATGCCTTTAAAGTTCATGTGCGTGTAAAGGCAGGCTTCCCAATATTTTTGGTATTATAGTGTATAATGTGAGTTAATAAACGTAATATACAGACACTATATACTTCAGTGTAAATTGTACCTTTATTTCAGAAGAATTACCTTGAAAAATGTGCTAAACTGACAGTTTTCTACTACTGCCCTAGTCACCGCTGTTGAATTTCTCTAAAAAAAGAATGCAGCCCTGGACCATTGCATGAAGGAACTTAGAAAAACAGTGTGATCCTCACATCTTAAGTCATTTATTATAAAGTAAAACAAAAACCAATCAATATTAATTATAAAAATGTAAAAAAAAAAAAACAAGTTTAATGGTTGAAAGGACAATGTTATCAGGTCATCAAGGCTTGGTAGTTTCAAATTAGGCACCATTTTCTAAGTAATGGAGGTACAGATCAGCCATTCAGCTCTGAGCTTTTGAGGGGAAGCATAAGGAACACCAAATACAGGTATCCAGCGGCAGCAGAGATGACCAGCTCAGTGTAGCTGTACTTGGGAAACTAGAATCAAACTATGATTAGACTTAAGTTTATTAATATACAACACTTTTTCAACACCAACAGACCATAGGCAAAGTAAAAGTAAAAAATAAACGTGACAGTAAGTCCCCGTTTACACTGGGGCGACCTGTCAGGCGACCTGGTTGCCTGACAGGTCGCCGTAGGTCGCCTTCCATAGAGAAGCCTCGGACCCGTTCTAATAGGAGCGACACAAGTCCCGGCAAGTAGCGTCGCCCCAGTGTGAACGGGGCCTATAGCAAAACCAGACCAACAACCTATCTATAATACACTACATACAAATAGAGGGATACTGACATAAACATTGCAAGACCAGAACTGGGACTGGAAACAAGGGTAGCAAAGATTTGGTAACAAGATTCAGGATGAGGCAGGGATCAGGATAATCAGCAAACAGGGATATAGCTAACACTTAAGCACTATTGCAACTCAAGATTGGGGTTTTATACCTTCACAGCAAACAGCATTAGATGGAGCCTAATTACTGGGAACTGCTGGCTGCTGGGAGACACCCACTGGTGGCCACCGGAACTGTGGCCTACAGCTCTGGGAACCACAGTGCCACCAGCAGGCTATCTAGGTCCTCTCAGTCCGCCACCCCCCTGAAGAAGTGGCATCCGGATGCTCCACTTGGTCTTAGTCATAATAGCCCATGTTTCTTGAACTGGATACGCTTAAAAACAAGAAGATCTTTCATCAACCAGGTCTGAATATTTTCCAGACTTTTCGATCAGCCTGCAGGATACCCCAATGCCAGGGTCTGACAACTGGCTAGGTGCCCTACCACTGGGATCTGGAAGCTGGCATGGGGGCTCTGCCACTGGGGTCTGGGAGCTGGCTGGTTGCCCTGCAGATCAGAGCCTTTAGAAGGCGCAACACTTTTGCAGTTCAACAAGGCAACTCAGTGCTGGGCTCCCATGAGCCACCTGAAGTCTTAAAACTGGAGTCCCTAGCCCATATGGGTACAGTGATGCCAGGGTTTCCACATATGAACTCCTAGTCTGGTAGCTAGAAAATTCTTTGCATTTTAACAGCCACTCATGTCTTTCCAAGGCACTGGTTGCCTAATCTAGCAGAGATTATAACTAAGTCAGGACAAAGCTGTAATGAAACTGTCCTTTCCCAAAACACCTCTTCTACTGGTGCCATTATAGTGAGTTCAGTTATTGTATTCAGAGTTGATGTCTGGACCACTAGGCTTTGGCACAACAGAAGCAAAGGGCTGCAAAAGGAAGGCAAGGTGGCTGTAGGAATCTTGGACCAGATGGATAACTCATTCCAGATATGCAACAAACATGGATGCTCACAGGTATCAGACACAACAGCTGACGAGAGCCTAACCCTAGTTCTAGAGGCTGACTGGCTAGTGAGCACCAGATCAGCAGTGGCAGGCTGAGCAGCAGGCTCATGACCAACATAGGATGGTCAAGAGAAAGGGGGGATATGCCCCCAAAACATGGTCATCATGGCAACCATATAAAATACACCAACCTAGTGCATTGTCCTGAGATAAATATTTTGTTATAAAAACATGGTAAGTATTATACTCACACTGTCACAATTGTTAAGAGCACATCACAGGTAAAAGCACATTGTGTTAGCCCTGGTCCATGTCATCACTGCCCCTGATGGCTGGAGATGTACATGACATTGTTCCCACTGTTATTAAGGCTTTTCCTTATACCAGACATACGAAGTTCACTATGACTGTTACAAAACCTAACATGTAGAGGGCAGATCTTAACAGGGGCCACTTATATTCATTAATATTTGTTATTCAGTACATAATATTTGTTTTTGACTCACATAGTTGATATCCAGATGCTACCTGATAGAGTTAAAAGAATTATTAGTAATTACTCAGGCCATCAGGGGCAGTGATGACACGGACCAGGGCTATCATGGTGTGCTCCAAGCTGAAGCGCATCACATGACCGGAATGTCGGTCGGAGTCTGCGGTCCCAGTGAGGGCTGAAATGCAGAGCACATCTGAACTTCCGAGGTGGCAAGCGTGGAGTGCGTTCCAGACGCAAAAAACAGGAAGATAGTCTGGTCTTCACAGTGTTGGGGTGCAGCGATCGTGAGGTACTTGTGTCATGAGTCTGGAGAGTGCTAGAGTGGGGGAATGATCATAGCTTAACAGCCTAATAGCCTACAGGACTAGATGGAAAACGTCAGTTGAGGTACCTCAGACATTGAAACAAATGGTCTATGATTGCTGATTTGATGTTTGCATCCAGAACTCACATGTATTTGGGTGGACTGTGTTTAGGTGGTGACCAATAATATAGGGATGACCTCTGGTTGAGATTTATGTGTGTATGTGGGTGTGCACATACGCATGCACATATGTGTACACATATCTATTCGTTTATATTTTACAAAAAATATCTTTTTTTTTAATTGTGATGCTATTCGTGCCCAGGGGTTGTTGATGTCAGTAGCTACCCCACCTAAAGAGGGCGGGTCGGTAACACCCACATTTAGAACATTTTTTGTCATTCTGCTCTGTATAAATGAAGGGTGTTGGTAGTCTTTTCGTGTGACTCTGAAGAAGAGGGACTCCTCAAAACACGTTAGCACGCGGGGGTCTTCAGTTTCTGTTGTATCTGTTATACATGTTGACACAAACTATGCTGAGATGCTGATGTGCTTTTAACAATTGCAACTTTGTGAGTATAATACTTACCATGTTTTTAATACAATAAATTATTTGTTTCAGGATAATGCACTAGGTCGGTGCGCCCTCTGTGTGTTTTTATATGGTTGCAGTGTTATAGACTTCCCCAAGTCTTTGAGGGCAGCAAGACCATGGCTTGCCACTTTCAAGCGTAATGAAGATTTAAACATACCCAACTGGAGGGGCCATTTTACTAAGCGCAGGAGGCATTGTGTTTGTGACAGTCTCAACGGTCATCATGACAACCTGCTATGTGAGGTGTGGGAGACACCCATGATTCACTCTGTCAGAGGGATGTTGGTATACCTTTCCTCAGCATTGGCAGATGCCAGAAACCAGAGCACTCTATCTTGCAATCCTGCTTGTTAACAGTGCAGAGGAAGGTTTCTACTGGTGTGTGCCGGCTGTGTCTCTGGCCAAGACTATAGCCACAGTATAGGCAAACATATCCGCTGGGATCATGCGAGTGCATATTTGTTTTTAATTATTATTTGTTACATACAAGTATTTTTGTTTTTAGGAGTACCTGCATTCCCTTGTGTGGTCTAATGGGGACAGTTGCACTGCAGATGTACTAGCGCCTGTAAGAGCTGGTTCACACTACCACTACCAGAAAGTCGCCCCGTGACTTGAAGAGACTTGTTTAGAGACTTGGAAGAGACTTGGAAGAGACTTGTGCACTACTTTGAAGAGACTTGTGCACTACTTTGAAGAGACAGGCGACTTTGTCTGTGGGGAATGCCTGGCTAATGTCTTTCTTCTTCCTGGAAAGTCTGATAACAAGTCGTGTCAATTAAGATAAGGAGGCAACTCCCATTGAAGTATATGGGACAGTCGGATCACAGGTCGCTTCAAAGTAGTACAGGACCCTTTTCTGAAGTCGTAGCAACTTCAGTAGTGCCAATTAAGACAGCACTGATTGATTAACATTGCTTTTGTTATGTCAAGCGACCTGGGGCAACACAAGTTGCCTCACAAGTCGCGCTAGTGTGAATGGGCTCTAAGGGGTATGCCATTGTATGTGAACATCCAAAATAGTACAGAAAGTGGAGAAGTTTTTCTCAGGGCTTTTTTTCAGCTGGAACTTGGTGGAACTCAGTTCCACCACCTCTGGCTCAGGTCCTCTTCTCCATGCTCACCAGTATCACTTGTAAACACAAGTCCAGCTTATGTACAGTATTTACAAGTGATGGCTTGTCTCCCAACAGCTCCCACAGGTCTGATCTCCTGAGTGGCTCCCATTGAGTTTAGGATGGGGCAAGGGAGATGCAGGAGTCTAGGGTGGAACGTGGATACCAACACCCCCATTTGATGATCTCCTGCAAGTGAGAGAGAGGTAGAGCCACCTACAGTGTGCATGGAGGTACTAGAGCCAACTGGGTGCTTCAGCTTAATACAGCAAAACAGTAAGACGTGGAAAATTATGAAGCTTTTAAAGAGGGGGGTGTGGGGGCAATGAAGGGAAGGTTGCATGCAGAGGTCAGACCCAAAGAGGAGTGAAAGTGAGATGTGGATGGGGCATGCAGAGGTAGGAGGCTTTGGAAAAAGGCTGAAGGCGAGAAGGGAATACACTCAGTATGTAATGCATTCCTGCCATTTAATGCCCCTTTAAGACTCACTTGCTGTTAGTGAAATTTGACCACACCCACCATTGGGTGCAGTTTGGAGGGTGGGTGTGTGTGTGTGTGTGTGGGGGGGGGGGGTAAGGGGATCGTGCTTGAGTTCCTGCACCTATCTTGTAAGAAATAAAAGCCCTGGTTTTTCTTATATATATTAGCTAGTACAGTATCTGCATAGCCGGGGGTCTGCACAATGCAGGTTAGCCCTCTTTCTATGTGCCTGTTGTACTAGTTATGTCCAGGGGAGGGGGCGTAAATTTTTCTAACCCGAAAAAGGTATTAAGCTATAGAGACTAATCATGACAGGGCCTCTTTTAAGCCCACTCAATAATATCCACTGCGCTCCCCTACCCCATTCCATTAAAAATGAAAAGGCAAGTATTGGATGCCAAAAAACATAAGGAAGATGTTTTGGGTCTAGTGGGGATGCTAATACTTGCAGATATCCACTCTGCATGTCTGTCTACTCCAGGTCTGTCATTGCATGCAATTTTTAATTCTTTGTAGATCCAGCTGATTGCTGGACATATACAGATTGGTGATGTAAATGTTATTATTTTGTTTATGTAATAAAATTTATATTTTATACTTTTTTGTCCAATTTTTTCAGTGCAATATTGGCATACAAAGTCCCAAACCATTGGGGATATCTCCTTTTTCTGTATCCAATTATTGGGATGATGGCCACTTGCATTGGGTACTGAGTGACGGGATCTATTTATCAGAATAATTGGATATGTGCGCTCCTAGGTCGCAGGATGTCTAGGCGCACCAAAGAGAAAGTAGCTAAAAAGTGCCACATCCTAATTAACAAAATTGAGAGTAGGGGAAGAAGAGATTGGACTTTATAGGCACCAATATAAAATAGTATATTCTTTATTAGAAAATTTACAAAAACACATACATGATAAACCACAAAAAAGGGACATATAAAAAGAGCAACATGTCATATACGTCAATAATTGCAATATGGCGGCAAAGCCTCCAAAAATATGGCGGCAGAGCCTCCAAAAAGTAATGCAAATCACATAGCCTTATCAGGTATTGGTTATTATACAGTGTTCACAAGTGATACAAGGATGACCTGTGTTCATAGGGCGGCCCTGGAGAAGGGATAGCCGTCTCCAAAGGGTCGTCTGTACATAGTAGACGCAGATGTTAGATTGAATCCCAGCTGCTCTACATGTTTCGCTTAACCTATTAAGCTTCTTCTGGAGCATATGGTAAAGACAAACATCTGCGTAAGGACAAAGCATTGACAATGAGCATTCTTATGTAAAGACACAGCGTTTACATTTTTAAAAAACACCAAACAAGACAAATTATTATACAGTCATGACTGAGGGGGTCTAATAATCAGTCAACACATAATTGCATTCTGAGGCTACATGCCATATCCTTGTCACAGCAAAAGACCAGGAAAGAATGAGTAAAGAAGATGAGAATAAGAGGGCCGGGTGACAGGAAAAAGAGGGGAAGAAGGAAAGGAAGGAATGAACTGGGAAGAGAAAAAAAGAAAAGGTAATGAAGAAGAAGAGAAGGAGAAGTGGGAAAAAGAAAAGAGAAAAAGAAAAAGAAAAAAGGTTGAAGAGGAAGGAGCCTGAATGTTTGGGAGTGCTAGCCAGGCCCGGAGACATAGAGCCAGACGTAGGGACCAAGGCTTGGTATTGTAGTAGACTGGGGTATATCTAAAAGGATGAGCAAAACAGCAACAATATACTAAACAAAGTACATACCTGAGAAAAATATTACAGGTGAGAGAACTTTATGATGAATCAAGCCATAAAGGCTAGAAAGAGTAGTAACGAGGGGGATCGGTGCGCTGTAGTTGGAGCAAGGAGCCAAGTAGGAACGTCCAACCTATCATAGGATATAGAACTTCAGATAGCCTAAAATAAATGATGTAATAAGTATGGTAAACAATAGCTGAGAATGAGTCAAATTGGAGGGGAAACTAGGGTGAGGATAGTTGTCCAACACCTCACCTCCGTGCAACTAGATGAATATAGTTAAGAAGGACCCCAAGTTAATACAAGGATTAGTATCACATATATTGCTTATTGGAAGTAATGATGGTAGATAAAAAGAGAAAAAAATTTTCCGAGAGAGTGTGGCAACATGCATCAACAAGATATAGATGAAGATTAGGGTGTCTAGGGTGAAGGTAGGCATCCCCACTATGGTGGGTGGCCACAAACACCAAGCTGTGATAAAACAGAAAATGAAGGAGTTAATGGATAATACTCACATAAATATAAAGCAGAGTATTGGCTTATTATTATGTAAGGTATGGTCCCATGAAGAGGTAATGTGTGGCGACCGAGTGGGGAGAAAAGCCCCGGCCCACAGATCCAAATCACGGACCAGTGAGGTGAAAAACTCACATGCCTGTGGACCTGTAAAGGTTAAGAGTAGTAAGCACAGTGAAGCGCCATATAAGAGGATCGATAGCCCAAAAGGACATGTAAGCTTACCAAAAGTATATTAAGGCTGTGGATACTGTCACTACAGCGACCGTGTATACATCCCCCCGGATGGGGATACCGCCATGTTTCAGAGCGAATACCGCGCTCTATTTAGAGGCAGTGGTCCCGGGTGATGAGTCAGACATGTGACGTCATCAACCCCGGCCGGTATTTCCCGCGCATGCGCGGGCCACGGGCGTCACCATAGTGACCCAGCAACAAACTGGCCGCGTCATGACACGGGGGGGAAGCCCTTGTGGGTCAGCTGACCCACAACGCCTCCTCCTGTCCACGCCGGCGGGAACGCCGATTGGCAGTCAGCCGCTAGGCGTGGTTACCCGGCCGTACGTCGGCTCCGAGCAGTCAGCGGGGATGGTGTGCACACCCCCACACGCACGGCGCCTTCCTAAAAGAAAATAGAGACAGGATGCTGGGGTAGGGCAAAAAAGTGAAAATAGGAGAAATATAACCTAATAAAAGGGCGGGGGAAGGGAGACAGAGGTAAACCCCCGACAGGAAGAAAAGAAATAAGGAGAAGTCAGTAATATATCTGACAAGTGTGCCGTTGGCATGACTTGGAAGAGACGGGGCACTTGAAAGTGTCAATAAATCCTAACTAGTTACAACTCGGGTACATGTCATAAATAAAAAATCGAATGCCCACCTGACCATGTATTGGACAATAATGTCACAGACACATGGGCATGATGCAGTCGATCCGTACAAACATTCATAATAGCCACAATTAGGTACATAATATTGGGTATTTACACTGGATGTATCCAACAGTGATGTCTTAAACTTTGAACCAGTTAAACAAAAATAAATAAAAAAATAAAAAAGGGGACGGGGAGGGGTGGGAAAGGAAGGGGAATAGGAGGGAAAAGGAAGGGGAGGAAAAAACAAGGGAGGGAAAAAGGAAAAAACATATATAGAAAAGGGGATAAATAGCGCTGCCAATCACGCAAGGACTTACAGCGTTATTGATCCTTTACAGAAAGCATTTATAGGAGTGCGCCTCGTTGAGCCCTGGGCGGACGTTGGCATTCAGACGCTCAATCCAGAGGGATTCCCTCTGGAGGATACGCTGATTCCAATCGCCGCCCCTGGGGTCGCGGGGTATAACCTCCAAAACGATCTATTTATCGTCTACTCCAGGACAGTTCTTGATCTGCATAGCACTTTTCTCTTAACGGTTTTGAAAAAACAGTAGCCTACAATCTTTTTGAAGTGCCTGGGCTAAGTTCACTTTTCCAAAATGAAAGTGTGACCCTGACAGTTTTTTTTCATCAATTTGTGCCTATGCTACAAGAATACAGTGTATATCTAATGATATAGACATATGACATATGGAGACATACATTTACAGGAAGATGTTCTCTATGCCTATTATGTTACTATTTCAAAACACAGCCAAAGACACAAATGGTCTAATTATTTCTAACACATCAGTTTACAATTTTTGGTGAAAGATATATATTTTAAATTAAAACATCAACACCCAATGGAGTCTCTGAACATAAAATTTTAAACATATGTGTCATTAAACTTTAGCAAAAATAGGTAGTGACAAGAATTTAGTAAAAAACCTGAAATGTGAAGCATTTTATAGGAAGTGTTTAGATTACAAAACATAGTATTTTTATTCCATCAAAGCCATATCAACTGGTAAAGCACAGAAACTGACCTTTCTTTCTTTATATGTATGAAGTATGTTTAATTTTACGTTTGATTGGCTGCCTGGCATTTGGGAAATAAAAGGCTCACTTTACTTAAAGTGACTTAGTAAAGGTCAGTCTTAGTTCTTTAAACAAACCAGAATCCACTGCACCTCTGTAAAGAAAGTGTGAAATATGAAATTCCCTAGCGATCAATAACCTTGAAAACTGAATGCATAGAATTACAGCATCCTGTAGTTAGAAACACAAACTTATTTTTATTTATTGACAGGTATGACATATGTCATAAAACACCCATAGCTTATACATAGCTTAAGGACACAGAGAATAGGATAGGGCGAATGTAATATATATATATATATATATATATATATATATAATATCAACATCTTCTAGAAAAGCCCTGGTTGATTCCAATTATTGTTCTACATGACCTATACCAATGTGTCTTTGGAAACCTAGAAGGTTTAAAGGTCGCTAGACAACAGTAAGACACAAAAGCTGACAGAGGTTCTAACATACCCCTACTGAACATATATACTGTATCTATATATATATATATATATATATATACAGTATCTCACAAAAGTGAGTGCACCCCTCATATTTTTGTAAATATTTTATTATAATTTTTCATGTGACAACACTGAAGAAATGACACTTGGCTACAATGTAAAGTAGTGAGTGTACAGATTTTATAACAGTGTAAATTTGCTGTCCCCTCAAAATAACTCAACACACAGCCATTAATGTCTAAACCGCTGGCAACAAAAGTGAGTACATCCCTAAGTCAAAATATCCAAATTAGGCCCAAAGTGTCAATATTTTGTGTGGACACCAATAATTTTCAGCACTGCCTTAGCCCTCTTGGACATGGAGTTAACCAGAGCTTCACAGGTTGTCACTGGAGTCCTCTTCCACTCCTCCATGACGACATCATGGATCTGGTGGATGTTTGAGACCTTGCACTCCTCCGGTTTTCTTTTGAGGATGCCCCAAAAATGCTCAATGTGGTTTAGGTCTGGAGACATGCTTGGCCAGCCCATCACCTTTACCCTCAGCTTCTTTAGCAAGACAGTGATTTTCTTGGAGGTGTGTTTGGGGTCGTTATCATGTTGGGATAATGCCCTGCGACCCAGTCTCCGATGGGAGGGGATCATGCTCTGCTTCAGTATGTCACAGTACATGTTGTCATTCATGGTTCCCTTAATGAACTGTAGCTCCCCAGTGACGGCAGCACTCATGCAGCCCCAGACTATGACACTTGCACCACCATGCTTTTCTGTAGGCAAGACACACTTATCTTTGTACTGCTCACCTGGTTGCTGCCACACACACTTGATACCGCCTGAACCAAATACGTTTATCTTGGTCTCATCAGACCACAGGACATAGTTCCAGTAATCTGTGTCCTTAGTCTGCTTGTCTTCAGCAAACTGTTTGCAGACTTTTTTGTACATCTTCTTTAGATGAGGTTTTGACATGCCATGCGGACCAATTCGATGCAGTGTGCGGAGTTTGGTCTAAGCACTGACCTGCTGACCCCCCCCCCCCCCACCCTTTAAACCTTTGCAGCAATGCTGGCAACACTCATACATCTATTTCCCAAAGACAACCTCTGGATATGACACTGAGCACATACATTCAACGTCTTTGGTCGACCTTTGCGAGTCCTGTTCTGAGTGGAACCTGTCCTATTAAACCGCTGTATGATCTTGGCCACCATGCTGCAGCTCAGTTTAGGGTATTGGGAATCTTCTTATAGCCTAGGCCAGTGTTTCTCAACTCCAGTCCTTAAGGCACATCAACAGGCCAGGTTTGCAAAAAAACTGAAATACATCACAGGTGATATGTTTTGCTGCTCAGTGATTGCAGTATTTTAGTTTGCATTTCCTCAAGGTAATACTTAAAATCTGGCCTGTTAGTGTGCCCTGAGGACCGGAGTTGAGAAACACTGGCCTAGGCCATCTTTATGTAGAGCAACAATTATTTTTTTTTCAGATCCTCAGAGAGTTCTTTGCCATAAGGTGCCATGTTGGACTTCCAGTGACCAGTATGTGAGAGTGAGAGTGATAACACCAAATTTAGCACACCTGCTCCCGATTCACACCTGAGACCTTATAACACTAATGAGTCACATGACACCGAGGAGGGAAAATTGATAATTGTGCCCAGTTTGGACATTTTCACTAAGGGATGTACTCACTTTTGTTTCCAGCGGTTTAGACATTAATGGCTGTGTGTTGAATTCTTTTGAGGGGGCCAATTTACACTGTTATACAAGCTGTAGACTCACTACTTTACATTGTAGCAAAGTGTCATTTCTTCAGTGTTGTCACATGAAAAGTTATAATAAAATGTTTTAAAAAAAATGTGAGGGGTGTACTCACTTTTGTGAGATACTGTATATATATGTACTTCTGTATGGGTTGATGTTCAAGAGATTTCCCCTCACTTATTGTTCTGGGGACAACCTTTTTACCAATGAAGCTTCTGATTGCAGTAACACCTGATAGGAATTCTAATCCTTCCCTACCCTCTCCCAAACATAAAAAACATAGATACAATTGTTTTTAAGGGTACAATGAGCTCTAGGTGGCTTCTGAGGATTACAGAAGCTCTTTTCAACTATAATGGACTCATTCTTGTGCCAAAAATCTATTCCTCGTCAGCTTTATCATTTATTTATTATTATAATAATATTTTTATAAGTATTATTTATTTTTTATATTTAATAACATTTATTAATGCATAACAAAAAAAGAAAGAAAAAAGAAAAGTAGAAAAAAGTAAAATATAAAAAAGTAACAGACTATGAATAGTTGGTGCTCACATGTGGTTATATGATTATTAGTGATGAGCCAAACATCTTGGATTAACTGAAGTTAATAGGAGACAAATATTTAAAATAGTTTTAGGTGATTTTCAAGGTGAATAGGCAAGGGATAGACATAAAAGGACATGGGTAGCTGAGCACTACTCTGGTACAAAAAAGTGGCAACCACCCAAATCTAAAATGAGCCTTTGCAGTAAGGTTTGCATTAAAGGGCAACTCGTAGACAAGCTAAAGATTACCAGCCAGCCAAATTGACCCTGTCTAACAGTTCATGTTTTAAACAGGTTTTGTTTGCACACATTTGCAAATATATGTGTAAGCTGCAGTGCCCACATCAAGGCTTCTCTGTATTCCGCAGTCATAACTCTATAATTTTTAGAGTCTCTTAAGTAGAAGCACATATTGCAGTGCATAGAGTAAAGGCAGATGTGCCTGGAGGGAGCTCACCCCTCCTTAACCACCTAAAGACCAGCCACTGTGTATTTACTGTGGCAAAATGGTGCTATTGCATGAAACAACATACCTGTACTTTGTTTAGTTTAATAGCCACTAGATGGTGCCATTGCGCCACTGGAAGCGGGATTGCAATGTGATTGGCAAGCAGGGATGTCAATCAATGTGTCCAGTGGACCTAATGTCCACCGACCACCCACAATCATCCCCGGGAGAGGCAGAACAACAATCTGCCTATGTAAACAAGGCAGATCGTCGGTCTGCAAGGGAACAAGATGAAGAGATCTTGTGTTCCTGCTAAGCAGGAAGATGGATCTTTGTTTTCCCCCCATAAGACCAACCCCCCCGAAAAGTTAGTAAGCACCCCCTAAGGACACACTTAACCCTTTGATTGACCTGATGTTAACCCCTTCCCTGCCAATGTCATTAGTACAGTAACAGTGCATTTTTTTAGCACTGATCACTGTATTAGTGTCACTGGTCCTCATAAAGTGTCAAAGGTGTCATTTACATGTCCAATTTTCCTTCGCAATATCGCAGTCCTGCTAAAAATCATTGATCGTTGACGTCACTAGTTGAAAAAAGGAAAAAAATAAAAATTCCATAAAAATATAGCATCATTTGTAGACGCTATACCTTTTATATAAACCAATCAATATACACTTATTGGGATTTTTTTTTTTAACCAAAAACATTGTCCTAAATGTATTTTTTTATTGGCTGTGTTTTATAGCAGAAAGTAAAAAGTATTGTTTTTTTTTTTTTTTTTTTTTTTTTAAAAATTGTCACTTTTTTGTGTATAGCGCAAAAAATGAAAACTGCAGAGGTGATCAAATACTGCCAAAATAAAGTTCTATTTGTGGGGAAAGAAGGACATATATTTTATTTGGGTACAGCGTTGCATGACTGTGCAATTGTCAGTTAAAATAACACTGTGCCGTATCGCAAAAAATTGCCTGGTCATTAAGGGGGTAAAACGCTCCGGTCCAGAAGTGGTTAAAGACACAGGGATGTACGTGTCACCCAGCAAGAGCACAATGGCATTGAAGGCATCCTGTGTATCCCCACACTGGATCCATTTGCTACAACTGCTGAATCTAAAAGCCTCTTTTAAAATTAGAGGTATCCCAGATGCTGCCCCCTTAAGCGAAAGGAGTAAGTAAATTACCTACCGACACCTATCCGACACCTATCCGACACCTATCCGACACCTATCCTTAGGCCCTACGCTCTTGGCTATCCGGTACTATCAGCAGCCGCCACCATGTCACAAGCAGAAGGACCCCAAGTGGGGGGACATGGCGGCGGCTGCTGATAATACTGAATAGCAAAGAGCGTGGGGCCTAAGGAAAGGTGTCAGAATAGCCAGGATGGCAAGAGATCTTGTATCCATTGAGACTTCAGACAAATAAGGAGATGTTAATACAAGGTGTACAATATTTGTAGATCTGGTGAGCGCAATCTCTATTGGGAAGTGGATCACACAAGGTGTGGTGACGGTACACTCATATTGACTGCACAAGGACTAGAAGGACTTGATGTCTCTATTAACATCACATCTGGATAGGACTTTATATTTGTGAAGGCACACAGTGTCACACTAGATGAGCGCTGCTAATGTTTTGATGATTTTCTATGATTTGAAACATTGTTGTTGACATTTATTTTTATTATAGCAGCAGCTAAGGGTGCAAAGGAATTTCATCATTATTTCAATTAATATTGAGTATCTCTTCTTGTGCTCCATGAGCGCTTGGTTTGGGGGATTTATTCACCTGTGTACAATAACCCAATTTTTGGTAAAATATAAAAGATGATGATATGGTGAGTAAAAGATACCTAACAGGTCACGCTTTAAAATTGCACATGCTTACGGAATGGCAACAAACTCTGATACTTAAAAATCTCCATAGGTGACACTTTAAGAAATTTTACAGTATAGCCACTCTGCTCCAGTCTACTGTTGAGCAACTCTAGGTGAATCCGTTCTGTTTTACCTCTGACCTTTTAGATTACTCGTGCCTTATTAATGGCATACAGACAACTGCATCTTTCGTGTTGTATGTTTTGATACCTTACTCCCCACTTACCCTATGAGTAATATAGGTTGGGGGGTTTCCCTTGCTCCCCAGGTAACAGTTAATGCTCCCAACGGGGTTGCCTGGGGGATACAGGGGGTCCCCCCAATCAATTCCTATTGGAGGGGGGTATATTTATCCCGATTGTTCCAGTAGTCTGTCTTTGTAATGCCTTATCACGGTAACGTTTCTTTCGACAATATTGATTGTTACTTGCCAGTACAATACTGCATTTATCTGATGATTGTACTGTTTATTGTTGAAAAATTAATAAAAGATTTTAAAAGTTAAAAAAAATTACAGGAAACCAGTTTGGAGTTATACAGGAGGACTAGCACTAGAATCATTGCTCTCTTTTCTAACCTGTAAAGCATAAGATAAAAAAATAAATAAAAAGTCCACCCAGAGGGAATTGGTTAAAGTGTGAATATGTAAATACTCATCAATGATATTCAGGATATTTCATTCTACATATTTAATAACTTTTGAGATTTTTTTTTTAGATATGTGGGCACATGGGATGAAGGAATTTCTTCTAGTAGTTATCTGTTTGCATTAATCAGGCAAACATTTTACCAGATATTACCGATCTCTATAAGTAGTAAAAAATGGATGAAAATAAAATCCAACTGGCTCAAAATAATGAACATATAAAACAAAAGCCAGAATATGTAACAATTTGCAATTACATCAATAAAACTTGTCAGAAATCCTGGTTAAGGTTATGCAAAGTTTATGTTAATTTACTAAAAAAACTGAATACAGTAACAAAATTTAAAAGTACTTCATATATACAAACGTAGTTTACAAACCTAACTTTAAAGTATACTATGAACAGCGTACCGAATCTATGGGAAATTACTCAAACAGGGACCCGCTTCAAAATGCAAAATATAAAAAAATCATAGCAAGAACTGATCTGCTTTGATAGTGCATAGTTTGTTTTAGGCAGGCCAATTCTTTGTGTGCTTATATAATAATCTAATGCAATGTTCTGTACACCAAGGAAAGCAATGAGCTTTTCTTTGTCATCTGACTGCAGTAACCTACAATGTAATAGAGTGGAGTCTGCATTTTATATATAATCATTGATTTTTACTAAATTTTACAGCAGAAATAAAAGTATCTAAGTCAAACTTATACATAAGAATGGATAACTACATAGCCCGTCACATAGTAACCTACCATCGTTACTGCAATAGTCTAGCCCATGTTAAATAAAATATGTTACTCTATTGAGCATGTTTCCTATTTTTACAAACAAATAATTATGGAATTATTTTATGACATGTATAAACTGTATTGTTTAGAAGCATTGTACTCAGCAAAGTCATCATCTGAACTCTTGTGCACATATTCACATATTGCACATATTCACTTTCTTGTACACATATTCACTTTCAATAGTTTTTTATTAAAGTTTTGGAGGATGCATGGTTGTGAGCCATAGAAAACAGTAAAGGTTATGCTGATACAGATCAATAAGCATGGCATAATATAGGTTAGGTTTACAGTAACAATACACATACTGTATTATGAGCTACAGAGATAGGTAGGAAAGGGGAGGTGGAGGGGTCAAACCACCCCAAACTTTCCCTTCTAACCCCTCTATTCACTTATCTCACAGCTTTAAGACTACAATGTCTGCGACTCGGGTATTCTCACATGATATTTCTCATCCTCACTCCTCCAACAAAATACATTTATACAAGAGGTATACCAATTCACTTGCAGAAACAGATATTTCAATAAAATAATATGTCATTTTATGTCCTTCCCCGTGTTTTTCTATACGATTGAAGATACAGATCGTCATCCCATCCCATGATTGGCTATAATGATGTAAACAAACTTTATGATATTCAAGGTTACATGTTTTTTTTCATAACAAATATGGTCTCTGTTGGCAGTTATGTACCTTACTATACCTGATTATGTTGCTGTACTTCTTTGTAATATACTGTAAAAACCTAATAAAATTATTGGGGGAAAAAACGTGTAATGACCATAAACCGGGAGTAACTCTGGGAGTAAATATGAGAGTCAGGCCTTGCACACAGGTTAATCAAGAGACGTAGTTGTCAAGACCTCCCAGAACAGGGGACCGAGAGAATAGAAAGAAAGGGAGAGAGAAATGGAACAGAATAGAAAGAAGAGAACATAAGAAGGATGTCAGGGACACTCCAGCAAGAAACCCAGGGCATTCAGTGCCTATAACAGTGCATAGCTTTTAGGGGGCATAGAGGATGGATGTATTGTATCCACGGGGCCCAGATTTTTTGGAATTCCTTGTCTGTATCTAGGAGAATACTAGGAAACTTTTCGTTGATAAAAAAAAAAGTCTATGCGACAATGAACTTCCGTGATAGCTTTCAAGATAGTTTGTTTTGCTGCTAGTAGAACATATGTGGCAAATTTAAATTGGGATCTTGTGAGATATGGTGGTTTCAAATGAAAAAGGACACATCAAGGGTCTTTGGGAAAGGGGCAGGTAAATATGATTTGCAACAGTTTTAGGACCTAGAAATACTTGTGCACATGTTCTAGAATCCTTCATTCTATTCAGCTCTCTGGATGTGCCCATATTTCTTTGCAAACGAATGCACTTGTTCCTCTACTGGCAATTGAGATACCTACTGTAAACATGGGATGACATTGGAATCTGCCAAGCTTCACGCAACAGAGAAGTCAAAAATTAAAGTCTGCACAATTTTGGGGTTCATCTGTGCACAGAAAAGACTATTATTTCCCAGTAAGACTTCTTACAAGAATCATGTTGTGCCTACTATCAGGAAATGCTGTAAACTTGTTAGGCTCTATGACACGACAGGTCCACTTATAACAAAGGCATAACTTTCTCGCAACTGGAATCAGAAATGTGTTTATGTGTTCATTTTTTGTTTTTGACAATACATCACGACACCATCGTTTGGTTTCACAATGACCTTGAGCTGGATTTAGAATTCTGGTGGGATATGCCACCACTTAAATCTCCAAGGGGAATAAGACTGTAAGCATGTGGGGAGTCTAATAGTTTGCAACAAACTGGCTGATTCCTATTCCCTCTATGACCTGTATAAGCATTCTTCATTTTTTTAAATAAACAGTTAAAGTTACTTTAAGTGTGTGTATGGTCAAAACATACTGTTTAAAAATGTCCACGTTTATAATTTTAATTATTTCTAGTCTACTTCTTATTTGAAAATGTACTTTTTTGAAGAATCCCACACACTTACTTCCTTAAATGCAGTGTCACATATTTAGTACACCCTGTGAGTATGTACCGTTACACATTTTCCAGAATCTGCCTTTTCAACTACAATTACCTTGCAGTGGTGCTGAAGTTGAGGAGTTTCTGGAGAGTCAGTACAGAAAACATACAATATATGACTTAATCACTGGTTGCAGGAAGCAAGGTACCATGGGATGGGTAGTCCTTAGAATTTGACAATACATCAAAAGAATGAGCAGAGAAGAAATTGCAAAGCATGCAGGGACATCAGACAGATGTGGAAGGAGATGGCCAGTAGACAAGAAGGGGGAAGGGGGATAACGTACAATTAAGGATGTTATAACTAACCTATATTTGTTGCAAATATTAAATTAATAGATTTATTATTGACCTACACTATTTGATCATGGTAAAATCTCAATGAGGTTTATGGATTTTACAACAAAGGTTGAAACTCATATGCCAGCTGGGCTTTTTGGGAATTTAGAGGTTCACAAGAGCTAAATGGTCTTCAACACCAGTTCAATGTTTTAATGAAATATCTGAAATACTGGAACAAAGCTTATGGACATACAAGCTGGTATCGGTAAAGCAAGGAGGAGCACACACATATCTGCGTATCTGGGGAGAAGGCAATAATTGTTTGTTTTTTGTTTTTTTATGTTTTTTTTTTAAAACATTTAAGCAGTTAAAATAAAAAAAAAAAACAAGGGATCAGGTCAGGCAAATTGACAGGTGGTATTTGTGGATGTTCGCAATCAGCGAATTGGCCGCATTCAGCTCAGATCTCAATTCCCATGGATTGATTTTCTCATTTCTATTAATAGCACACAAGAAAGGGGAATAAAGCAAACTTATGCTTCAGAAGAAAGGGAACAGACTAAATGACCTGCAGGATCGGATTTATCTTCTTACAATGTTAAACAGTAAAGCAGCCTACTTGATAATGGTCAAGAATAGAAAATGCACAATGTCATTTGTGTGACTGCTGCAAGGTGTTCTTTCACATAGTTTGAATTTTCAATATTTCAATACAAATAACACCTTAGGCATTTTACTGGAACATCTTTTCATATAAGGATTTTATTGCTAGGACAGTTGGTTAACCATGCTGCCCAAATTGTAACTTACAGTTCAGTTTTTGAAACTGGAGCAAAGTAATTATTGCTGACATTCATCCGTGCACTACTGAAGAGATCTTAGCATAAAGTCAAGTCATTGCTCGCAAACAGACTAAGATTAGAATAACAAAGAACCAAATAATACTTTAGCTTTTTTTAATAGAATAAAAAGCAATATTCAGAGTGCAGTGAGCCACAGCAAACAGCTATTAGCCTTTGTTCATTGTCTAGCTGCTACAAACTGTTTGGGTTTAAGTACAGCCTATACTGTATGATATACTAAAGGAAAAACTTTTTTTTTGTTTTAAATAGATTGGAGAGGAATTAGAATACCGTATTTATTGCTGCCTGCGTCCCCCATTATGGAAATTCACCCTTTCTATTTATCCTGGTAACCATTATCCTAAAGTGAAAGCAAAAGAAATTCTCACATTTTTAAATTTTGGGTTGTCACAAGAACAAGAAAAATGGGGGAATAGTCCAATATGAACACTAGTTCTGGTGACCCTGGTGACAACGGGGATCCTCTCACTTTGCAGGGATTTCCTCTCACTTTCTGTTGCGGAAAGGAACAACAGGAAGTGAAGGGAAATCTGCCCAAGGGGACACCGATGGCAAAAATAAAACTGACAGGGGTTATAACTAGGGATCGACCAATTATCGGCAAGGCCGATACATCAAGGGCTGATATGCACTTTCTCCGATATATCAGTATCGGCCCCTGAGGTTACCGATCTTGCCGATATTACTGTATGTAAAATCCTAGCATCCACTTTATTAGTGTTTTATATAATGTCCAGTGTGTGTTTTTGTAATCTAATAGTGTGAAATACCTTCATTACATCGACGCTTGGCCATTATATAAAACACTAATAAAGTGGATTCTAGGATTTTAATGACACTAAACTAGGTTCACATGGAATTCCTGGCAGGCAGGGAGGGAAGGGAAGACTGCACATTACAGCTAAAAGACCTACTCCACATGTTCAGTGCCAGATTTGTGTCAAAAATTGTCTTTATTTTTCAAAACTTTAAATGTACAAAATATCGGCCGATACCGATATGCAATGGCCAAAATATCGGTATCGGCAACGAAAAACCGATATCGGTCGATCCCTAGTTATAACCCTTTCTTATCCTATCCAAAATGAAAAAAAAAAAAGTTTTGCTTTTAGTTCTAACTTAATTTTTACTGTATGTATTATACACCTAAAATTTTACATATGAAAAAAGCCACTACACGGTGTAAAATCAAGCTTTACACCACAATCTTTGTTTCTCATTAACCACTTAAGCCCCGGAGGATTTGGCTGCTAAAAGACCAGGGGTTTTTTTGCGATTTTTTACTGCGTGACTTTGACGGACAATTGCGCGGTCGTGCGACGCTGTACCTAAACGAATTTCACGTCCTTTTTTTCCCACAAACAGAGCTTTCTTTTGGTGGTATTTGATCACCTATGCGATTTTTTGATCATGCGCTATAAACAAAAAAAGAGCGTAATTTTTGCAAAAATAACAATATTTTTCACATTTTTTTATATGAAATTCCCCCCCAAAAAAATGTAAAAATCAAAATTTTTTAACATTTTCGGCCAAATTGTTTTACGCTACATATGTTTGGTAAAAAAAATCGCAAAAAGCGTATTTTGATTGGTTTGCGCAAAAGTTATCGCGTTTACTAACAAAGGGAAAGATTTTTGTCATTTTTGGTGGTTTTTTTTAACGAGTAATGGCGGCGATCTGCGATTTTTTTTTGCGGTACTGCCACATTGCGGCGGACAGATCGGACCCTTGACTGACATTTTTGACACTTTTGGGGGTACCAGTGACATTACTGCAGTAATCAGTGCTATACATATGCACTGTTACTGCAAAAATGACACTGGCAGGGAAGGGGTTAACTTTATTGGACAGGGAGGGGTTAAGTGTGTCCTAGGGGCGTGTTTCTAACTGTGCAGGGACATTGCTATTGGTGTAAAAACAAAGATCAACAGTTCTACATAGTAGAACTGTCTGATCTTCATTTTTACACCAGGGAGAATGACGGGTGGCTTGTTTACATAAGCCGCTCCGCCTTTCTCCCTTCACAGGAGCGATCGTAGTGTGACCGGCGGACATCGAGTCCGCCGGACACACGCACTGACTTGTCTGTGAACGAGCCGCGGCGGGCGCGCGCCTCGGCGGGCGCGCGCCCACCCGCAATAGGCTCGCAAGTCAGTGACAGGCGAGTGACGTATCGATACGTCACTCTGCCTGGCCGGGGCTGACCGCCGCAGTACATAGTCGTGCGGCGGTCGGCAACCGGTTAAAATGTCAGGACAAAAATAAATGCAGTGCATCTCTGTAGTACATGCAAATTTCCTCATGCTTTATCCCTTTGACCACTTCCTAACTGCCCTATAGCAGTTTTACTCCTACAGGGTGGCAACTGTGCGTCAGATCAAATACATACTGTATATGTGATCCCGCACCTCCACCTGCAGGGGGCGCGCACGCTGCACCAACTCACAGCTTCTGCTGTGATTATTCACAGCAGAAGCCAATCTGCGAGTGCCGGGCACTCAATGTCTGCCGGCACCCGCCAATCATTGGGCAGAGACTCAGAACCGAGCTCTACCTATGAAAACAAGTCACAGTTCCACTCTGATGGGGGAAGGGATGGATTGTATGTTCCTGCAAAGCAGGAAATAAAATCCATCTCTTCCCATAGTAAAAGCAGCACACAGTTTACACAAAAACACTGGCTAGGCCCACAATTAACCCTTTGATCGCCCTAGATGTTTAACCCCTTCCCAGATAGTATCACTAGTATAGTGCCAGTGCATATTTTTAGCACTGATCACTGTATTAGTGTCACTGGTTCCCGCAAAGTGTCAAAAGTGTAAGTTAGTGTCTCATTGTCCGCTGCAATATCACAGTCCCACTATAAGTCGCTGATTGCCACCATTACTAATATAAAATAAATAAATAAATTAAAATTCCAGTATATATCACATAGTTTGTAGACGCTTTAATGTTTATACGTTTATATGCTTATTGGAATTTTTTTTTACCAAAGAAATGTAGCCTAAATTTATGAAGAAAATAGTTTTTTTTTTAATTTTTGATGGATATGTTTTATAGCAGAAAGTAAAAAAATATTTTTTTTTTATACAGCAGAAAATAAAAAGCGCAGTGGTGAACAAAGACCACAAAAAAAGCTCTATTCGTGGACAGAAAATTACATACATTTTATTTTGGTACAGCGTTGCATGACCGTGCAATTGTCAGTTAAAATATAGCTGTACTATATAGCAAAAAGTGACCTGTCATAAAGTCAAAAAATCTTCTGGAGGTCAAATGCTTGAAGTCCCAATACGTCCAAAAAAATCTGCTGATCCTGTCAGAAGTACATTCAGCTCCTAACTTTTGGGGGCTGATGAAATATAGTCAGGCCTGCTCAAGTGTCTTTTGCTGAACTTCAGAAACCCAGCTTTTCTCTTTACCTTCACCACACAGTAATGAGTAATTATTTTGCAGTCCAAGATAAGGAATTGAAGGGTTTATTAGTGTCCTTGAGATAATACTGGAAGTGTGAACAGGATACAGGACAGCTCTGAATTAGTGGCAAGAACAATCAGTAATTTTGCATTTATTGGGCAGATATAACAAAACACTTTCAATGGTATATATATATTTTTTAACAATCAGACTGTTCCTTTATTGTAACAAACAAAGACATTGTCATGACGAATCACATCTCAGGTATTAGAAAAACTGTTCAAATGGCTATACACATTAATTTCACAGAAATTAAACAAGTACATCAATTAGAAGTAAAATATCCTTGACTTACCCAGCGCACCCAGCCCCACCCCTCCACCCAGGAGCCCATAGTCCAAAAAAAATGGAGGTGCACACTCCACAGAGGCACGGCCAAGCTCCCAGGCCAAGGAAACACCATCATATGAGGGGCATGACAGCCACCGACCACTAAGCCATCCAAGGCTGCCAGACCCTATCAAACTTTTTTGGGCAGTTTCTGTTGATGTATGTCAATCTATACATAGGAAGAGCTGCATTTATAAAACTTTCCCATGAGCATAGCTATAGAGGGGGGTGGCCATTCCATTTTAGTATAGTTTCCCTCTTGGCATAATAGAACAAATAATTTATCAGGGTATTGGTGCACCTAGCCCTCTGCACATCATCCAAGATTCCCAGCAGAGCAAGCTCCGGGGATAGCGGAAGCGAAAGCTGGTGGCGACAGTTGACGTGCTCCAAGACCCCAGTTCAATACTGGAATATGATTGAGCAAGTCCAGAACATGTGGATGTATGTGTCCTCCTCATGTTCACATCTAGGACACTCTTGTGATCTTTGAGGATATATTCTGCGCAGTCTCTGGGGGGTATAGTATGTACAGTATATTTAACAGACCAAAAGGGAGAACATAAGAGAATTTTATTTTCCGGGTACATACACTATAATGACTGGAGCTCTCATGCTCACCTCTCAGAACATAGGAGCTGTTACAGATTCAATAATTCCAGGTACCCAGAATTATAGGAAGATATCAAATGCCCTACCTGTGCTGGTCAACAGTATCTGGATAGATCTCCAATTACACTAGTATTGTGGAAAAGGGTGACAGCGGCACATAGAAGTAATCAGAGACAATAAAATTAGTAACAGGAAGCCTATTCCTTGAGTAACAGGAAGCCTATTCCTTGAGTAACAGGAAGCCTATTCCTTGAGTAACTGAAACCTATTCCTTGAGTAAAAGAAACCTATTCCTTGAGTAACAGGAAGCCTATTCCTTGAGTGTTTTCAGATACACCTTTATGTCAGTCAAGCACATCCGGTGAGTGTGTTGTCCCATAGGTTGTTTAGAAGGACTGTGAGGCTTCCTTTTAGAGTCAGCATGGCTCAGTTTTGATCTTCTAGGAAATAATCCAAAAGCTCGCATTTCTTTCTGCGATACTGAAAATTTTACTCATGCGCCACTTTTATTTACACTTCAAATATATGACCTTTAAAAGGATCAGCAGCGCCAAGTAAGTACAGCATCCTGTCTGAATAGTTCTGGTGTCTTCATAACAACAAGAGAGTGAGTATGACACTACTAGAGATTTAATAGCACCATATGGGGGTTCTTTTGGAACCATAAGTGAAACTAACCTTGAATACAGTATATAATGAACAACATGCACATGCAGTATGTCAGATTGAAATACCAGTATTGAAAATACAGTATTCTTCTCTCTTTTTTAAAAATACACACCCTAGATCTCAAAAATCATGCCACGGTTTCAAATTTGCTCTATAACTCCTATAAGCAGTTAAGAGATTGTGGTTAAGCTTTGGGGAACCAAAATTACATCCCCCCACTGGTGTTAATGAGGAGAAGACAGAAGATTTAAAACAGGTCTCTTCAACTGTTAAAGACCAGTGGTCTGTTTATAATATTGTTCACTAATGCCTCATACACACGTACCGATCGTCGGCCGAACGATCGGCCGTCTTTTGTCCAGAGCTGTCGTGTCTGTTGAAAACTGCAAAAGACTGCACACGAATTTTGTCGGCCAACAACAGCCGACTGCAGAAGTGATGTCATGTGATGGTTAACTTTCCTTGTCTTTTTTCTTTTCTGAGCATGCCCAGTCTTGCAAATCTGCTGTCTGTCGGCCGAAATCTGTACTGACTGGCGAACAATCGGCCGTTCTGGTGACGGCCAACAAAAATTTTAATGCTTGCTTCTGTTCGGCCGAAAATGCGCTGTCAGCTGTTGGAAGCATCATACTAACAAGCCTACAATCGGCCGATCAGTCGTCGGCCGAATCTTTACGGCCGACAATCGGTATGTGTTTACGGGGCATAAATCCCAGTGGTCCACATATCAAACAAAGCAGAAGGTATCAACAAACAAAACAGAGGGTATCTTTATTTTGTGTTGATTGATGGAATTCCTTACAGTAGGACCAAACCCTAAAAAAAGAATCAGTTGTATTTTTCCAAAGGTCAGAACTTGAACATTATATCATTAACTCTATGCATTCACTGGCTCAGTGGAGGGGGATCAGGTATTTTCCAATATAGAGAGATGCAAGATCTAGCTGCATTGATCAGTTAGGTCATGATAGATAAAGCAATTGTCAAACACCCCCTGCACTGCTGGTTAGGTTGCAACCTTTTTTTTTTTTAAGAATTTAAAGCAGTATTTAACTTAAAACCCAAAAATGTAATATATTGCAGGTTACCAATCATTAGATGCAGTGGTTGCATTAGCTTTCTTTTTTTAGCCTTTTTTCCCCTCTGTATTCACCTGGCGATCTGGCCAGTAACACACCTTCTAAATTAGAGTACATACACTCTGGCTGAATGAACACAGGGGGCAGATTTGGACAGCAGTATTGTTAGCTTGGGGGGAGGGGAGTAACATATGTACTAGCAGATTCAAATATACTAATAAATTGAAGCCAAACTCCAGCTAATTATTTAAAAGCAGTTACAGAAAACATTTTTTTTTTTGAGATACAGGTTTTACATAATTCAATAAAAGCTGATCACTGTAAGCACCCCTGCTAGTGTTAACTGGTTTGTCTTATCCCTGTAAATGATATGTCTGCAAGAGAGCTTGTTTTTTGAAAAACAGACTCACTGGCTGGATCACCAGATGAAAATAGAAGAAAGAAAACCTAAAAAAGAAAACAAATGCAGCTATCACATCTAAGAATTCTTAAGCTGTAACATAATAAGTGCTTGCCTTTGGGTTTAAAGTAATCGTAAACTAATTTTTTTTTAAATAACAGGTTTATATTTACTTGCTCTGTGCATTTGTGAATTTTACAGAGCAGTTCAAATCCTCCTCTTCTCGGGTCCCCTGCTGATGCTTCTGGCTCCTCTTCTTCTCCGTGTACTACCATAGGAAGCCGCTTCCTACAGGCACACCTGTAGGCTCATCCATAGATACAGACAGTGTGGCTCTGCAAAACACAACAGCCAGCCTCCCCCTACTTCTTCTTAACAGGACTTACATGACAGCAGAGGGAGGCCTGTGAGGCTGGGAGGTGGGAGAAGAATTGCGTTAGGGTAAAAAGGTCTTTTTATTCCACTGAGCATAGGATACTTAGGTCTAATTTTTATGAGCTCAGAGAAAATAAAAAATAAAAGGTCAAAGTATGCCTGTTGAGCCTGTGATCTGTGCAAAGACATTTTAAGTGTGTTAGAGGGTTCAGGTGGTGATTTGCTGGTTTTGGTGACGCTAGAAAAGTGTACTAGCTGCACAGCACTCCAGAAACACATTCCAATTATTTTTGTGTTACTTTGCATAAGGTTTGTCAGTTTAATTGATGTAGAAAGTGTTTGGTTTGGTAAATATTAGAAGCACCTAAGAGTTGAAACCTGGGATCTTCCAACCCTGAAAGGAATAGGAAGGTGCCAAGAATGGGATATAGAGGACAGGGGTCTGGAGATATTTTAGAGGTTACATTTCTTTTGGCATATGCACCATGAGAGGCCAATGGTTAGATATAATTTAATGTGTACCAGTGGTAATAATGAGAACAATTATTCAGCTGAGACCCTTGATGGTAGCACCAATCAACCACTTTACCCAAGTGTGTGGCTGCATAATAGGAAGATATGTTAGAGAGTCCAGAGCCACCTTATAATTTGTGTAGGCACACTGTGCTTCTTTGGAGTCTAGCTTTCTTATTGTCGAAAATACCTTTGAGAAAGGTGTAAATAAAAATATGATGGAATTAGAACTGGCAAAGTCTATCCTTGGGAGGATATGCATTTTTTAGAAAATTGGTTCTTCCAAATGAAGTAAATGTGCCTGTCAACCATTATTGCAGATCTGTTCTTAGCCCATCTAGTAGTGTAAATAGTTGATTGTGTATGTAGTCCTTTGAAAAATGAAGAAAGCTGGCATTGTATGCAACAGTGATGATAGTAGTGTGACATTTATAGCTTTTAATTTCTGATAGTTAATCCTAAAAATAGATAGGGCACCATATGTTTAAACATTCTTTAATAGGGCACAATATGTGTACATTCTACCAAGAGGACAAGAAGAGATAGAGAGGACTGGGTGAGAGAGACAGGTAGGTCATCAGCATGGCTGCAACCATGTTTTGAGTATTATTTATGATTTTACATTTGATGTTGTGGATGTTTTGAGTATTATTTATGATTTTACATTTGATGTTGTGGATAGCTCTAAACATATATTGGAAGGACTCTACAATAAGTATAAAGGTTACGGTATGTAGGAGAGGAGACACCCTAGTAGTGAATGTAATGAATGCATTTATGAATGCATTTATAAAAGGAGGGACCAGTTGGGAACAGATTTTTGTAGAATGAAAGGGTAAAGCTGAGCATTTACCCTGAGAATTTACTGCACTGGGCTTGATGTCTTTTGCCAGTTCTTTAGCGGTAGTTGGGAATTCTTGGGAGTTCTCAGTTGATATCCTGAAGGTAGTCCTAGATACTATCTGAAAGTTTTCAGGAAAATAATTCTCTAGGGATTTTTTTAATGTTCTATAGCTTTTCCTAGGAGGTGTGGAAACATAGTGATTTAACCCCTGGAAACAGAGTGATTTAACCCATTCTCTGAATATCAACAGATCCAGATCTGTTTGATGATTTAAGGATTATTTGGCTGACCCGAAGTCCTAGATCTGTGCAGGCAATTTAGAGAGTGTTGCTGTGCATTCCTTTTTGATACTACCATTAATAAAGGACTTCTGTTGGTTAAAGGTATTCAGAGAAAAAAAGTATTGAGCTCCTAAATAAGCTTTGTTACAAGAACTGGACATTGTATAAGGCTTTTATTTAGGCACCAGTGCCATTAATGCTGGAATACCCTTCCTTAAAAGATTTGCGTGATGATGGGAGCATGATGTTCGTACCTCAAGTTTCCCTTTTAGGTGCCTGCTATCAGAGGTATTATGATATACGTAATCAAAAGTAGTAAATGCAGAATATGATTTATGTGAGCATGAAGAGAAGCTGTAGTACGCTGTGGAAGGGTTCATAAGCTTTCACATATCCACTAGTCGGTTATTATGTAGTCCTCATTTAAGATCAAGGCTTTCAAGCATTCTTTCCATTACACATTGCCTATTCCAAGTTGAGGAAGAATGCAATGTGCCAGTGTAATGATGGTATGGTTTAGGTAGCCCCTAAGAAAAAGGAACCATACATTACCCACGCTGTGGTACAAGACAATGGAATAGAACCAATGGAATATCCAAAAATAAGAATACTCATTCTCTTAATCCTGGTGGTATGTCACTGGGAGTGTTTTGTTTGTTAGCTTGGGGATATGGCCTCTTCTTAAGTGAGTCTTCTGGAGGTAAACTACTTGGACCTCCCTTTCCCCCATACTACTCAACAGCATTCTATCATTTTCAGGAACACTTAGACCTTTATACTAAAGAGTGTTTGCACTCAGAAAAACAAAAAAGGAGGAAAACAAAGTGTGGTTGGCATGATCAGGTAAGGGGATTAGGAAGTTGGGTGTAGGAAGCTGTAGAAAAAGGTGAAGGGCCTGGCTGTATGCAATATCTGAAGAAAAGAATGAAAAGGGAGGAAGGATTTGCCAAGTATAGGGAAAATAGGTAGGTGCCCTTGTTGACCAAATGTGTAGTTAATGTGTTCCTGTCCATCTGAGATAAGGGAAAGACCTCATGGAAGAAACTGTCTCAGCAAGCCAGGGTCAGAGACATGGCAACTCCCTAATTAAGACTGTAGTAATTGCAGAAGGAGTTTGAATAGTGACCAATAGTGAATCTGTATAGGAGCTCAGGTGAAGGTCGCAAGAACAAAGTTTTTTTGGTTGATGTCTTGTGTGGTATTACAGGCTAGGTAAGTACTAAAAAGTGGAAGAAGCTGTTTGCATGACTTCAGTGTAAGCACATGGGATGGGGAGTTTGTCATTAGGAAGGCATAAAAAAAAAAAAAAAGAACTATAGTAGTGACTTTGTACATGCCTCCCAGGGATATAGCAGAACCTGGTAGACAGAAGAATGGATTAAGTAACTGATAGGAGCTGAAGTTAACTAAGGGACAAATTCTCAACGTACATGAGCAACAGGTAAGGGTCAAGAAATGGGTGAGCACTGTTCTAAGGCTTTGGCCATCTCAGGTTCCTATCAACTCATCTGAGTCTGGGGGTCTTTGAGGTGGTGGAACTTCCACTGAAAAGTAAATAGCCCGAACTTATGTATTTTGCCCATTGCTTTTGGAGGATTTTTTCTGAAAACAGCAGGCAAGAGAGGTTTTTTTTTTGGCCCCATCAAATTTTAGGTGGCCTTTCTCATAAAACTGGACTCTGCAGATGACATTGTGGGGTCTGATAAAGTCAGAAATTCAAGTGCCCAAAACGATGTGCGCCCTATCAATTTCTATTTCTGTGCTGGTGTACTTGTGTTGGGTTCTTAAGTTGTTGGCTAAAGTTACCAGTTAATGTGGATTTCAGATTATATGTACCAGTGGCCTCAGAAATTCTGCATAGATTGTTTTTGTGAATTCTATTTTCAAAGTCAGTGATCATAATTTGAAGGGAAACCAGGTGGGTATAGTGGCTCTCTCTTTCTGTTTTCAGTTTGAACAGGGTTTGCTCTAGAGAAGATTTGTTCAGTCTCAACAGTTTGCACAGCCTCAAGATCTGCTTTGACTGGTAGTGCATGAATCAGGGTTTTCAGATCTACTTCGATGGGCAAAGACAAAGGGAGGCGATGGGAAGTAAACAATAGACTTAGCTGCCTTTCATATAGTGGGAAGCCAAGAGAGCAGAATGAGCCAGGGAGAATCTGACTGGTAAGGGATATAGGAGGATGTCCCTGATATGGAGGTGACTCTGCCCAGTGGCACATACAGGAAAGTGCAGCTGTGTCCTTTTCAGAGTAGTGGTTTACCTATCATTGCCCTCTGTGTTGCCTGGAAGCATCTGGGGAAGCTCTTTTTTATGGTTTCAGGAGAAGATCTTTCCTGTTAATGGAACACTGGGGAGAAGTTGAGATTGAGGGGGAATTGGAAGGATCTTGAGGCAGTGGGTTATGTGGTCTCCTGCATGGCTCTGACTCCAAGGGGAGGAGTGTGCTGCAGAATTGTTGGTCAGAGAAGGTTCACCAGGAGCTCCTAGAAAAACTTTGCTATGATACCATAACCACATCTATGCATGTGACCATGCTGACATAAACAAAAAACAGGGCAGAATACAACATAAAATAAAAAAATAGACTTAGCTGCCTTTCATATAGTGGGAAGCCAAGAGAGCAGAATGAGCCAGGGAGAATCTGACTGGTAAGGGATATAGGAGGATGTCCCTGATATGGAGGTGACTCTGCCCAGTGGCACATACAGGAAAGTGCAGCTGTGTCCTTTTCAGAGTAGTGGTTTACCTATCATTGCCCTCTGTGTTGCCTGGAAGCATCTGGGGAAGCTCTTTTTTATGGTTTCAGGAGAAGATCTTTCCTGTTAATGGAACACTGGGGAGAAGTTGAGATTGAGGGGGAATTGGAAGGATCTTGAGGCAGTGGGTTATGTGGTCTCCTGCATGGCTCTGACTCCAAGGGGAGGAGTGTGCTGCAGAATTGTTGGTCAGAGAAGGTTCACCAGGAGCTCCTAGAAAAACTTTGCTATGATGCCCTGTCTGAGATGAGGCGAGTAGTCTCTAAATAAAATGTTAACTCCTTCATGTAAAATAACCTGTTTACATCAGCCAGGTGTTCTGGACTATCAGTGAAGGATTCTGTGTTTTGCTAAAAAGAGTATATGAGAAAAACAGAAAAACAAAACAGATCTAAGCCAATGAACCCTGATCACAAAACGCAAAATATATTTTTAATAATTTATTAATTTTAAATACTATATACTGTATACACATATTCTCAATGACATCATATTATTTACAGGCTTTCGATAAGTTGTTAATACATTTTCCAAAATGATATGTACTTTTTGACATTGGTTATATTGATGCCTATTCTTATAATAAACTGTAAGCTGTAATCTTGTGATGTCCTAAGGTATTTAAAACAAAAAAAAACTCAGGTTGGATCCAAAAAGTAATTGTTCTGTGTGGTAACTGATTTTAATGCTTCTCCAGCCAAAGCAAAGCTACTATGGCTGGCAGAAGTATGCAGCTAAAGACCCTTGCACTTTGTGTCCAAACAACGGCTTTTTTACAGAATTAAAAATAAACAGTAAGACACTTTTTGGATCCAACCATACTTCATTTGTATAGTTTATAGGAAAACAAAAATTGGGCTTTTACCAAACAGACCCATCAAGTATGTAAGCTTTTACATACAAAACAAAATACCAGGTATTTCCTATGTTTTACATGCTCAGATAAAACTAAAACATTATAATTATGATGGTGATGGCTACTGTCAATTTTTATTTTTTTCAATCAATAATTTTTATTGAATTTCAAAAACAGGTGAAAAGAAAGCAGAAAATCACATCAAATAAAGTGTGATATCAGAAAATAACAACAACAAAATAGAACATTTTCCAATAAAGAACATACTAGTATTCAAACAATAGCTATAAGCTTCGTATCAAAGTGCGTTTACACTACACATGTAAAGTTTAACATGGTATATTCTGATGATGGGAGTAGAAGAAAGGTGTCTGACCACCCTGGCTCAGAACACCTAGGGGAACAACGTCACCAAGCCGCAGGTCGCCGACTCCCCCCTTCATCCCCTAGACAAGGATGAGTAGGAGTCAATTAACAATGAGCTACTGTCAATTTTTCAACTAAGCAAAAACGTGAGGACGTTCAAAAGCTCAAACAGGAACTAAAATGTTCGCTTTGCTTTCAAAAGACATGTATATTCATTAAAAAATAAATATGTTATAGATACTAGCACACTATATTTTGCATTAAAAAAAGATTTTCTATAATAAAAAATTGAAACATAAAAGAAAAATAGAAAATTAAAGTAACATTGCTTCAAAACCATTACAGTTTCCTTTTCAAATGATCCCTCAGAGCTGTAAGTAATACTGGTGTACTAAGAAATGGAAAACATGATAATATATTTATTCCATATTTATTCGATGATATTATACAGTACATCTATGCGGAGTGTATTGCTGACATTTTTCTAGCTTAGCTTTTGCTGACTAATCCATTCTTTATGTAGTTTAAAAGATGTAAAACTGTATAAGCTATATATTTTTCATTTTGTTTTATATTCATTGAGGGCAAATTTTAAAAGATTAAAATACCAGAAAAGGATTTCCTCTAGATCCTAAAAATGTATTACTAATCCAGCTGGAACACCTATACAGAGTACCATTGTTTATGTCTGTTATAAGATGCCCTACCGGTCTCTCTGGGTTATTAGGTCAGGTATATGTGGGACATATTTAGGGGAGAACAATGATTGGACTGCTTATGGTGAACTACAACCAGATACAAATAAATAACTCACAATGGATTAGGTAAATAACTATACAGGGAAGCACCTATATTATTCATTGCAAAAAAAAAAAGTACCCTGTATAGACACAGGAAGAAAGAGGCTAATTTGTTGATAGAAGAAGTGGCAATGGGATACAAAAGTAGAAAGTAATAATGTAGCTTTATTATTTACAGTGAAAACATTTCTCAATAAAAACAACACATACATCCAGGACAGGAAAATACCATAACCACATCTATGCATGTGACCATGCTGACATAAACAAAAAACAGGGCAGAATACAACATAAAATAAAAATCATCCGGACGCCAGGAATAATTTACACACAGGAGAAATACCAATGGCAAGAGGCCGTATCAAAAATCTACCAAAATGTAATATATATGTGGAAATTCCCCTGTGTGAGCCCCTGGGAGCTCGAGCTGCGAAAGCAGGTGTCTAAAAGAATATGCTGAGATAGGGAATGACAGAAAATAGAATTGAAGAAGCCCTACAAGATAATTATAAATAAATAAATAAATGCAGTACATCTGGGAAATAAATGCACGTTCTCCATGTCTTGTTACAAAGCTGCAAGTAGAGAAAAATATCTGTAGGATAAGACACCCCTCAAACTGACCCAGTGCTTCAGATGTGGATATGGCTGTGTATGGCCTCATTTAGCGTTGCTCCAGCCAAGCCCCCTGAAACTTTTCCCCCCACATGCTGGGGCTTGGTCACACCTCCATGACCAAGCCCAGGCAGGCAGCGTGAAACATGTCAGGGGGCTTGGCTGGAGCAGCGCTGGCTGAGGTCATACACAGCCATATTAACATCTGAAGCACTGGGTCGGTTTGAGTGGCATCTTATCCTACATATATGCCCAGACTTCTGAGTTAGTGCCTGACACCTGCTCCAACTTTCTAAATACCAGAAGGGACACCTTTTATCCTCCAGCTTTGTGTGCGCTCCAAGTTTACGCATCATCACAGAAAATATCTATTAAATTTTCATAAATGTATTTGCTGTGAAAACCAATCACAGCGATCATGTGATCAAGAAGCAACCACCTCCTGCCCGCTTATCTCTTCTGCTTACTGGTGCCATGGAAAACCACAACATTGTGGAGAACTCCTCTACTGAAATGTCCCCTGAAACTGACACCCAGGAGGGTCAATTTGTTGTGTGCCCAGGTGTGCTTAGTGGTTCCTCCCACTGACCTCTGCATAACTGAAGAACACAGTACTTACGTAGAGTTTGGTAAGAGCAACAACTGAGCACTTGTTTTAGAACTTTTGTTTAAAGTGACCCTATCAGTGGTTCAAAAAAACATAAAAGAATGGACCTGTGAAGTAGACAGCTTTATACATACCTGTCTGTCAGCCCTATTGGTACAACTTCACTCTCTAAGTCCTTGTGTTCTTTAGATTTGGCTTATTGGGTTGTTAAAATAGAAAGGCCCCTGATAACAAATGTGATTCCTAAACTTCAGTGTCTGCAGGACAAATTAGATATAAATAAAAACAAATAAAATGTAGGGGTTATAAGGAGGAACCACATTGGCCAGAATGGGACACGCTATTCCACACACCCAAAAGTGAGAAACAGGATCATCTGCTCCCCATCATGCTTGCAAACAGGCCGACATACAAGCATGTGTAACGAAGGAGAACAGCAAGAAGATTTAAGAAAAAAAAGACATGACGAGATAAAACCATCAAAAACACAGATAGTATTCCTGAAATACGTGAATGCACAAGAAAAATCCTGAATGCACAAAAAACAAAACAAAACAAAAAAAACATTCCAACTAACCCTGATGTAGTCACGTGTTGTGACGTAACACGTAGGACATCTGCATACCGAAAGAGATGTGTAGACAAGCTCGGCGCTCGTGGATGTAATACACTTATATTCTTTTACAAAGTGGAAGCGGAAGCTGACCCAAAAAGTTCCAAGGCTACATAGGAGAAGTTCTGGTCCTGTAAAGATCCCGGGTAGGGTTGAGCGGACACCTAGATGTCCGTGTTCGACGGGTTCGGCCGAACTTTAAAAAAAAGTCCGGGTCCGTGTCCCGGACTTTTACCGAACTTTTCCCGGACACCGAACCCCATTGAAGTCAATGGGGACCCGAACTTTAAGGCACTAAAATGGCTCTAAAACACCAAAGGAAAGGGCTAGAGTGCTGCAAATGGCAGCAAAACGTAATTAAGAGCATGGCAAGTGCTCTGCAAACAAATGTGGATAGGGAAATAACTTAAAACAACAAAAAAAAACAGAAAAATAAAACAATGTTCTTCTTCATCTCTGAAGGACGAGGCCCATATGGAGTAGGAGGGAGGTTGAGGTGGTGGTGGATGTGGCGGTGACATAGGCGTGCGCACAGGGTGTGCTGGGTGTGCCTGGGCACACCCTAATCACCTAGGGCACATAGCATTGCCAGTGAGGAGATGGGAAAGATCTCCCTGGGACCTGCTCTGCTCTATTTCTCCTTGCCTACAGGTACATGGCCCCGATACATTACTCTCCCTGCTGGCAAACACATGCATGTGTATTTCAACTTTGGGGTGCACACCTTAATGCAATAGGCTGCGCACACCTATGGGCGGTGTAGGTGGAAGCGGCGGTGGAGGAGGACCAGGGCCGGATTAACAGCATCATGGGCTTGGTGCTGAGGATTTTGAAGGGCCTTAGGGCCGTGCCTTGCCATGCACCCAGAGGAGGAAGGGTGCAGCCATGCATGCCTAATTCAACATGGGATGCTGTCTCTGAAGCCCATAAACACATCCATGCATCGCCAACTGTCCCTCCTTGTCCGGCCTTCACGCTGTGTGGGGAGGTTCTGAGGGTGCTGCCTGGGGAAGCGAGCATAGAAGCCAGACTTCTGTGTTTACAAGTGACAGAAGAGCGGTAACAGTGAATATGGCCAACCCGGGGCCTATATAAAAGGTAGGGGCCTGGAGCTGCAGCTCCAATAGACCCTACATTAATCTGGCCCTGAGGAGGAGGACGAGGTAGCCAACACTGCTTCTTTTCACAAATTTTAAATGAGGGTACACCCCAAAAGAGTGAGAAAGAGCAAAAATGGAACAATGGGTGGGTAAGGTCGGTATCCATTGCTATTCTGCATAAGGTACGGAAAAGTCCCGTGGGATCCATGCCTGGTTCATTTTAATGAACGTGAGCTTGTCCACATTGTCTCTGGACAGGCGGCTGCGCTTGTCTGTTATAACGCCCCCAGCCGTGCTAAATACCCGTTCAGATAATACACTGGCTGCAGGGCACGCCAGCACCTCCAAGGCGTAAAGGGCAAGCTCAGGCCATGTGCCCAATTTGGAGACCCAGAAGTTGAAGGGGGCAGACCCGTCATTCACTACATGTAGGCGTGTGCACACATACTGCTCCACCATGTTGGTAAAATGCTGCCTCCTGCTAAGACGTTCCATCTGAGCTGCTGGTGCTGCTGTTTGTTGTGGCGTGCTGACAAAGCTTTTCCACATTTCGGCCATGCTAACCCTGCCTTCTGAGGTGCTGGCGGTGCCCTGGTTGCGTTGGCGACCTCCTCCTCCTCCTCCTCTGCCTTGTGCTTCCACTGTGGCCCCGCTGTCAGATGGGAATGCCAGCAGCATGGCGTCTACCAGCGTGCGCTTGTACTCGCGCATCTTGCGATCGTGCTCCAGTGAGTGAATTAAGGACGGTACGTTGTCCTTGTAACGGGGATCCAGCAGCGTGGCCACCCAGTAATCAGCACAAGTTAGAATGTGGGCAACTCGGCGGTCGTTGTGGAGACACTGCAGCATGTAATCGCTCATGTGTGCCAGGCTGCCCAGAGGCAACGAAAGGCTGTCCTCTGTGGGAGGTGTATGGTCCGTGTCCTCTGTATCCCCCCAGCCACGCACCAGTGATGGCCATGAGCTGGCCTGGGTGCCACCCTGCTGTGAACATGGTTCCATCTCCTCCTCCAGCTCCTCCTCCTCCTCATCCTCCTCATCCTCCAGAACTGTGCCCCTGCTGGACAATTGCGTCCCTGGCGTTTGCGTGTGCAGGAACCCACCCTCGGAGCCCCTTGCGAATGACTGCCCTGAAAGCCTTGGAAATGTTACCTCTTCATCCTCCTCCTCCTCCTCATCCTGTGCCACATCCTCTTCCATCATCGCCCGAATTGTTTTTTCAAGGAGGCATAGAAGTGGGATAGTTAAGCTGAGAACGGCGTCATTGCCACTGGCCATGTTGGTGGAGTACTCAAAACAGCGCAACAAGGCACACAGGTCTCGCATGGAGGCCCAGTTATTGGTGGTGAAGTGGTGCTGTTCCGCAGAGCGACTCACGCGTGCGTGCTGCAGCTGAAACTCCACTATGGCCTGCTGCTGCTCGCACAGTCTTTCCAGCATGTGCAAGGTGGAGTTCCACCTTGTGGGCACGTCACATATGAGGCGGTGAGCGGGAAGGCCGAAGTTACGCTGCAGCGCTGCCAGGCGAGCAGCAGCAGGGTGAGAACGCCGAAAGTGCGCACAAACGGCCCGCACTTTCTGCAGCAGCTCTGACATATCGGGGTAGTTTTTAAGGAACCTCTGCACCACCAAATTCAGCACATGCGCCAGGCAAGGGATGTGCGTCAAACCGGCTAGGCCCAGAGCTGCTATGAGATTTCGCCCGTTATCGCACACCACCAGGCCGGGCTTGAGGCTCGCTGGCAGCAACCACTCATTTGTCTGCTGTTCCATGCTCCTCCACAACTCCTGCGCGGTGTGTGGTTTGTCCCCCAAACAGGCAAGTTGTAAAACTGCCTGCTGTCGTTTACCCCTGGCCGTGCTGAAGTTGGTGGTGAAGGTGTTACGCTGTCCGGATGAGGAGGCGGTAGAGGATGAGGAAGCGGAGTAGGAGGAGTTAGGAACAGGAGGCAAACTGAAGCGCCCTGCAATCCTCGGTGGTGGAAGGACATGCGCCAAATTGCTATCCGCCTCAGGCCCATCCGCCACTGCATTTACCCAGTGTGCCGTTAGGGAGATATAACGCCCCTGACCGTGCTTACTGGTCCACGTATCCGTAGTTAGGTGGACCTTGGCACAGATGGCGTTGCGCAGTGCACACCTGATTTTTTCCCCCACTTGGTTGTGCAGGGAAGGGATGGCTTGCCTGGAAAAGTAGTGGCGGCTGGGCACGACGTACTGTGGGACAGCCACCGACATAAGGTTTTTAAAACTGTGCGTCTCCACCAGACGGAATGACAGCATTTCAAAGGCCAATAATTTTGAAATGCTGGCATTCAGGGCCAGGGATCGCGGGTGGGTAGGGGGGTACTTCCTCTTCCTCTCAAGTGTTTGGGAGATGGAAAGCTGAACGCTTCCACGGGACATTGTGGAGATGGTTGTTGGTGACCCAGGTGGTGGTGTTGCTGACAGATCGTCTGTTTGCGGGGTGGCAGGTGCCGGTATCACTACAGATGTGGCTGGAGCGGCCGAGACTGCAGCAGAAGAGGAAGCAGGATGAGCCAGAGACGTTTCTTGGTTTTGAAGGTGTGTACTCCACTGCAGCTCGTGCTTTGCACTTAGATGCCTGATCATGCAGGTTGTGCTCAGGTTGAGAAGGTTCATGCCTCGCTTCAAGCTCTGATTGCACAGGGTGCAAACCACTCGTGTCCTGTCATCAGCACATTTTCTAAAGAACTTCCACGCTAGAGAACTCCTTTGAGCTGACTTTGGTGCGCTCGTTCCCTTGCTGCGTTGGGCAGTAGCGGGCGTAGTGTCTAGGGCACGGCCGCTCCGCTTCTGCACCCTGCTCCCTCTTCTGCTGTGCTGGTGGCTCTGTGCGACCACCGCCTCTTCCTCCAAACTACTCAGTTCACCTGCATGACGTTCATTCCATGTGGGGTCGAGGACCTCATCGTCCTCCACATCATCTTCCACCCAGTCTTCACCCCTGCCCTCCTTGTCGGTCTCCACAATGCTGAACGCCGCAGCAGTTGGCACCTGCGTTTCGTCATCATCGGAGACGTGCTGCGATGATCCTTGCATGTACTCATCTTGAGGAATAAGTGGTTGGGCATCGCTGCACTCAATCTCTTCCACTTCTGGGGCAGGGCTAGGTGGATGGCCCTGGGAAACCCTGCTGACAGAGTCCTCAAAAAGAATAAGAGACTGCTGTATGGCTTGGGGCTCAGACTGCTGGCCTGATTTGCAAGGGGGTGAGGTGAAAGACGGTTGGACATTGGCTGCAGGTGCCAACTCTGACCTTTCTGCAGTAGACTGGGTGGGAGACAATGTGAAGGAACTGGAGGCACTGTCAGCAGCAAACCAATCTACTATCGCCTCAACTTGTTCTGGCCTCATCACTTCTAGGGGCGTTTGATGCCCTACCAAATACTGATGCAGGTTCTGTCGCCTACTCACACTTGAGGAAGGTGTTTCACTTGTGCGTGTAGCTGGCACAGATCGACCATGTCCTCTCCTTGCAACAGGAGCTCTACCAGCAGCACCACGACCCAGGCCACGGCCCTTATTTGACGGTCTCCTCATATTTCTGTAATTTAAGATCTTGCCCTAGAAAGGTTTTTATTGAATAGCGGAATAGAAAATATGATCCAAAAAAAGTGTATGTATATCACACGTACACAACCACACTAGGCCCCAATTACTATTGTTTGTACCCCTAAAAGGCTAGATGAGGAGTAGGGGGAGTATGGAACAGGCAGCACCCTCAAACCTTCAGAAGTATGAGATGAACCCCAACAACTTGGAAAGGTGGATCTCTCTCACACGTACCGACACAGACTATCCCGCAATTCAATTGATCCTCAAAGGTTTTTATTGAATAGCGGAATAGGAAATATGATCAAAAAAAGTGTATGTATCTCGCACGTACACAACCACACTAGGCCCCAATTACTATTGTTTGTACCCCTAAAAGGCTAGATGAGGAGTAGGGGGGGTATGGAACAGGCAGCACCCTCAAACCTTCAGAAGTATGAGATGAACCCCAACAACTTGGAAAGGTGGATCTCTCTCACACGTACCGACACAGACTATCCCGCAATTCAATTGATCCTCAAAGGTTTTTATTGAATAGCGGAATAGGAAATATGATCAAAAAAAGTGTATGTATCTCGCACGTACACAACCACACTAGGCCCCAATTACTATTGTTTGTACCCCTAAAAGGCTAGATGAGGAGTAGGGGGGGTATGGAACAGGCAGCACCCTCAAACCTTCAGAAGTATGAGATGAACCCCAACAACTTGGAAAGGTGGATCTCTCTCACACGTACCGACACAGACTATCCCGCAATTCAATTGATCCTCAAAGGTTTTTATTGAATAGCGGAATAGGAAATATGATCAAAAAAAGTGTATGTATCTCGCACGTACACAACCACACTAGGCCCCAATTACTATTGTTTGTACCCCTAAAAGGCTAGATGAGGAGTAGGGGGGGTATGGAACAGGCAGCACCCTCAAACCTTCAGAAGTATGAGATGAACCCCAACAACTTGGAAAGGTGGATCTCTCTCACACGTACCGACACAGACTATCCCGCAATTCAATTGATCCTCAAAGGTTTTTATTGAATAGCGGAATAGGAAATATGATCAAAAAAAGTGTATGTATCTCGCACGTACACAACCACACTAGGCCCCAATTACTATTGTTTGTACCCCTAAAAGGCTAGATGAGGAGTAGGGGGAGTATGGAACAGGCAGCACCCTCAAACCTTCAGAAGTATGAGATGAACCCCAACAACTTGGAAAGGTGGATCTCTCTCACACGTACCGACACAGACTATCCCGCAATTCAATTGATCCTCAAAGGTTTTTATTGAATAGCGGAATAGGAAATATGATCAAAAAAAGTGTATGTATCTCGCACGTACACAACCACACTAGGCCCCAATTACTATTGTTTGTACCCCTAAAAGGCTAGATGAGGAGTAGGGGGGGTATGGAACAGGCAGCACCCTCAAACCTTCAGAAGTATGAGATGAACCCCAACAACTTGGAAAGGTGGATCTCTCTCACACGTACCGACACAGACTATCCCGCAATTCAATTGATCCTCAAAGGTTTTTATTGAATAGCGGAATAGGAAATATGATCAAAAAAAGTGTATGTATCTCGCACGTACACAACCACACTAGGCCCCAATTACTATTGTTTGTACCCCTAAAAGGCTAGATGAGGAGTAGGGGGGGTATGGAACAGGCAGCACCCTCAAACCTTCAGAAGTATGAGATGAACCCCAACAACTTGGAAAGGTGGATCTCTCTCACACGTACCGACACAGACTATCCCGCAATTCAATTGATCCTCAAAGGTTTTTATTGAATAGCGGAATAGGAAATATGATCAAAAAAAGTGTATGTATCTCGCACGTACACAACCACACTAGGCCCCAATTACTATTGTTTGTACCCCTAAAAGGCTAGATGAGGAGTAGGGGGGGTATGGAACAGGCAGCACCCTCAAACCTTCAGAAGTATGAGATGAACCCCAACAACTTGGAAAGGTGGATCTCTCTCACACGTACCGACACAGACTATCCCGCAATTCAATTGATCCTCAAAGGTTTTTATTGAATAGCGGAATAGGAAATATGATCAAAAAAAGTGTATGTATCTCGCACGTACACAACCACACTAGGCCCCAATTACTATTGTTTGTACCCCTAAAAGGCTAGATGAGGAGTAGGGGGGGTATGGAACAGGCAGCACCCTCAAACCTTCAGAAGTATGAGATGAACCCCAACAACTTGGAAAGGTGGATCTCTCTCACACGTACCGACACAGACTATCCCGCAATTCAATTGATCCTCAAAGGTTTTTATTGAATAGCGGAATAGGAAATATGATCAAAAAAAGTGTATGTATCTCGCACGTACACAACCACACTAGGCCCCAATTACTATTGTTTGTACCCCTAAAAGGCTAGATGAGGAGTAGGGGGGGTATGGAACAGGCAGCACCCTCAAACCTTCAGAAGTATGAGATGAACCCCAACAACTTGGAAAGGTGGATCTCTCTCACACGTACCGACACAGACTATCCCGCAATTCAATTGATCCTCAAAGGTTTTTATTGAATAGCGGAATAGGAAATATGATCAAAAAAAGTGTATGTATCTCGCACGTACACAACCACACTAGGCCCCAATTACTATTGTTTGTACCCCTAAAAGGCTAGATGAGGAGTAGGGGGGGTATGGAACAGGCAGCACCCTCAAACCTTCAGAAGTATGAGATGAACCCCAACAACTTGGAAAGGTGGATCTCTCTCACACGTACCGACACAGACTATCCCGCAATTCAATTGATCCTCAAAGGTTTTTATTGAATAGCGGAATAGGAAATATGATCAAAAAAAGTGTATGTATCTCGCACGTACACAACCACACTAGGCCCCAATTACTATTGTTTGTACCCCTAAAAGGCTAGATGAGGAGTAGGGGGGGTATGGAACAGGCAGCACCCTCAAACCTTCAGAAGTATGAGATGAACCCCAACAACTTGGAAAGGTGGATCTCTCTCACACGTACCGACACAGACTATCCCGCAATTCAATTGATCCTCAAAGGTTTTTATTGAATAGCGGAATAGGAAATATGATCAAAAAAAGTGTATGTATCTCGCACGTACACAACCACACTAGGCCCCAATTACTATTGTTTGTACCCCTAAAAGGCTAGATGAGGAGTAGGGGGGGTATGGAACAGGCAGCACCCTCAAACCTTCAGAAGTATGAGATGAACCCCAACAACTTGGAAAGGTGGATCTCTCTCACACGTACCGACACAGACTATCCCGCAATTCAATTGATCCTCAAAGGTTTTTATTGAATAGCGGAATAGGAAATATGATCAAAAAAAGTGTATGTATATCACACGTACACAACCACACTAGGCCCCAATTACTATTGTTTGTACCCCTAAAAGGCTAGGAGTAGGGGGAGTATGGAACAGGCAGCACCCTCAAACCTTCAGAAGTATGAGATGAACCCCAACAACTTGGAAAGGTGGATCTCTCTCACACGTACCAACACAGACTATCCCCCAATTTAACTGATCCCCAAAGGTTTTTGATTAAATAGCGGAATAGAAAATATGATCCCAAAAAAGTGTATGTATATCACACGTACACAACCACACTAGGCCCCAATTACTATTGTTTGTACCCCTAAAAGGCTAGGAGTAGGGGGAGTATGGAACAGGCAGCACCCTCAAACCTTCAGAAGTATGAGATGAACCCCAACAACTTGGAAAGGTGGATCTCTCTCACACGTACCAACACAGACTATCCCCCAATTTAACTGATCCCCAAAGGTTTTTGATTAAATAGCGGAATAGAAAATATGATCCCAAAAAAGTGTATGTATATCACACGTACACAACCACACTAGGCCCCAATTACTATTGTTTGTACCCCTAAAAGGCTAGGAGTAGGGGGAGTATGGAACAGGCAGCACCCTCAAACCTTCAGAAGTATGAGATGAACCCCAACAACTTGGAAAGGTGGATCTCTCTCACACGTACCAACACAGACTATCCCCCAATTTAACTGATCCCCAAAGGTTTTTGATTAAATAGCGGAATAGAAAATATGATCCCAAAAAAGTGTATGTATATCACACGTACACAACCACACTAGGCCCCAATTACTATTGTTTGTACCCCTAAAAGGCTAGGAGTAGGGGGAGTATGGAACAGGCAGCACCCTCAAACCTTCAGAAGTATGAGATGAACCCCAACAACTTGGAAAGGTGGATCTCTCTCACACGTACCAACACAGACTATCCCCCAATTTAACTGATCCCCAAAGGTTTTTGATTAAATAGCGGAATAGAAAATATGATCCCAAAAAAGTGTATGTATATCACACGTACACAACCACACTAGGCCCCAATTACTATTGTTTGTACCCCTAAAAGGCTAGGAGTAGGGGGAGTATGGAACAGGCAGCACCCTCAAACCTTCAGAAGTATGAGATGAACCCCAACAACTTGGAAAGGTGGATCTCTCTCACACGTACCAACACAGACTATCCCCCAATTTAACTGATCCCCAAAGGTTTTTGATTAAATAGCGGAATAGAAAATATGATCCCAAAAAAGTGTATGTATATCACACGTACACAACCACACTAGGCCCCAATTACTATTGTTTGTACCCCTAAAAGGCTAGGAGTAGGGGGAGTATGGAACAGGCAGCACCCTCAAACCTTCAGAAGTATGAGATGAACCCCAACAACTTGGAAAGGTGGATCTCTCTCACACGTACCAACACAGACTATCCCCCAATTTAACTGATCCCCAAAGGTTTTTGATTAAATAGCGGAATAGAAAATATGATCCCAAAAAAGTGTATGTATATCACACGTACACAACCACACTAGGCCCCAATTACTATTGTTTGTACCCCTAAAAGGCTAGGAGTAGGGGGAGTATGGAACAGGCAGCACCCTCAAACCTTCAGAAGTATGAGATGAACCCCAACAACTTGGAAAGGTGGATCTCTCTCACACGTACCAACACAGACTATCCCCCAATTTAACTGATCCCCAAAGGTTTTTGATTAAATAGCGGAATAGAAAATATGATCCCAAAAAAGTGTATGTATATCACACGTACACAACCACACTAGGCCCCAATTACTATTGTTTGTACCCCTAAAAGGCTAGGAGTAGGGGGAGTATGGAACAGGCAGCACCCTCAAACCTTCAGAAGTATGAGATGAACCCCAACAACTTGGAAAGGTGGATCTCTCTCACACGTACCAACACAGACTATCCCCCAATTTAACTGATCCCCAAAGGTTTTTGATTAAATAGCGGAATAGAAAATATGATCCCAAAAAAGTGTATGTATATCACACGTACACAACCACACTAGGCCCCAATTACTATTGTTTGTACCCCTAAAAGGCTAGATGAGGAGTAGGGGGAGTATGGAACAGGCAGCACCCTCAAACCTTCAGTATGAGATTGTGTTCACTGTACCCCACAAAGATTGAGTTCACTGCACCCCACAATGATTGTGTTCACTGCACCCCACAAAGATTGTGTTCACTGCACCTCACAAAGATTGTGTTCACTGTACCCCCCAAAGATTGTGTTCACTGCACCCCACAAAGATTCTGTTCACTGTACCCCACAAAGATTGTGTTCACTGCACCCCAAAAAGATTGTGTTCACTGCACCCCAAAAAGGATGTTGTTCACTGCACCCCAAAAAGGATGTTGTTCACTCCACCCCAAAAAGATTGTGTTCACTGCACCCCACAAAGATTGTGTTCACTGCACCCCAAAAAGATTGTGTTCACTGCACCCCAAAAATGATTTTGTTCACTGCACCCCAAAAAGGATTTTGTTCACTGCACCCCAAAAAGGATGTTGTTCACTCCACCCCAAAAAGATTGTGTTCACTGCACCCCAAAAAGATTGTGTTCACTGCACCCCACAAAGGATTTTGTTCACTGCACCCCAAAAAGATTGTGTTCACTGCACCCCAAAAAGGATGTTGTTCACTGCACCCCAAAAAGGATTTTGTTCACTGCACCCCAAAAAGATTGTGTTCACTGCACCCCACAAAGGATTTTGTTCACTGCACCCCACAAAGATTGTGTTCACTGCACACCAAAAAGGATTGTGTTCACTGCACCCCAAAAAGATTTTGTTCACTGCACCCCAAAAAGATTGTGTTCACTGCAGCCCAAAAAGATTGTGTTCACTGCAGCCCAAAAAGATTGTGTTCACTGCAGCCCAAAAAGATTGTGTTCACTGCAGCCCAAAAAGATTGTGTTCACTGCAGCCCAAAAAGATTGTGTTCACTGCAGCTCACACACAGAAAAATGGATGTGGATCACTGACACCTGCCTATCTCCAATCCCACACCACACAGCAATATCGATTGTAGTTTGTAGAACACAGTTTCCCTAAAATTCAGCAGACTCTGTCCCTAACAGGATTGAGAAGAGATCGTAGATCAGGATTGAGTGCAGATTCACCCCACCCCCCACACAGCAATATCGATTGTAGTTTGTAGAACACAGTTTCCCTAAAATTCAGCAGACTCTGTCCCTAACAGGATTGAGAAGAGATCGTAGATCAGGATTGAGTGCAGATTCACCCCACCCCCCACACAGCAATATCGATTGTAGTTTGTAGAACACAGTTTCCCTAAAATTCAGCAGACTCTGTCCCTAACAGGATTGAGAAGAGATCGTAGATCAGGATTGAGTGCAGATTCACCCCACCCCCCACACAGCAATATCGATTGTAGTTTGTAGAAGACACTGACCCTATATAATTCAGCAGACTCTATCCCTAAAATGCCTACAACTCGCCCTGCCTAAACACTCCGACCTGTCCCTCAATTCTATCCGGACACAAATGGTTTTTTCCTGCCTATCTTTCCCTAATCAGCAGCCAGCACGTTGATGTGTGCTCTGTCCCTGAATCTAAGCAGCATAATGACGCCGCTGCGGCTGCCTCGAACTTATAAAGACTTGGTCACATGCTTCAGACGGCCAATCACAGCTACTGAGACATTTGCAGGCATGGCTGGGATGGCTTAAGGCACACCAGTTAAACGATTGTTGATTGGCTGTTGAAAGCCCGCCATGAAAAGAGCGCCAAAGCATGCAAAACCCGGAAATAAAACGACCGAACACGGATTTTTACCCGAACATACAGTAAAGTGTCCGTGTCCGTGTTCGGGTACAAAAAATCCAATTATTCGGTACGAACACGAATAATACAGTCCGTGTTCGCTCAACACTAATCCCGGGCAATGTGCAATAATTTTGAAGGTCTAATATTATCTGCAATCTGGTGAGTGGGGAACCTTGAGGGGCACCATATCACTCTGCAAGCACCTTAATTATTTGGCACCTTGGCACCTTAATTGGATCACTTTAAGGACTCTTTTCAAGCACTGAATATTTATTTGGACTATTTCTAACCACCTATTTTGTTTATTGTGCACTAATATATTTATCTATATATTTATTTATTTGTTATTGCTCAGAGATTTTTTTAGCACATAGCACTTTTTTACATTTGATCATACAGTGTGCACTTTATAAAATATTGAATATTGTATTTATATCACAGCACTTTACACTTTATTTGAGCTAGACAAAACAATATGCTCCCTACGTTGCTGATACCTTATCTAAACAGTTATTAGAAATGCAAGGTCATCACACCTTACAGCCGTACACAACCACACTAGGCCCCAATTACTATTGTTTGTACCCCTAAAAGGCTAGATGAGGAGTAGGGGGAGTATGGAACAGGCAGCACCCTCAAACCTTCAGTATGAGATTGTGTTCACTGTACCCCACAAAGATTGAGTTCACTGCACCCCACAATGATTGTGTTCACTGCACCCCACAAAGATTGTGTTCACTGCACCTCACAAAGATTGTGTTCACTGTACCCCCCAAAGATTGTGTTCACTGCACCCCACAAAGATTCTGTTCACTGTACCCCACAAAGATTGTGTTCACTGCACCCCAAAAAGATTGTGTTCACTGCACCCCAAAAAGGATGTTGTTCACTGCACCCCAAAAAGGATGTTGTTCACTCCACCCCAAAAAGATTGTGTTCACTGCACCCCACAAAGATTGTGTTCACTGCACCCCAAAAAGATTGTGTTCACTGCACCCCAAAAATGATTTTGTTCACTGCACCCCAAAAAGGATTTTGTTCACTGCACCCCAAAAAGGATGTTGTTCACTCCACCCCAAAAAGATTGTGTTCACTGCACCCCAAAAAGATTGTGTTCACTGCACCCCACAAAGGATTTTGTTCACTGCACCCCAAAAAGATTGTGTTCACTGCACCCCAAAAAGGATGTTGTTCACTGCACCCCAAAAAGGATTTTGTTCACTGCACCCCAAAAAGATTGTGTTCACTGCACCCCACAAAGGATTTTGTTCACTGCACCCCACAAAGATTGTGTTCACTGCACACCAAAAAGGATTGTGTTCACTGCACCCCAAAAAGATTTTGTTCACTGCACCCCAAAAAGATTGTGTTCACTGCAGCCCAAAAAGATTGTGTTCACTGCAGCCCAAAAAGATTGTGTTCACTGTTTTGTAAAATATTGAATATTGTATTTATATCACAGCACTTTACACTTTATTTGAGCTAGCGCTGCATAAATTCGTTTTTCATCATGTGTAAAATTGTTTCCTTTATAGCAGGAGTTCCCAACCAGTGGCTTGTGGAGACCTCTGATGTGGCCCGCGGCCTCCTGCTCTGGGATTGTGGATCAGCAAGCCCAGAATGTGAGCTGCCAACCACCCATCCCAGAGCATCAGTGTTTTGGATGGAGCCAGTGGTAGAGGAAGCAAGCAGCTGCAGAGGGAGCAAGCTGATGCTTCCTCTATAGCATCAGCTCCTGTGCCAGGCAGAGTGATACCAAATGCACTCTGCCTGGGACAGCAGCATTTTCTACAGATGTAGATTCCTGGGGATGCAAAAAGTGAAGGAAGGTCAGTTAACGATTATCACAGTTTGGGCATTACAGCAATCACAGCAATGGCCATAACATCAGAGGTTTGCACTCATCATTAGGCTGCTTTCACACTGATCTGCAGGTGCAGCATAGTGCATCTGTGATTTAGCTGCACTGAGCCATGTACTTCTATTATATGCTGTGGGTTTGGTGCTCTTTCTGAAAGTGCACCAAAACTCCTCAATGCAGGAGGTGTGCTTTCCGAAAGTTCACCACATCTGCAAGATATAATAGAAGTCCATGGCAAAGCCCAGCTAACCCACAGGTAAGCCCAGGTGCACTGCACTGCACCCATAGTGCAGGGAAAACAGCAGCACATCAGTATGAAAGCAGCCTTGGGCCCCTTTCGCGCAATCAGTCTGATTGGGTCCGCCTGTTTTTTTAAGTAGACCAGATCGGACCCTCCATTCACCTCTTTGGAGCAATGGATGTAAAAGGATTTGTGTCTGTTTATACCCGCCTACCTCCAATCCGATCCAATCCAAAAAAAAATACGGAATTGGATCCATCCACCAAAAAAAAATTGAAATTCTGAACAATTTACTTTCATTATGGCCTGCAACCGGTTACCAAACTTTTAAGTGGCCCTTGCTCTTCAAAAGGTTGAGTACCCCTGCTTTACAGGTTTATTCTTTTGTGATTTTATCGACTCCCTGACAGGCTGATGTCAAAGGTACTGCTATAAAATAGATTTTTAATAATAAATACACTTGCTGAGCTACCATTTAACCAGTTTTTAAAATTCTAAGACTCTATTATTGCTATAAGTTTTTCAAAAGTTAATTCCCACCGTTGAATGCCCACAGGGGTGGGCTAAAAAGGCTTGTACAGCATAGGCACTTTGTAAGTCTTTAGAGCTTTCCTTTTATATGCATGCAATGTAGCAAGCAAAAAAGGAATATAAAGTTACACAATTTGAATAGCTTTTATTATATTTTTTCTGACATGGGCTTTTTCATCAAGATGTAATAAAAACATTTCAAAATATATGACCAATACCCAAATAAGATACACAACAGCAAACAGTAAAAGCAGGCTTTTCCATACTAAGTTCCACTCAGGTTTGGCAGGTAATCCATTTTATAATGGCTAACATTTCCTATGCAAACATTTGCTGGAAATCCATTTGGTTGCCTTTTGCAAGTCTAATATTATTTTCCTCTGGGAGACACTGCCCTCTCTATGTATTCCAAAGATAAATGCCACTAAAAACTAATTATAAATCAGTTCTCATTTTTCATATTTTATCATAAATATTTTAGACCAGTTATTAGTCTCATAAAGCATACCATTTTCATGAATACACATTGCATAGGATGGCACAGAAAATGGATGTGATTTACTTTAACACAGCTTACACATTCTAGGAGTACAGCTATATAATATATCTGCAATTTCTACATTTACATTTTTGACAAATATTACTTTAAGAAAATATTCTACCGGTAAATTATATAGTAGTAAAGATCACAGCTAAGTTATAAAATACAGTCATATGTTTTCATGTCATTTTAGAAGGAACATAAAGTACCATTATAGTCCAGGATATTGAAAATTCTATGGCGACAATGTATAAATGCATAGGTTATCTTACTTAAAAGAAATATTTTTAATTTATTTTTTATATACAAGGAAAAAGATCACTGTCGTGTAAATAATGTTATCAATGTGTGGTAATAATAAAAAGTACTTGCTTACTTTTTCTTCTCAAAACGCAAATGCAAAGGTCAGACAAAACAATATGCTCCCTACGTTGCTGATACCTTATCTAAACAGTTATTAGAAATGCAAGGTCATCACACCTTACAGCCCACCTCCACAACCCCTGAATTACTGTACACTTTGCATTTCGTCCACTTCCTTTGATGCCATTTGGCTTTACTGCTTTTTTTTTTTTGGCTTAAATGAGCCACGTACAGAGCTCTGTATCATGTTTAATCAACATATATTTATATATAAAACAATAATATAAAAAGAGCAAGCCTTTTATATTAAGATACGCAACTAAGAAAGTTAGGAATACAGGTATAACAAAATATAACAAAAAAGAGCATTTTATATTATGATACCCAACTAAGAAATGTAAAAATATAACAAAACATATCCTAATAAGTGCTGGATTCCATCACCTTGACTATTCTAAAGCTGACCAAAAATGGAAAAAAAATGGAACGACCAAAAATGGAGCGATCTTCTTTCCTGCAACCATGTGTAGAAAATCTGGCTACAAGGAGACCATGAAGGAGGGCGTGAGCATGGCTTAAAGTGGAGTTCCAGCCTCAAAACGAAAATTTGACATCCGTTAGTAACCTGAAAAAGAATTGGATAATCACAATTTTTTTTTTTTTTGCTTTACTTACCTTGTTTTTGAAGAAAATATACTTTACCTTCCTTCCACTTCCTCCCTCTGCGGCCGTGGCTGGCGCCGTGACTTCCTTCTTGCATTGACTCCTGGAAGCCGAACTTCATTACTCCCAGGACTCAATGCAGGGCCGTCTTTTCCAATGGGCATACCCGGCGTTTGCCCGGGGGCCCCACTTGCCAAGGGGCCCCACACACATGGTTGCAATTACTGTCCCCCAACAGGCCAGAATCCAGATTACTAGATTATAGTGTAGCCAGGGCCGCTTCTCGTCACCTCTCCCACCGCCGCCTCCTTTACTGTACAGCCTGTACTGAGTGTGGAGGCGCCGCGGCTGTAGAAATACACTGCCCGACTCATCTGTCCTGACTGACAGTAGTGAGTCACTCTCTCTCTCCTCCTGAAAGTCACTCTCTCTCTCCTCCTCTCCTTCCAGTGAAAGAGGCAGCCCACACCTCTATGATCAGTTTGTGACCTGTCTGTCTCTCCCAGACTCTGTGGTGCCTGCCTGGTCCCTCCCACGATCATCCATGCTGCAAGTTACACGGACAGCCTCAGCCAGCATACCTGCTGTCCTGAAGTGGTGTGTCATGTCAGACAGTGACACTGACAGCCTGGATAGGAGACACCGCTGAGGCAGGGCTTGTTGTGTCTCCCTGGAGAGTGGAGACAGAGAGAGAGCCATTGGCAGCAGAGCCCTGGTGCTGTGCCTGGAGGTACAGTAAGTAAACACACAAAAACATATTGAGTTTATTTGACTGTATATGTACTCTGTATATAGACTTGTCTTTAAACTCCTCAAATGTATGATGGCATCCCCTCCTCGGTCCTCCACCTTCTCCTCCCCCCTCCTCATTGCCCCCTCCTCCACCCCCCTCCTGCCCCCCTCCTCCTTACCCCCTCTTCCACCCAGGCTGCTTGATTTTCTTTGTTTTTGACACTCTCTCTCCATCGACACAAGAAACAACTACCTGGAGGATATACCTTACTATATATTGGTCCCTGTAATATGTATATAGTAAGGTATATATCCTCCAGGTAGTAGTTGTACTCTCTTGTAGTATATAGTCTATATACATATTACAGGGACCAATATATAGTACAAGAGTCTCTTGTAGTATATAGTGTTACCTTTAATATGTATATAGTAAGGTATATACTCCAGGTAGTAGTTGTACTCTCTTGTAGTATATTCTCGTGGGTGATTGTGTAGGCAGGGGGCCCCAGTGCACTGCATTGCCCAGGGGCCTATAAGGCTCTTAAGATGGCACTGACTCAATGTGCCTACATCGGACCTGCTCCTCACTTCTGGTGCAGGCGCGTCATTCCCTGCTAAACAGCTTCTGGGCATGCCCAGAAGCTGCACTGGGAGTGACAAGCAGGGCCGGTGCAGGGCACTCTGGGACTCCAACGTCACCGAAGAGGACACAGAAGAGGATGCTCTGGCTTCAGCTGCCCACACCTGAGATGGCAGCGCTGGACAAGACATTTTCAAGGTAAGTATTTCTTCTAAAAGGTAAGTGAACCTGGGGAAATTTCAGAGGCTATCGTTGCTGAAATGCACTAGCCCTGACTGTCCCGGGGGTATTTTTATCGGAAAAACATTTTGAGGCCGGAACTCCGCTTTAAGGAGCCTAATGATGTGCAAGTGGCTGCTAAACTACCCCTTCCATCAGTGCTGTGGGGAGACCAGACACAATTGCACATTTATGAATGTTTCATTTCTAGCAAATAAATATTATACTATACTATACTATACAAGCTCTGATAGGCATATCAGAAAAATTTTATTGTGTACACATGTGCAGTCAATAAAGTAATTATACAGGATTTGTAGCAAAAAAAACCTTGCCAGTTTTATAGTGTAAATGCGTAACCTCATCCTTACTCTGAATGTACTCACTTGTCATCCCTCCATGCAGGGAAGAAGATCAATGCTAGAAAAGTTAGAAAACAGTAGTGCATTGTCAATCATATGGTGTGGGCGGAGATGCATTTGGCTTCACAATGACAGGCAATAGGAAAAACTGATTTTAAACAGTTTTGCTCATTTTGCAAGGGAAAATAGGAAACCCATCTTCCCATCTTTCAGCGACACAAACCCCAAAATGCAGTGGAGGTTTTTGGGCTCAAATTACCTCTAATGAGCTGTTTTACAGCAGTATGAATTGAAAGCTGCTCATCTTTTTCAAAATGGCTTAGTTCCACCCCATAGACCATTAGTTTAAATAGGTTGAGACTGGAGTCACTTTACAGAAGATGAAATCAAGTAGCTTCTTGGGCAGCTTTCAGACAATTCTCTGACCAATATTATTGTTCCAAACTCTAGCAATGAACAACCCTGGATCCTAATTCCTTTATTTTTTTTTTTTGTTTTGTCTTTTTCCCATTTCTCTGGTTATTTGTTACTCAATTTAAACAAAGAGGATTCTATGAGACAATCACGGCCAGTAGACTGTTACTTTCTTTCAATCTATGGCTGGATAAAAACAGTAATTTCCCTTTCTTACTAAAGATTTTACTGCAAATTACATGACAGATTGAAGAGCATGTACAGTATGCTATGTTTCTATGGGAAGACAATATAGAATATTCCTTCCATGACTTGTATATGTCATGGTCTGTTAAATTTCAGTAATCTAGTTACAGTCTATAAATAAAGAATTGAAAAAAAAAAGAACAGTTCTCTCAACAGGGGTCCAAGGAGGAATAAACTCTGCAGCTCAGTGTAAGGAAAATTGTTTCCTATGTTTTATGAACATTATTAATCTATTGAATTTGTGTTTAATTTGAATGATCAGTGATGGTATACAGGTATATAATGTAACAACGTGCCTGTAAAATAAATAGCGCTGTATCACTACAGTAGTGGTGGCGTGCCTTCAGAGTGGCTTCCTAATTTCAAATGAGAGTAGCGTTCAATCAATGATAAAACATATTGAACATTCCTAAACAAGCCCACCTGAATGTTGGTTACTACAGTACTATTAGCTATAATCTGCAATAAATGTGTTGCCAACACTCATAATTTTGAAAGCCACTTGAATAACTGGTGAAAATTGTTCAACATTTCTAAACAAGTCTAGTTTAATGTGAATACCTGCCACTAGTTAACTATGGAAACATAGGGGAAAAAAAACATGGTAAAACGGTGGTAAATGTTGAGACTTAAATATAATCAAAAATATTCTGATCTGAGGCCAGTTGGGCAGTAGGAAGGCTACCAGGGTACTATGATCTTTTGGGTGAAATGTTCTGCTTTAGAAGTCATGAAAGGTGGACCCTTAATGTTCATACATTGGGATTCAATTGACAATGTAGCCAATTAATTTTCCTTCTATGTACTGCTTTTTGAGAATTAGGTCATATGTGAACTACTTTGCACAATCAAATTATTAATCATTAGTTTAAACATATTTTTTCCAGATTTTCCTTTTCTTTTTTTATTTTAACAACATTTTTATTTTATTTATTTTTTTTTTTTTACAATACATAAAAGATACATGGTACAAATATAGTCTGAATACAAGTAGCTATGATTGGCCTCATCCAAAGCCATAGTACATATAAATGCATTGTGTCTAATATTAATCACCATAACAAGAGGTCAAAACTGAAGAGCATAAAAGGAAACGACAGCCATTAGCTATTGGCTTCTTCAACCCTGAAGAACTCCTATGTGATATCAAATTGGAGAAAACATAGAAGGAATAAATGAAGAACTGTTAATTGACTCATTCCTATTCTATTTGGGTTGAAAAAAACATTCAAAATACATTTCCAACTGCTAAGATGGTCACTGTGTTGAAATCCTGCTAATCACTCGTTGGTTATGTCACAATACAGTATCGGCACCACTTAATATAAATAAATAAATAAAAAAAACACTAAAAAACATTATTTCTAATGCTTAATACCTACATACCAGTAAAGAATTGTCAATAATGTTACAAGAGCCCGTTTATCCTGCAGTCATCACCATCGTGACGTACATGCTACTGAATACTAGGTGACACTTACAAAGTGAACCGTATAAAATTTTATGGTTATGTTTGTATAACAATAGGGCCAAAACTGTCCTAAGTGTTGTTGGATTTGTGAAGCATAGGTTATGCATCAAGCTTTTGCTTAACCAAAATCAAATGTTGCAAGAACGCTATCACCTACCATGAACTGGGACAATAAAAAAGCTTTCAGTGGATTAAAAATATTGAAGATGCTGATCTCATCTTCAATTCAATGAGCATGATGCTGTTATTTGAATATATGTTTTAGGGATAAAGGTTGGGAGAAATCACTGTGCTGAGATGTGTCACTCCAAACATGTGCAGGGTATTGCTGCATGATCTCTTGTTACTATCAAGAGGCTTATCATTTAAAATACATCAGCATGATAGAAACTAAAGCAAGGAAAAAACAAATGCACAGTGCACATATAGATGTGAATGCATTTTGGTCAGTCAAACCTACCATTCACAATGTTCTGGATATGTGGGAGGGCAACTGGGTGTACAAACAGTGCACAGCCTGACTTGTCGAGATTGTAAACAGAATGGCCAACCTAGTGCTGATGCTCAGATGCCTCTCTGTGCTTTCAATCATTACAGCTGGTACTGTCAATAAAATGTTTTTAAAATGCAAAGCATCGTCATCTTTAATATTGTTTGTACTCTGGGCAAACATTTTCTTGCCATCCACACCCCCCACATGCAATTTTGGTCTCCACCTGCTCTGAGACATACACTAAATAGCAACTAGACTCAAAACCAGTTTACTACAGCAGATCAGGCAGCGATTGTGACTTAGTTGCCAGAGGTTACAAAATATCATTACCCCTCATTGACTGATTGCTAGAGGTTACAGCACACATTACGGTTCGCTGATTAGTTGTTAGAGGTTACAGCACATTATTTCTGCTTGCTCATTGGTTGCTAGAGGTTGCTTCACATCCTTACCACTCCCTGATTGGTTGCTAGAGGTTACTGAAAAACCTTACTGCTCACTGATTGGTTGCTTGAGGTTACATCACATCCTTACCACTCACTGATTGGTTGCTAGGGGTTTCTGTGCATCCTTACTGCTGACTGAATGGTTGCAGCCCACAGCATTTTCCTATACTTCAGAGTTCCCACTTACATCAGGGCCTGCTTGCCTGGCTGCAGGAAATGTCATAACAAGTATGCAGCCATCGAAGTCAGAACTCTGGATCAGCATGCTTTGTCTCAGGTTGACTTAGCTTGGCAGCCAGGCAGCTGACATTTTCAAAAGAAGTAGCTCCCCATATTAGGTCAGAGAACAGGCTGGGCTCTGTGGTACCTGTAGGGGGGGTGGTGTTGCTGCTGCTCCCAGACTCCCTCCATCCTCCTCTGCCAACTGAAGAGCAGCACATAGTTCTCTATACACCGTAACCCCAAAAGCCCACTTCACCACATAGGGAACTGGAACTGCCCCCTTTAGGTTACCCACACACAGCTCAAAATTTGAAAAAAATCACCAAGCTGTCTGCATTAAGAAGTTCCCCCAGTAACATGGCCCCAGATAGAAAGTTCCTACAGCACAGTCCCAATGTAGTCTACTGGGTTTCTTGGCTGGCCAGCCAGCCAGTTCTCCCGTTCCTGACTCCCCCTCCTTTCTGTGCATAATATAATCATGTGACTGCCCACTGTCCAAGCCTGCCCCAGTATTCTGGCACACGCTCAAGAACAGCTGCTTTGGGCCCCACACAGCTGCCCCTTTTTCCTCAAGTTAAAGATAGTCCTGATGTAAATTCAGCTAATACCAGTAGGTTTGATAACCTTATTGTGTACAAGAATGTATATTATCAGATAAGCAGTTCCTATAGTATAGAAAACAGGTGTGATATTAGTTGAATAACCATGCACAGGTGAGCAGTGACTCTAACTGAACCCCAAAGACTTACATTAATTCAGGCTGTAAATTGGTAGCACAATCAAATGCCTGTACTGGAAGACATAGCCAGCAAGCAGGCTGGTAATAAATACTTCAGTGTTTTAGATGCCAGGTCGGATTATTGAGTAGACAAGGACCACCACATTGAAAACACTATAAGGAAGGCATCACTTTACCTTCAAATCATTTTGCATTTAATTTACACAAAAAGCTTTTCCAAGAACCACATTGCGGGATCCAGATCGGGCCTAGGTAAGTATTTAGGGGGGTTGGAGGGATAGCTAACCATGGAAGTTTTTTTTACCATAATACAGAGAATGTAATAAGATAAAAAACCTTAAACCTTTACAACCAATTTAGGATTACAAATTAAGATTAAGCAATAACATTTGTGTCGGTCCTCAGGTACCAGAGACAAATGGAGCAATGGCCATGCGTGTGCGCTAGAATACATTAACATAGGGACTACAAACTTTGTAAAGCAGCCACTGTTGTGTACTTTACATATTTTTCCTCGGAAAAAAGGATATTACTTGGTGTGGTAAACCCACGGTGGCAACAAAACAGGGCAACAATAATAATATTTTATTAGGGTGTGTATTAAGATCGATGTTGCTATTATGGCATTCATAGTTATAGTTAGATTTGGGAAGCACAGTTTTTATTTCAAGCATGTCTTCTTTTTCCAAACTTTCTCTAGATGCAAAGCAAATGTAAAATTACAACTATGGCCACACAGATCCTAAACTTTAATCTCATTCTCAAGTCTGAAGAAGTTCATGCTGTTTTAAGTTCCTTTGATATTCTAATCTGGGTTGTGCTTTTCGGAGAGATGCAGTTTTGCAGAAATATATGTTAGTAAAATTAAAACTTACCTCTTTTTGAAAACATGTAAATATATTGAATATATTAGTATCATTAGATAAAAGCTACATACACTAAAACTTGAATGTTGATATCTCCTGAAGTTCATAGGTAACATTAATGTAAGAGAAACAGAAAGTCTGGAGAGAATTCACCATTTCTTGAAATTCTTGAAAACATGCATTGTATAATTAAACTTACACAAGAATAAGCTCAACTAAAAATAAATAAATACTATGCATAATATGATGAAATAAAGCTATAACCCATAGCATCCACACAGTTTTCACCTATTTTTCAGTGAATATATAATTTTTTGCTGTAAGTGTCTATTTTTTCTGCTTTTAAAATAAGTCAAACACATGTGCAGTTACAGTAAGTGGATGAGATAAATTCTTTGGTGTTTGAAAAATACATCTTCCCAGGTGAAAGGTTTTGTTTTCTTTTTAAATCATGTTTTTACACTTTTGCAAATATTAATATCATTAAGGGGAAGTTATAGTAAAGGTTATAATACAATAATATTGCTCCCTAAAGTGAATTAAATATCAGCTTTCAAATACAGCGGCTGACCCCCACAGCTGATGTCTGTTTGAGATGAAACACATAGTGGCATGGACGGGGCGTGTGACGTCATCATGCTTTTTTGGAATATCAGAAGTACTAATTGGCAACACTAACTGCAGCATAATGATGTGCTCTTTTTATATTAACATGTCAGTACCTTTTACCTGTTTTAAACAAAGAGATTCCTACAGATTTACACTGAATGATTCAATGCACACTTGGCTTAAAAATGCTCGTTCCCTTGGCAGAAAAAACATACAGTATCTCACAAAAGTGAGTACACCCCTCGCATTTTTGTAAATATTTTATTATAACTTTTCATGTGACAACACTGAAGAAATGACACTTTGCTACGATGTAAATTAGTGAGTGTACAGCTTGTATAACAGTGTAAATTTGTTGTCCCCTCAAAATAAATCAACACACAGCTATTATTGTCTAAATCGCTGGCAACAAAAGTGAGTACACCCCTAAGTGGAAATGTCCAAATTGGGCCCAAAGTGTCAATATTTTGCCACCATTATTTTCCAGCACTGCCTTAACCCTCTTGGGTATGGAGTTCACCAGAGCTTCACAGGTTACTGCTGGTGTCCTCTTCCACTACTCCATGATGACATCACGGAACTGGTGGATGTTAGTGACCTTGCGTTCCTCCACCTTCCAGAAGATATATTTGGCGTAAAAACAACACTGCACATTACCAAAAGAACACCATACCCACAGTGAAGCATAGTGGTGGCAGCATCATGCTTTGGGGTTGTTTTTCTTCAGCTGGAAGAGGAGCCTTAGTCAAGGTAGAGGGAATTATGAACAGTTTCAAATACCAGTCAATATTGTCACAAAACCTTCAGGTTTCTTCTAGAAATCTGAACATGAAGTGGAATTTCATCTTTCAGCATGACAACAACCCAAAGCATACATCTAAATCAACAAAGAAATGGCTTCATCAGAAGAAGATTGAAGTTTTGGAATGGCCCAGCCAGAGCCCAGACCTGAATCTGATTTAAAATCTGTGGGGTGATCTGAAGAGGGCTGTGAACAGTACATGCCCTCGCAATCTGACAGGTCAAGATGCGCCATGCTGATAGACTCATACCCAAAAAGACTGAGTGCTGTAATAAAATCAAAAGGTGCTTCAACAAAGTATTGGTTTAAAGGTGTGTACACTTATGCAACCATATTATTTATTATTTTATTTTACTTCCTGAACATAGATGGCACGGAGGCAGTTTTAGGTGTGTGTGTGAGTGTATGAGAGAGAAAGGGAGCAATTGTGTGTAATGTGAGCTTCAGGTATTTAACACTATAAATAATAGGGTTTTTTTTTTCAGCAAATCAGTTAAGGTTAACCTGGTAAACATATGAACAGCTGCATACAGATTCACCTGTTTATAGGAAAAGATTAAAAATGGAGGTTTGTCCAAATGGAATATTTCATATTTACAAAACCAGGAAAAAATGAAAAAAAGTGAAGTTATTTTTCTGTCCTTAACATAATAAACAATTCACTGTATATAATGTACCTTTCAACTCATCCAAATTGTTCACATATTTTATATCTGAGAATTCCTTAACCTGACTATTCTCCTTAGAAAAGTCACTGAGGTCTATCTGAAAGCTTTGATATGTTTCTGAGCAGGTCTAGTTTGTGAAGCAAAAAATAATATGTTGTACATCACAGGATGGTTTTCTTTTTTTCTTGTAGCAGCGCTAGGAAATGAAAGTACAAGTTCCCTTTTTAAGTTGACCTTATCTGGCCTAAAGCATTTTTAAAGTAATGACAATGCTGAAGCTTAAGTACAGGTGCCTCTAAGTGCCATCAACAAGAAGACCCCTGTGTTGCTTTTTACCCCACTGGACTCTAGGCCGTGCCAACTCCTGTCAATTTACCATCCAATGCCAGAATTTTAGTAGACAGTAGAGGTCCTGGTATTTGACATTTGAATGGCAGGGGCAGGGTTTAAAATCAGGATAAACAGAGCTTATTCTATACTTTGGCAGAAGTTGAGGTCCTACATACAGCCTTGGTCTAGAACCAAAGTTGGCTCTATAGAGACATTGATATGGATCTGATGACTAACAGTTACCACACAGTGTCTGCACATGAAAATGGTTGTTTTAAGTCAAGGCAACTTCACTGGAAGTAGAAACTTTCTACTGCCACCTCTTTACAGTGCTTTCTAATACTGCTGTGCACACACACTGTAATGTTTGCCCAGGGCCTGCCAGCTTTTACAGGCCATGGTTCTGGCTTTTTCTCCATGTATTTTTTAGGTTTCTAAGGCCCTTTTCACACCTGATTGTTTTTCAGCTCGTAAATGCTCATCTCAAGTCCCCAAACGTCCAACAAGAAAAATCCTATTCATTTCAATGGCCCCTGTTCAGATACGAGCGTTTTGTCGCCTGAAGCAAAATGCCTGAAGCTCAAAAAAGTATAAGAGCTTCTTTTTTTGGCTGATTACAAGCGTTTTTGTTAGATGTCAATACCTGCCTCCAAACACCTGCAAAAAATGCCTGAAAATGCCTGAAAAAAGCCCCCAAAAAATGCCTGTTTCATAGACATGTCTTTGAAAACGCCCATTAAGGCGGGCGAAACGCGTAGATGCACTTCCTGTTGACGGCATACCACACAGCGTCACTTCCTCCATCTCATGGAACGCAAGCTAGCTAGCGATCCCGGAATTGGACGCATGCTACGTTTCATGTGGTTTTTATAACGATGTCTACCCTATTTACGCTTGTGAGTAGTTTTTTACTTATTACACTTAATAAAAGTTGCTACGGGCTTCACTATGTTTGGCTCCTTCCCTTCCTTTTGAATATATAATCGAGAAGGACCATTAGTAAAGGTTGGAGGCTCGTCTGGTGACATACGGATCCATCCACAGGGCTGTATTGGAGAGTCCATGGTTGTTAAGGCTTGATTACCTATAACATCTGGTGAGTGGATCCCCAAAAGGGGCCGTTTGGAGCACTTTTTACCACAGTTTGGAGCACTTTTTACCACAGTGTGGAGCACCTCAAGCACCTTTTTTTCCAGCACCTTATTTTGAATGCATTAATAGACTTATAATTTTGGACTGCACTTTATTTTGCACTGAATCACTTTGACACTTAGCATTTTGTTCATTGCACTTTATATTGTGATATATATATTAATTTTTATGGTCATATTTCAGCACAAAGCATTTTGCACTTTACATTGTGATAGACTGTATATTAATTTTTATTGCCATATTTATTATCCAGTGCACTTTATATTGATCACTATTTGAGGATTACATTTAATTATTTATTACTTTCCTGGTAGCGCTGTCATATAATATTTTCATACTTCCTTTTAAGATTAGTTCAACATCACCCATGTTTCGAACACTGTTTCGGGTAGGCACATCCAGGTTGAATTGCTGGCCAGCCTCTTTTTTCTTTCACAGATTTCCATGATAAGATTTCCTTGCAGTTATTTTTTGTCTCTGCAGACTTCTGCAAGGCCATGAAGACAGAGCCATTCTCTCAGTTAGATTTCCAAAATATAAATCGATTTAGGGATCAACTCACATTTGGATCTTTAAAGAAAACATGTCTTGGGATAAACATGGAAACTGCCATTGCTGACTTCTCATTCTGCAAACACATGTAACTGACTGTCATGCTGTTTCTTTTGCTTCAATTCAGAATTATGCAGATATGGATTTCTTGTTCTTGGTCAGTGGTAAGCATTGGAGCCAGAAGATCAGCAATGCCAACCAGGTAAGTTTGATTTCAGGAAGAGACAATTTATGGTAGCTCATAGACCTCCCTTACATAGGTTTTCTTTAACAGCCATAGCAGTGGGTCAAATATGGGAATTCTAGAAGGGATATATCATTGATGGAATCAGTTACCAAATATTATACAAAAATGTTTTTTTTTTCTTATTATGTGTATACAGCCTCACTGGAACTGTGAAAATTGGATGAAGGCAGGCTTGGAGGTTGCTACAAATCTACCCTGGGTTACTGTTTGCTTGTAAGGACAATTGCTATACCAAATAAGGGGTATTTCCTGTGTACTTTAATAGCCATGGCAGTGGCACATCTAAAAAAGCTTGGTAGGGATATATCAATGCTGGATTCATTGGCCAAATACTAAACCACACAAAACTAAAACATCAGGGAAAACATGGTAAAAGTAGTTGGACATGCAGCATTCAAGTTGCTAAAAGTAAGGATGTCTTAGAGCCGGTTCACACTGGGGTGACTCCAAGTCTCCCCGACTTTGAGCCGCCCCGTGCAGCACAACTTCATCGCGGCTTGCAAACGACTTCTATAATAGAAGTCAATGCAAGCCGCTCCGATGTCGCCCCGAAGTAGTGCAACTTGAGTCGCTCTGATTAGAACGGTTCCATTGCACAGAATGGAGCACGACTTGTCAGGCGACCAAGTCGCCTGACAAGTCGTGGAAGTGTTAACCGGGTCTAAGTCTATCAGTATCTGGTTTAGTATAACAATTTTACTAAACAAAAAAAAACAAAAAACATACAGTACTATGGGTATTCCAACTTGAGTCCAGAATAGTTGCTGATATGTAACTGTGGGGTTGATTTACTAAAACTAGTGAGTGCAAAATCTAGTGAGGCTGTGCATGGTAGCCAATTAGCTTCAAACTTCCGCTAGTAATAAAACCTGAAAGCTGATTGTTTTCTATGCAGAGCTGCGCCAGATTTTGCACTCTCCAGTTTTAGTAAATCAACCCCACTGTCTGTAGTCTTCCTACTTTTCCAATATGATGGATTTTCAATAGGTTTAATTCATCAGAACAGAAGAAGAGCTATGTTTTAATTACAAAGAAGATGTTGGTTACAGTTAAAACTGGATAATGAAGGAGGCTCCTATGGTCCATAGGGACTTCCTATTTTGGAATTAGTGGCCAAAGGCAAAAACACATTTTTAAACTAAAAGCAATCTCTATTCTGTTTCACAGTGTGCTCTACATTCTTTTCAAAGGAGAACTTCAGGCAAAACACACAATTTACTAATGAATATGCATGATGACTAGTAATTTACCTGCACCCTTTGATGCATGTTTTGGAAAAAAAAAATCATTGCTTCTGAAAGTTCTGTTCCCACGGCACACATCAATGCCATTCTGTACCACAATATGTCTGTATGGTTTAAACAGAAATTATATATTACACATAGTACTATTTAGTCCAACCCTGAACTCTTTCTCAGTCAAATTCCTCCAACTGGAAAATTTTCATTCACCCGAAATGTATGCAATTTAAACTAGGCAAAACGAGACGTTCCTACACACAAACTTAGTATTAATATAGCTTAATGTTACATAGTTACATAGTTAGTGAGGTTGAAAAAAGACATCAGTCCATCCAGTTCAACCTATGATGTGTGTGTGTGTTTGCTTTTAACCGTACATCGTATACCCCTGTATGTTGTTGTCTCTAAGGTGCCCATCTACTAGTTTTTTGAAACTATCGATGCTCCCTGCTGATACGACTGCTTGTGGAAGAGAATTCCACATCCTTACCGCTCTTACAGTGAAGAACCCCTTACGCACTTTAAGGTTAAACCGCCTTTCCTCTAGTTTTAGTGAGTGGCCACGTGTCTTATTGTATCTCCTTTCTCTGAATAGTTTGTTCCTTATGCTAGGGTCGCCAGTACAGTATTTGTACATTGATATCATATCAATCAACATTGTACATGTTGATTTCTATACTGACTAAAAGATGCAAACAAGTTGTATTTTTTGTATCTTTATATCTTATTGATTAAAGTGACCCAGTCAACCCACAAAAGAAGTCAAGATAAAAGCATCCTGTAAAATAGGAGCTCATATATTCACCTCTCTGGCATGCCCATGCAAAAACAACTTGCTCAGAAATACTTACACTTATACTCAGGGCTTTTTTTCTCCGAAAATAGGTGCGGGAACTCAACCACGACCTTCGCCCCAATACACATACACCCTCCAAACTGCATCAAATAGTGGGTGTGGTCACATTTTTCTAACAGTGAGAGAGTCATACAGGAGCATTAAATATTAGGAGTGCATAATGGGCAGAGTATGTGGGGGTTGGTGTGTGTTACACACAGAGTGCAGAGTTTAGGGGTGTTCTGCATACAGAGTGCAGAATTCAGGGTGCTCTACACACAGAGCCACCCTCCACAGCTGCCTACTTCTGCATCCCCCATCGGCATCTCACGCCCCCCCCCTCTTCAGCTCGGACCTCTGCCTCCACTGCCCCCACCCCCCCTCTTTAAAAGCTCCATTATCTTCCACATGTCTTACTTTTGTTGCTGTATTAAGATTAAGCTTCCAGCTGGCTATAGTAGTACCACCCCACACACTGTAGGTGGTTCCGCCTCTTTCACTTGCAGGGGGATCATCCAATAGGGGTGTCGGTATCCACACTCCACCCTGGGCACCTGCATCTCCCCTTGTTCCCCTCCCGAACCCCGTAGGAGATGCTTAGGAGATCAGATCTGTGGGAGCCGTTGGGAGACAAGCTGTCACTTGTAAACACAGAAGCCATAACTCTGTCTTTACAAGTAATAGCGGTGAGCAGAGAGCAGAGAACCTGAGCCAGAGGTGGTGGAACTGAGTTTCACCAAGTTCCAGCTGAAACAAAAGCCCTGCTTATACTTACTAAAAAGTAATCATAATCTTATGTTAACAAATCTTACTAGGATCAGTTAATAGTGGGTAATTTAAACAGTCAATGTCCGTCTGACCCTTCCCTTCACCCGAAATTAAATGACTGAATGCCTAGGCATGTAGGTACATGAGGAACACTGGTGGGAACTAGGAGTGGCATTTTTTTAGGAGAGTTAAGCACTTCAGTTCTTCTATTATTCTTGGTTTAACCAACCATGGAAGATTGCTAAAATTAAAAGCCACCCAAAATTTTACAAGAACAGCAAAGGGCTTCTGTCAAGCTTTTATTTCACTTGATAACCAATTTGGGGATACTTTTTCTCGTTTTCTGACCCAATGACACGAGGACAAAATATGTGGAGGATGTGTGTCAATGGCAACTCAAAGGATTCTAACCTTTCCGACCACACTAAAATATGTTTGTGCTGCTGTGTTTGCTCCCTTTGGAGATTCTCCCTAGTCTCTCTGTCTCTAGGAAAGGAAGTGAGGGGAAATCTCTTTTACTGAGGAAATCTACAGAAGATCTAATCCTCCACATCAAACACTAAATCAAGTGTGGCTAGAGCTAAACAAAATTTGCTGATACAACTATTCACATAAAGCTTATTGCAATGAAAAATGCAAAGGACTACATACTGCCCAACTGGAGATATTAGGGGATTCCACCAGACCTCATTTTTACATATTTTCCTTAGAAAACTTTCAACACAGTATTTCCTCATACTGAGAAATTAAACAAATCGTGTTGTTACAATAATGATATTGTCAAGTTGTAGCAATACCTAGAACAGGGGGTTCCAGGTTACGGGAAGAGATACAGTACCATCAATTCTATATTATACTAATACATTACCTGTCTGAAAGTAACCCAAAATTGAGTAAGTTAATTTAGTGGATCAAGACCATTACTGCTCAGTCAAAAATGATAAAAAAGAAGAAAAATGGTGCAAAAGAAAAAAGTTTAAACCACGGTCTTATCTTAGCCTTCAAAAACGACAGGCATTTTGCAGGAACTCCACATAGCCATGTGTTTATTTTCAAGCGAAATAGGTTATGACGGTTTTGTATTTATTCATCAATCTTCATGTAGTGGCTTAACAGCATTAATGTATTATACCATATTATGCATGGAGCTGTGTAGATGTTTCCATTATTACAATACAGCACTACAATAAATCAGCCGGATCCATTTCATTATTAAATCAATGTCATGTGGCCATCGAGATTCAATGTTATGTTTTTAAAAAAAATAAAATCTTGACTATTGATAAGCGAATGATGCTTAGCAAGACACAAGAGGCAGTGCGAGCTTCCGAAGTGTCTGTCCACAGTAAATCATCTCTAAGCACAGCCTTGCTTTGTGTTGCATGCAAACTGGATAATGTGCTATAAATAGCTGATAATCTATGGAGAAAATATGCTATATACTGTATATATTAGACTTTACACATTAAATCAAACTCGGTCGTTCCTTTACAACTGACCACTGACAAATATTTAATGATAAGCATACAGAAAAGTTAAAGGAATATTCAGCGGCAATCATAAACAAAATTAAGAATCCATATCTCTGATCCTAAATAATTAAATGGAAAATATTTATTTTTATATATAAGCTTTAAATGTATATATTTTACCACTGATCCTTGGGGCTTGATAAAATTGTGAGAAGAACATTTAGTAAGCTCTGTACTGATCGTGTCTCTGGCTGATGAGCACTGCACAGTATATACATGATCTAATCCTTTCAGTGCCTGCACTAAACTTGTCATTGCTTATAAACAGTAGCTGCTGTCACATGTGATATGTATGATCATAAAGACACCATAACAAGCACTCCATTAACGGTGACTTAAAACTATACGTGATTAGACGCTGAGAGCACCAGCCCTATGACGACCTAAACAGAACTTTTATTGGCCAAAAAAGAAGGTTAAATGACTCATCCGCACCCATATTTATTAATGTCATCTTGTGTGTCAGTGGAGTGACACCCTTCTGAATAAGGTATATTTATGATGGACCCACATCTGTTTTTATTGTGTATCCTGGCACAGATTTCTGCCTAGCTGTTCAGAAAGGGAATAATGAGGCAGTGCAGATTAACTCATGCTAATATGCTATGATTATCAGTTATAGGTGATTATGGCCCAGAAGCACCAGCAATTAGTATTAAACGGCAGGTTCACTCACTAATCAGGGCAAGCCATGGGCTGAGAGCTGGTGGCTGCTAGATGTTCACAAAAACGCTAAATGTCTGCAGCAAATGTAGTGTGAGATAGGAGTTTATCAGTACAGATATATCACCCAGGTCTGTTAGAAATATCTTCCAAGTGCAATGTAATCTTGGCTAGACAGTGCTGCTTTCCTGCTGCTGTAGCCGGCTTCACTGGTGGTGGGCAGAAGAAGCAGCTCAGTCATTACAGAGACATCAATTCTCTTCCATACTCTTCTCTGCCTTATATTTCACACCAGCAATTCACAACCTTTTCTACCCTTTAAATGTATGTATAATCTCAGGGCACCCTTTAAATGTATGCATAATCTCAGGGCACCCTTTAAATGTATGTATAATCTCAGGGCACCCTTTAAATGTATGCATAATCTCAGGGCACCCTTTAAATGTATGCATAATCTCAGGGCACCCTTTAAATGTATGCATAATCTCAGGGCACCCTTTAAATGTATGTATAATGTCAGGGCACCCTTTAAATGTATTTATAATCTCAGGGTACCCTTTAAATGTATGTATTATCTCAGGGCACCCTTTAAATGTATTTATAATCTCAGGGCACCCTTTAAATGTAGGTATAATCTCAGGGCACCCTTTAAATGTATTTATAATCTCAGGGCACCCTTTAAATGTATTTATAATCTCAGGGCACCCTTTAAATGTAGGTATAATCTCAGGGCACCCTTTAAATGTATGTATAATCTCAGGGCACCTCAGCTTAAAATCAGGTCCTTCTGTTACGTCACAAGCCCCCCTCCTTCACATCAGAGTCCCTCATTCACATCAAAGTCTGCTTCCCTCTTTCACATCAGAGTCCTCAGCTCCCCCTTTTCAGATTAGGGCCCTCACCCCCCCCCCCCCTTTCCAAGTCAGAGTCCCCATTCCACCCTTTAACATCAGGGACCTTGGTCACCCCTTTTACATCAGAGTCCTTACCCCCCTATTTCACAACACGGTCCTCGTCCCCCCCCCTTCCAAATCAGAGTCCTCATTCCACCCTTTTACATCAGGGACCTTGGTCACTACTTTTACATCAGAGTCCTTACCCCCCTATTTCACAACAGGGTCCTCACCCCCCCCCCTTTCCACATCAGAGTCCCCATTCCACCCTTTTACCTCAGGGACCTTGGTCACCCCTTTTACATCAGAGTCCTTACCTCCTCTATTTCACAACAGGGTCCTCGTCCACCCCTTTCAATATCAGAGTCTCAATTCCACCCTTTTACATCAGAGATCTCGGCCGCCCTTTTGCATCAGAGTCCTCAGTCCCTCCTTCCACATCAGAGTCCTCAGTCCCTCCTTCCACATCAGGGTCCTCACCCCCCCCCTTTTATATGAGTCATTTAAATTAGAGTTCCCATCCCACCCTTTTACATCAGGGACCTTGGTCACCCCATCACATCAGAGTCCTTACCTCCCCTATTTCACAACAGGGTCCTCACCCCCCCCCTTTCCAGATCAGAGTCCCCACTCCACCCTTTTACATCAGGGATCTTGCCGCCCTTTCCCATCAGAGTCCTCAGTCCCTCCTTCCACATCAGAGTCCTAAATCCCTCCTTCCACGTCAGAGTCCTCAGTCCCTCCTTCTACATCAGAGTACTCACTCCCTCCTTCCACATCAGAGTCCTACCCCACCCCCTTTTATACCAGTCATCAGTAATTGCTTCCTTTCACATCTTAGTCCCCCATTCACATCAGAGTCCTTGGTTCCCCTTTCACATCATAGTTCTCCCTCCCCCACCTTTTACATCAGGGTCCCCCACCCCCCCCTTTTTAAATTAAAGTCCTCAGTCCCCCTTTTAAATCAGATTCCTCAGCCTGAACCTCCACCCTTTATACCAGAGTCTTCATCTGCCCTCCCTTTTAAATGAGTCATCAGCAATTGCCTCCTTTCACATCAGTGCCCCCCCCCATCATTGTCTCCACCCCCTACCTTTTATATAAGGGTGCCTTGACCCCCCCCCCTCTTTTACATCACAGTCTTCAGCTCCCCCTCCCCCTTTTTTAGATCAGCGTCCTCTAAAAAACACGGTTCTCATGCACCCACCTTCTTTTAAATAAGAGTTTTTAGAGACCCCCCCCCTTTTCTTTAAATGAGTCATCAGTAATTGCATCCTTTCACATCAGAGTCCATGGTTCCCCCTTTCACATCCTAGTTCTCACCCCCTACCTTTTATATCAGGGTCCTTAACCCCCCCCTCCCCCATTACATCACAGTCCTCAGCCCCCCCTTTTTTTTTCTTTAAATCAGAGCCCTCTACCCCCCTTCATAACAAAGTTCTCATGTCCCCATCTCCTTAAAACACAGTTACCCCCCCCCCTCATATCAGAGTACTCAGTACTTCCATTTCACAACAGAGTCCTCAGTCCCCCTTACTTTTAATTTAGAGTCCTCATTCCCACTTTCACATCAGAGCCCTCAGCTTGCCCATCTACACCATGGAAATGCATGGCACTGTGCAGAATGCCTGAGGGGTCCAGACAGCCCCCCAGGGTGCAGGGATACCCTTGTTGGGGATTCTGCTCTACACTTTATGGGTTTTATAAGCACAGAAACACACTTATCTGTAAAAAAAAAAAAGTTATCCAATATGATGAGCTGAGATCATTTCCATGACTCTGTCCAACACAGCATGAATGGAGCCCATAGAGAGCAGTGGGCAGCCCCCATCATCGGTCCATGGCACACGGTTGCCATGGGTTACAGCGCAGCATCACAGCTCCCTGCACTGGGAGAGCATCTGGGGGTACTTATGGAAATGAAAACCCCAAAAATCTCCGACCTACCTGTGCCGGGACTTTGTCCATGGAGAGGAAACTTGGCTCAGAGAGGAAGCTTTTCCCAAGATCTGGCCGCTCCGCTCAGCTTCATCATCCGAGCTAATCCGGGGGGTGCGGAGGAGAAGAAGCCCGGGGGGAGTCACATAGAAGCCCGGGGGGGTCACATACACCATTCACTTCACTCAGCGACAGGTGATCCCGGCACACCGACCTCCTGCGATGTCTCCGGAATATCGATGCTCACCGGGACAAATCACAGCTGCATCCTAAGCGGCTTCTCTATACAGCATCATGCGGCAAAATCCCCCCAAAATTCTACAAAGCGATCAATGATCATCCTCTATGTGTGCTGTGATCTGTACATGTCAGCTCTCATCACACTTCCAGGGGTCCCCTCCACCGATGGGCTCTGCAATGACAGATCTCCGCCAATACGGATCTCCGGCTATATAGGATCGCCGGCTATACAGGATCTCCACCAATGACAGATCCCCGGCAGTGACAGATCCCCGGCTATACAGGATCTCCGGATATACAGGATCTCCTTCTTCTCCTCGCTGGAGAGTTCGCAGAGCTGAGTCTTCCAGAGAGCAGAGAGCAGGGAGAGGGAGGCAGAGATTTGTCTCTTCTTGCTGGAGCTGTTTTACTGTCCTTCACCAGCAGGTGACTACTGACTTCCCTCCTCTCTCTCCTCTCTGGGCCAGCATTGGGGGGATTTCTCTTCTATGCTTCCATTCCCTTTACCTCCTGGGTCTTAGAGCCTCCCTTCTAACAACTGATAATCCAGCAACCACAGGAGCTCAGCCTTGCTGCCACTGGGCATTCCCAGAGTGGATGATGGCATTTGCCTTTTCAGTAGTGGCTGGATGGTCTGCAAGGCTTATATGACCTGCACACTGTATCTGTTGAGATGCAATGGTCTGCAGGCTATATGATCTGCACACTGTATCTGTTCAGCTGCAATGGTCTGCAGGCTATATGATCTGCACACTGTATCTGTTCAGCTGCAATGGTCTGCAGGCTATATGATCTGTACACTGTATATGTTCAGCTGCAATGGTCTGCAGGCTATATGATCTGTACACTGTATCTGTTCAGCTGCAATGGCCTGCAGGCTATATTATCTGCACACTGTATATGTTCAGCTGCGATGGTCTGCAGGCTATATGACCTGCACACTGTATCTGTTCAGCTGCAATGGTCTGCAGGCTATATGATCTGTACACTGTATCTGTTGAGATGCAATGGTCTGCAGGCTATATGATCTGCACACTGTATCTGTTCAGCTGCAATGGTCTGCAGGCTATATGATCTGCACACTGTATCTGTTCAGCTGCAATGGTCTGCAGGCTATATGATCTGCACACTGTATCTGTTCAGCTGCAATGGTCTGCAGGCTATATGATCTGCACACTGTATCTGTTCAGCTGCAATGGTCTGCAGGCTATATGATCTGTACACTGTATCTGTTCAGCTGCAATAGTCTGCAGGCTATATGATCTGCACACTGTATCTGTTCAGCTGCAATGGTCTGCAGGCTATATGATCTGCACACTGTATCTGTTCAGCTGCAATGGTCTGCAGGCTATATGACCTGCACACTGTATCTGTTCAGCTGCAATGGTCTGCAGGCTATATGATCTGCACACTGTATCTGTTCAGCTGCAATGGTCTGCAGGCTATATGATCTGCACACTGTATCTGTTCAGCTGCAATGGTCTGCAGGCTATATGATCTGTACACTGTATCTGTTGAGATGCAATGGTCTGCAGGCTATATGATCTGCACACTGTATCTGTTCAGCTGCAATGGTCTGCAGGCTATATGATCTGTACACTGTATCTGTTGAGCTGCAATGGTCTGCAGGCTATATGATCTGCACACTGTATCTGTTGACTTGCAATGGTCTGCAGGCTATTTGACTTGCACACTGTATCTGTTGAGTTGCAATAGTCTGCAGGCTATATGATCTGCACACTGTATCTGTTCAGCTGCAATGGTCTGCAGGCTATATGATCTACCCACTGTATCTGTTGAGATGCAATGGTCTGCAGGCTATTTAACCTGCACACTGTATATGTTGAGTTGCAATGGTCTGCAGGCTATATGATCTGCACACTGTATCTGTTGAGCGGCAATGGTCTGCAGGCTATATGATCTGCACACTTTTCATCTGTTGAGTTAGGATGGTCTGCAAGGCTTATATGATCTGCCCACTATATCTGTTGAGCTGCAATGGTCTGCAGGCTAGTTGACCAGCACGCTGTATCTGTTGAGCTGCAATGGTCTGCAGGCTATATGATCTGCACACAATATCTGTTGACCTGCAATGGTCTGCAGGCTATTTGACCTGTACACTGTATCTGTTGAACTGCAATAGGCTGACGGCTGTTTGTCCTGCACACTGTATCCGTTGAGCTGCAATGGTCTGCAGGCTATTTGACCAACACACTGTATATGTTAAGTTGCAATGGTCTGCAGGCTATATGATCTGCACACTGTATCTGTTAAGCTGCGATGGTCTGCAGGCTTTGTGACCTGCGCACTGTATCTGTTGAGCTGCAATGGTCTGCAGGCTATATGATCTGCACACTTTTTATCTGTTGAGTTATGATGGTCTGCAAGGCTTATATGATCTGCCCACTGTATCTGTTGAGATGCAATGGTCTGCAGGGAAGTTAACCTGCACACTGTATCTGTTGAGATGCAATGGTCTGCAGGCTATTTGACCTGCACAACTGTATCTGTTGAGTTGCAATGGTCTGTAGGCTATATGATCTGCACACTGTATCTGTTGAGCTGCAATGGTCTGCAGGTCATATGATCTGCACACTGTATCTGTTGAGTTGCAATGGTCTGCAGGGAAGTTAAACTGCACACTGTATCTGTTGAGCTGCAATGGTCTGCAGGCTATTTGACCTGAACAACTGTATCTGTTGAGTTGCAATGGTCTGTAGGCTATATGATCTGCACACTGTATCTGTTGAGCTGCAATGGTCTGCAGGCTATATGATCTGCACACTGTATCTGTTGAGCTGCAATGGTCTGCAGGCTTTGTGACCTGCACACTGTATCTGTTGAGCTGCAATGGTCTGCAGGCTATATGATCTGCACACTATATCAGTTGACCTGCAATGGTCTGCAGGCTATTTGAGCTGAAAAAGACTGCAGGCTGTTTGACCTGCACACTGTATCCGTTGATCTGCAATGGTCTGCAGGCTATTTGACCTACACACTGTATATGTTGAGTTGCAATGGTCTGCAGGCCATATGATCTGCACACTGTATCTGTTGAGCTGCAATGGTCTGCAGGCTATATGATCTGCACACTGTATCTGTTGAGCTGCAATGGTCTGCAGGATATTTGATCTGCCCACTGTATCTGTTGAGCTGCAATGGTCTGCAGGCTATTTGATCTGCCCACTGTATCTGTTGAGCTGCAATGGTCTGCAGGGTATTTGATCTGCACACTGTATCTGTTGAGCTGCAATGGTCTGCAGGCTATTTGACCTGCACACTGTATCTGTTGTGCTTTAATGGGCTGCATGCTTTATGATCTGCACACTGTATCTGTTGTGCTGCAATGGTCTGCAGAATCTGTTAGCTGCACACTTTTTATCTAAGTAATCTTTTTATCTATCTAAGTAATAATGGTCTGCAAGGCTATATGATCTGCACACTGTATCTGTTGAGTTGTAATGGTCCGCAGGCTATATGATCTGCACACTATTCGTTGAGCTGCAATGGTATTCAGGCTATATTATCTGGACACGTTTTATCTGTTGAGCTGCAATGGTCTGCAGGCTATATGATCTGCACACTGTATCTGTTGAGTTGCAATGGTCTGCAGTCTATATGATCTGCACACTGTATCTGTTGAGTTGTAATGGTCTGCAGGCTATATGATCTGCACACTATTCGTTGAGCTGCAATGGTATTCAGGCTATATTATCTGGACACGTTTTATCTGTTGAGCTGCAATGGTCTGCAGGTTATATTATCTGCACACTGTATCTGTTGAGTTGCAATGGTCTGCAGGCTATATGGTCTGCACACTGTATCTGTTGAGTTGTGATGGTCTGCAGGCTATATGATTTGCACACTGTATTTGCTGAGCTGCAATGTCATGCAGGCTATATGATGTGCACTTTCTATCTGTCGAGCTGTGATAATCTGCAGGCTATATGATCAGCCTTTTATATCTGTTGAGCTGCAATAATCTGACTTTATGATCTGCACACTGTATCTTTTGTGCTACAATAGTTTTCAGGCTATATAATCTGCACACTGTATCTGTTGAGCTGAAATAATCTGCGGACTATATGATCTGCATACTTTATCTGTCAAGTTGTGATGGTCTGCAGGCTGTATGACCTTCACCAATATATCTGTAAAACTGCAATAGTCTGCAGTCTTTATGACATTCACTACTATATCTGTTGAGCTGCGATGGTCTGCAGACTGTATGACCTTCACCACTATATCTGTAAAGCTGCGATGGTCTGCAGATATAGGATCTGCACATTATTTGTAGAGCTGAGATGGATTGCAGGCTATTTGACCTGAACATTGTATTTGTTGATAAAAACATACCCAGGAGTGGTGAAACACATCAAGGAAGGTTCGTTTTTAGGTGGAGACACGTTGTATGCAGTCACTTTGCTGCAGTACACTGATCACGGTTGTTCACTCAGCACCTCCTCCATTCATAAAATGCCTTCTATTCTATTCTATTCTGTTCTATTCTATTCTATCTATTCAATAAATGCGAGGGGCTCCGTGATTGAAGGAGGGAAGATTGTGATGTTTGTCTGCACCCCCTCCAATCACATAATGCCTTGCATTCATTGAAAAGAAAACATGGCTTTTTTAAATAGAGCAGGTGTCAATAAAGCGACCCACAGTAATCAATGTGTTGGGAGTACTGCAGTCAAAGCTGAAAGTCTCAGTGCCAAACGTTCCATGATGACAGGAGACTGCTGCCTGAGTTAAAGTAAGATATGTCAAAAAAATTATTACAGCTGACTTATTTTTACTGTGCAAATGGTCCGAAATCCTTTTTGGCTGTGCTTCAACTTTCACTTTTATTATCAATTTTGAAACCAGAAATGAATTGAACATTAGACAAGGAAAAGGAAGAAGGAAGGAAATGGGAAGGGGGCCCTATTTTGTGTCCATTCTGTCTTTAATCAAATTAATCAAATTATTACATTTGATCAAATTATTTTTCTCCTATTTTATTAGCGATTTGCAGCGCAGCACACTAAATCATAGCGCACAAACCAACATGTCATCACCAATTCATTAGCTTTATGAGGGGAAGAGTGTTGGGATTAAAAATTCTAATAACTAGGGATGCAAAACTAAAATTTGTTATTTTAATTTACAGCAACCGACGGCTCCAACATTTTTTTCACATGGGCGCTCCGTATGTCCGCAAATCATCTTATTTTTTTGCGGATGATTTACGGACATAATGTAAGTCAATGGCATTGCGGATGTCAACGGAATACCATCCGCTGACATCCGATTTTCTTCCTTTCAGTTCTGTTCCATTTTTTGGAACGGAACAGAACCCTATTTTTCCTCCGTGTAAAAAACGGAAAGGAAGAAAAATCGGATGTCAGCGGTGTCATCCGCTGACATCCGCAATGCCCATAGACTTACATTATGTCCGTATATCATCCGCATACGGATGGGATGATATGCGGACATACGGAGCGGATGACACAAGTGTCATCCGCTCCGTGAAAAAAAAAAGTGCCGGAGTGGATCGCAATGCGGTCCGCTCCGTGTGAAAGAGCCCTTATACTGGCATGATAACATGGGACAGGAGGATTCATCTTTTAAAACTTTAAGAATCATAATAAAAAATCCTTAGGGGGAAAAAAAACACACAGTAATCATTGGCATAGAAATGGCCGCGGCACTTTTATTGGTCTAATATTAATAATCAAATCCTTATTTAACCAAATCACATTGAGATATAGTCTAATAAACAAAATATATCGCTTAGTCACAGAATTCAAGCAAAATATAATCCAGATATATAACAACCAAAGTCCCCCCTTGCATCAAGGGTGACATACCACACAAAGTGCCAGCGACAAGGGTGGGAGGGAGGGGAGCACCCCAGTAAGCTACAAGCCAACAATGAAGGACCCTAGATGGAACCCCTTTTTATATAGGGGTACAGGATATTCTGGAAAGGCAAACGGGTTTCAGCCTCCCCACCGCTAATACATGTGATGGGCAAGCTGAAGCCTTAAATGGCCATTCCCCTGTAAATTACCTCAGAAATAAATAATATTAAAAAAAAAGAAATATATATATATAAATATTTTTTTGTTTTTGTTTTTTTGTGGCATCCCCAGTCCCATGTGCCCTCTTTCCATTGGACTGCCTATAGTGATTATATGATTTGTGTTTATATGGAACAATAATGCTATATTACATTGTACAGATGATATTTTGGTACATTATGGCCCCATTCATGCCTGCACGATGCAATGCATTTTTCCCTCATTTGTTCCACACCTGCTAGAGGAGCTAGTTGATGGAGAGTGTAATGAGTCTGAAGCAGTATAAGTGGAAATGTAAATGGGTGTGTGTAATACAACGATTATCATTGGAGTTTGTTTTAGACCTCCCAGTATTAATGAGGAGGTGAAGACTCGGCTCCTGGCACAGATAGAAAGGGCTGCAAGGGCTGGGACAGTGTTAATAATGGGGGATTTTAACAACCCAGACATTAAATGGAGTAATGGCCCTGCTGGAATAGTTAAAGGGCAAAAATGTATAAACCTATTACAAGACAATTTTATGGTGCAGTTTATTGAGGCCCCCACTAGAAATGATGCTCTGTTGGATCTGGTAATCTCAAACCATGCAGAGCTTATTAATAATGTTCATATAAAAGAACATCTGGGTAGCAGTGACCATAATAGCATTTCATTTAATGTTAGCTGTAAGCAAAAAATGCATGCAGGAAATATAAAAACACGTAACTTTAAGAGAGCAAATTTTCCAAGGATGAGGGCTGCTCTCCAAGACTTAGACTGGGAGGGAATAGTGGCATTGATGAACACAGAACACAAATGGGAAATTTTCAAAAAGACTTTATGAAAACTCACTGCAAAGTATATTCCCATGGGCAATACGTTTAAAAGGTTAAAAACAAAACCTATGTGGCTCACGGCCAAAGTTAAAAAAGCTATAAATAATAAGAAAAGAGCTTTTAAAAAATATAAAAATGAAGGAACACTATCATTGTTTAATTGTTACAAAGAATATAAAAGAATATGTAAAAAGGAAATCAAGGATGCAAAAATACAAAAATGCAAAAAATAGTGGGACAAATCCCAAAAAATTCTTCAAATATAATAATAGTAAAAAGGTCAGGTCTGAGCATGCAGGCCCTTTACAAAATAACCAGGAGTGGGTGACTGGGGACATACAGAAGGCAAATGTATTAAATACTTTCTTCAGCTCTGTGTATACAAAGTAGCATGGGGGAGCTCATGACCATAATGAGGAGGGTATTGACACTGCCCCAAATGATCCACAATGGCTCAAAAGTGATATGGTCCAGAAAGAATAAAGGTGGATAAAGCACCTGGACCAGATGGCATCCACCCACGCATCCTAAAAGAATTGAACGCTGTAATTTCAAAGCCTTTGTTTCTAATTTTTAGGGACTTGTTAAGGACTGGAATAGTACCACTGGATTGGTGTAGGGCCAATGTGGTGCCTTTATTTAAAACGGGATCAAAGTATTTACCAAGTAACTATAGACCTGTTAGTTTAACTTCTAAAGTTGGGAAGACATTGGATAGTTTAATAAAAGACCACATAGATGAGTTCTTGCTGGAAAAAAATATTTTAAGCAACATACAACCATGGATTCATGAAAGACAGAAGTTGTCAAACAAACCTGATTTCTTTTTATGAGGAGGTAAGTAAAACCTTGGACAAAGGGGTGGCTGTGGATGTAGTATACTTGGATTTTTCCAAAGTGTATGACACAGTTCCCCACAGACGGCTAATGTGTAAGGTAAAGTCTACAGGCTTGGAAAGATCAGTTTGTAAATGGATAGAAAATTGTCTAAAAAATAGAATTCAGAGAGTAGTGGTTAATGATTCTTACTCTGAATGGTCTAAGGTTATCAGTGGTGTACCCCAAGGTCCAGTGTTGGGACCCTTACTTTTTAATATCTTTATAAATTATATAGGGTCTGAGATTAAAAGTACCATTTCAGTCTTTGCAGATGACACCAAGCTTTGCAGTGGAATAACTTCCTTACAGGATGTCTCCAACTTACAAGCTGACCTCAATGCACTGTTTCATTGGGCAACTATGTGGCAAATGAGGTTTAATGTTGATAAAATGTAAAGTTATGCACTTGGGGGCTAATAGTATGCATGCATCATACATACTAGGGAGAGTAGAACTGGGGGAATCCATAGCAGAGAAGGATCTGGGTGTTCTGGTAGATCCCAAGCTTAATAATAGCATGCAATGCCAAGCTGCAGTTTCCAAAGCAAGCAAAGTCCTTTCTTGTATTAACAGAGGCATGGACTCCAGAGAGAGAGATGTAATTTTACCCCTGTACAAATCATTAGTAAGACCTCATCTGGAATATGCAGTTCAGTTTTGGGCACCAGCTCTCAAAAAGAATAACGGGGAACTGGAGAAAGTGCAGAGAAGGGCAACCAAACTGATAAGAGGCATGGAGGACCTCAGCTATGAGAAAAGATTAGAGGAACTGAATTTCTTCTCTCTTGAGAAGAGGAGATTAAGGGGGATAAGATCAACATGTATAAATACATAAGGGGTCCATATAGTGAACTTGGTGTTGAGTTATTCACTTTAAGGTCAACACAGAAGACAAGGGGGCACTCTTTACGTCTAGAGGAAAACAGATTTCGTCTCCAAATACGGAAAGGTTTCTTCACCGTAAGAGCTCTGAAAATGTTGAATAGACTCCCTCCAGAGGTGGTTCTGGCTAGCTTACTAGATTGCTTTCAAAAAGACCTGGATTCTTTCCTGGGTGTACATAATATATATAGGTACTAAAATTTATAGGTAAAGTTGATCCAGGGAGGAATTTTTTTCCCTTGCTGTAGTAAATTTGATCATGCTTTGCTGGGGTTTCGCCTTTCTCTGGATCAACTGTGGGTATAAGATTGTGTATATGGGATTGTATGGTTGGGTTTTCTTTACTGTTTTTTGTTTTTTATTGGTTTAGCCTGATGGACTTGTCTCTTTTTTCAACCTAACTATGTAACTATGTAGCCCGCGTGTAACAACATAATACAACCCATTTATGCGTGACACGTGCGCTAAACTAGCTCCTGCACTTTTTCTGGCAGTGAGTCTTACACATTTTTGTAATGCATGTTTTGAAGCATTTTTTCATGTTTTATTGTGCAACAAAACATGTGACTACTAGCTGCATTTGGGGTGCCATTAAGGGATAATGGTACCACAAGCGTGAATCACTTTTTATATGCATTTTCCATGCATTTCCGGGAATGTAAGTAGGAAATGTGTGTTTCTGCCCACGCTGCTGGAAAGCATAGGTGTAAATGCAGCCTTAAAATAGTAATAATTTCTCCACAGTTCTAACCACTTTACCACCGGAGGATTTTGCTGTCTTACGTCCAGGCCACTTTTTGCGATTCGGCGCTGTGCGACTTTAACTGACAATTGCGCGGTCGTGCGACGCCGTACCCAAACGAAATTTACGTCCTTTTTTTCCCACAAACAGAGCTTTCTTTTGGTGGTATTTGATCACCTGTGCGATTTTTACTTTTTGCGCTATAAACAAAAAAAGAGCGTTTATTTTGAAAAAATAACAATATTTTTAACATTTTTTTATATGAAATTCCCCCCAAAAAAGATGTAAAAACCAATTTTTTTTTACATTTTTGGCTAATTTGTTTTCTGCTACCCATGTTTGGTAAAAAAAAAATCACAATAAGCGTATTTTGATTGGTTTGCGCAAAAGTTATTGCGTTTACTAACAAAGGTAAAGATTTCTGTCATTTTTGGTGTTTTTTATTTTAACGCGTAATGGCGGCGATCTGCGATTTTTTTTGCGGTACTGCGACATTGCGGCGGACAGATTGGACCCTTGACTGACATTTTTGACACTTTTGGGGGTACCAGTGACATTACTGCAGTAATCAGTGCTATAAATATGCACTGTTACTGTAAAAATGACACTGGCAGGGAAGGGGTTAATTTTATTGGAGAGGGAGGGGTTAATGTATGCCTGGTGCTTACTGACGTGTGGGGGGGGGAGGTGACTATGTGACAGAAGGACAGATCGGATGTCCAGCTATGCTGAACACTCCGATCTGTCACTCCCTGTCACTTGGGAGATCCGCCCGCTTGTGTTTACACAGGCGGGCGGATCTCCACACTAGATCCCCGACGATCGGGGATGAGCGGCGGCGATCGCCGCTGCTCTTCCCCTGGCCCGACTCCCGCTGTGACCGAAAACAGCGGGAGCGAGCCTCCGGCGGCGCGCAAGCGCCGCTTAGAAGGGGGAGTGTCTGACGACGTAGTACTACGTCGTCAGACGATAACGAGCCACTCTGCCGCAGTAATATTACTGTGGGCAGAGGTAAAGTGGTTAAGCCACCTGTTTATCAAATTGCTATTTCCAGGGAAAGAAAATACACTAAAAGGAATATTATTGCTTGCAATCACAATTTCATCCCCAATTTTTGATACAAAATAAAATATTAGGCAGTGTAGAGTAAATATATGCCAAATATGTCAAGCCTCAAAACTGTGTGTGCCCACAGAATGGTACCTATGGAACTTATGGTACCCAGAATATCAATAGGTGGCTTCAAATGATTTTACACCTATATAGTTTAGAGTAAACCATAAATGATGGCATTAGAATTGTTGTTCTTTCTCTGACGTTCACGGCAATTAATAACATGTGTGATGCAATTTGTATTTGCATGCATTTGCAGATGTGTGTGTGCAGAGAAATTGGGTTGCTTTTATTTATTTTTTGTTATTTTTTAAAATTAATAATATTTTTTAAATTTGTTTTGCTTTTAATTATACTGTTATCATGAGGAGGACAATGGCATTAGCCGGGTGACAGTTCCTCTTAATGGAGAGATTAGGGGTCTACTAGACCCCTGCATTTGCATGCTTGTGTGGATTGAGGAAGAAAGCACAGAATAATATTATATTTCATTGCTATTTTGTTACACACAGAAGCTGGTTTTTGCCCTAGATATTTCCAAAGTACAGTATGTGGGCTACATTTGCTGATTCTCTTGCTGTCACACTGATACTTTGTCTTCTGTGCTTTCAGAATCATTGACCTTGAGTAAGTATGGGGATCAGGAATCCTAACTCTCACATACAGCATGAATGTTCTGACTCTGTGATGCATATGTACTAAAATATTACATCTCCAGGCAACTAGTGCTTTTAGAAGTAAACCAGCAATGGCATCACCCATAGTTCCCTCATGACAGATGCATTTTAAGCTCCAATCCATAGTCTTAGCAGTATAGCCAGATTTACAATTAGGCTAAATGGGCACATGCCTGTAGGTGGTACAGGCAAAGAGGTACCTTTTTTTTTTTTTTAATTAACTAGCCACCCTTTTTTCATTAGAAGAAATAGTCATCTCTCATATGGATGTGTGCACATTATCACAGAATTTTAAACCATGTAGAGACCGAAAAAAATAAGAAAATGTTGTGAGCCTAACAGCAGGGTGATATTTAACCACTTGCAGACTGTATAACTGACATATCCAGCAGTAAGGTGGCCCTGCTGCACTGGACCAAGTACCTGATCCTGCACTTAAAGGTCTGGGATGTGCATGTGCGCCGCATGTACGATTCCTACCTTTTGTTATTCTGAAGAAATCCATGTTTGTTCCTCTGTTCTCCTGTGCTAAGCTGGTCTAATTGGAGTGGTTTCATAATTATCTATCAGCTGTGGCAGTTGCAGAGCACTAATAAGGAAATCTGCTGGGTCTGCATCCCTTTAGACGTGTTCCTATTGGGAGTATCTTACCAAAAATGACATATTTGTTGCAGGGGATGCCAGAAATCTGACTAGTATCTTAGGCAGACTTCTTAGAAAATTGGTGAGCCAATCACACAAGCAGGAAATGATGTTTCTGGGGTGTGGTCAGTATACATTCTGTGTACAGAACAGCTCCAGGTAGCCATATTGTATTGCATGTTCAGAAAATTACAACGGATGCAGATTGAAAAAGAAAGGTCATTTTTAAAAATATTCAATTACAATATGATTTGTGTCCCAATTGTATTCATTATATTGTTTTTTCTTTATTTGCTATTTTTTCCCCCACGAAAGTGGAGTTGCCCTTTAACCACTTGCCAACCGCAGATATACTGCGGCAGGCTGGCTAGGCTGCACGAACCGCCTTACCTGTACAGGGTTTCAAGGTAGCACTCTTGGGGGTGCGCGCGCACTCCCATTAGGCAGCGGGGAACCTGATACAAGGGGCCAGCGGCCACGATTGCTGCCAGGTACCCGCAGTCGCTCCCCGCTGAGAGAGAAGGATGGGCTGCTGTTGTAAACACAGCTGACTGTTGTTCTCTCTGGAATGAACACAGAGCGCCTGTGATTCTCCTATATAGGATCACAGGTCTTTGTGTTCATTCCAAAAGGCCCTCCGCCATACAGTTAGAAAGCACTCCCTAGGCTCACACTTAACCCTTTGATTGCCCCTGGGTTAACCCCTTCCCTGCCAGTGTCATTATTACAGTAACAGTGCATATTTTTAGCACTGATTACTGTAGTAATGTCACTGGTCCCCCCAAAAGTGTCAAAAATGTCAGTTAGGGGTCTGATCTATCCACTGCAATGTCGCAGTCCCGCAAAAAATTGCAGATCGCCGCCATTAGTAGTAAAAAAATAAATAAATAAATAAATAAAAATGACATAAATCTTTCTCCTAGTTTGTAGACGCAATAAAAATACACCTAGAAATTGGCCTAAAAGTATGAAAAAAAATGTGATTTTTAAATTTTTTGGGGGAATGTTATATGGCAGAAAGTGAAAAATATTGTTTTTTTTTTTCAGAATTGTCGCTCTTTTATAATTTATAGTAACATCGTTTACAGGTGATCAAATACCACCAAAAGAGAGCTCTATTAGTGCAGGAAAAAATACATCAATTTTATTAGGGTACTATGTCACATGATCGCGCAATTGTCCGTTAAAGTAACTCAGTGCTGAATTTCAAAAAATAGCCTGGTCATTAAGGGGGCAAATCCTTGCGGGGCTGAAGTGGTTAAGTAAGCTTCTATTCTCCCATTGGTGCATGTCAGCATGGCAGCTGCAGTTGCTGTGCTCACTACTACAAGCAAAAGCGAGGGAGTTGCATAGAGCCTCACACAGCCAGTATAAGTCAGCAGATCCTGCTGTGAAAGCCGCTTCGCACTGCCTCCCATCTCTCTCTCCTCCTTTGCAGCAATGGATGCACAATGCATAAATGAGAGATGCAAAAAGCACTTCTGCTTAGCTTCAGAAGTGAAGGGAAAGATAACACAGTTATCAAAGTTGTCTCTCTAGTCCTAGCAGAAGCTGTCTCCAGTCCCTCTGTGTCTCTCAGCTGAGCTGTGAGCTGGATCAGAGGAGGGTGCTTGGGAAAAGGAGGGGGGGGGGGGATTCAATCACATTACAGAGCAGGCAATTTAACCAATTCACACGTTGCTGTCTTTAGACACAACCCTCGCCTCATTATCATTATTACTCGTTAATATGACTACTAATGATAATACTTACGGTGTCGCTGGAGGCTTTCATTAAGCTAGCAGAAGTGTGTCCGTATGTTGTAAGGAAGAATGATGGAGGAAAAGTGTGTTTATGCAAGAAGACTGCACTGATAGAACGCGTTTCTATGTCACTCACATGGCATTGTTAATAGGTGCAGAACATTTAACCACTTCAGCTCCAGAAAGTTTTACCCCCTTAACCACTTAAGCCCCGGAGGATTTGGCTGCTCAAAGACCAGGCCCTATTTTGCGATTTGGCACTGCGTGACTTTGACGGACAATTGCATGGTCGAGCGACGCTGTACCCAAATAAAATTGACATTCTTCTTTTCCCACAAACAGAGCTTTCTTTTGGTGGTATTTGATCACCTGTGCAATTTTTACTTTTTGTGCTATAAACAAAAAAAGAGCGACAATTTTGAAAAAATAACAATATTTTCACATTTTTTATATGAAATTCTCAAAAAAAAAAATGTAAAAATCAAAATTTTTTTACATTTTAGGCCAATTGCGTTTACTAACTACGGGAAAGATTTATGTCATTTTTATTGTTTTTTTTTAACCAGTAATGGCGGCGATCTGCGATTTTTTTGTGGGACTGCGACATTGCAGCGGACAGATCGGACCCTTGACTGACATTCTTGACACTTTTGGGGGTACCAGTGACATTACTTCAGTAATCAGTGCTATCAATATGCACTGTTACTGTTAAAATGACACTGGCAGGGAAGGGGTTAACTTTATTAGTGATCAAGGGGTTAAGTGTGTCCCTAGGGGTGTGATTCTAACTGTCAATGGGCGTGGCTTGTTAGATCATAACAGAGACATACGGTCCTACATAGCAGGATCGCATAGCCTCTGTCATGATCCAAGGGAGAATGACAGATGGCTGTGTTTACATCAGCCGTCTGCCTTTCTCCCTCTCCTGCGGGAGATCGCGAGTGGTCGGCGGACATCAGAGCCGCCGATCACTTTCGCGGGGATGTCAGGGAACGAGCGGGGGCGGGAGCGCACCTCCGGCGGCACGCGCTCACCCCCTAGAGGCTCATGGGTGAGTGACATACCCCTATGTCACTTTGCCCAGGAGGGGCTGGACACCGCCGTATATAGTCATGCGGCGGTTAGCAAGTGGTTAATGACCAGGCCATTTTTTGCGATGGTTTTTAGATTTTGCGCTATAAACAAAACTAGCGACAATTTTGAAAAAAACACAATATTTTTTTTACTTTCTGCTATAAAACATTCCCAATAAATTCAATTAATCGCTTGCCGATCGTATAACCTAATGCCTCGTACACACGATCAGATAATCAGACGACTTATCGTTTGCATTTTGTTGCTTGATACTAATATCGAATTTAACAAGCCATACTAAATGCATGATTTTTTTTGTACGATTCTGGAAACGCTTCCTGGTTGTGTAGCTATGTATCGGATAGTTCAAAACAAAAACAATGGCTGCCAGGCTTTTTCTGGGTTATTTTTGTGTTTCTGATCATGCGCGGTCTTTGTCTATCAATTTTTAGTGGACGCAACTGCAACAAAAACGCCCAGGTGTGTTGTTGCAGGCGGTTTTTTTTGGGCATTTTTTGGGCGTCTTTGGAGGCAGGCATAACATCTGAACTTCTGTATAGGGGTATATATACACACACACACAAATATGTATATATACACATACACACATATAGGTGTGATAGGAGTGGAGCCCTATGCCTGCAAATAATTTCATTAGCGCAGGCATAGGGTTCTGCAACTTTCACACCTATATGTGTGTATGTGTATATATACATATATTTGTGTGTGTATATATACCCCCTATACAGAAGTTCAGATGTTATGCCTGCCTCCAAAGACGTCCACAAAAAAGCCCAATAAATGCCTGCAACAAAAACGGCCAGGCGTGAAGGTAGCGGAGCCCTATGCCTGCTCTATTGCAATTCTAAGACAAACAATCTTTTTTCTATGGTGGTCACCCTGACATGGAAGAGTTTGGTCACCCTGCCATAGCAGTCAGAGTCAGTTCACCCTACACTACACTACACTCCACTACGGTCACCCTGACACTTAACACTTTCCCTACAGAAACTAGATTATTGAATCTAACTATAGTGGAATATAGTACCCTGACTACACTAGATATCCCTTTCCTCACACTAATAATTGCTAAATGACACTTTTGAAGCAGAAGTAACAGAACTGCTTCCACTCTCTTCCACAGCCCCTGTGTTACAGTGCTAGAGATTTGGCGGGGCTATCTTTTATACTGGGGGCGTATTCACTACTGATTGGCCTCTGGACCCCCTAGTCACTCCAATCACATTCCTAGCTGCCCCCTCAATTGGCTTTTACTGATGGTTCTGGTCCAATCACGGGCTTTTAAAGCCCAGTGTCTGTCCCATTGCATTTTGGTCGGTTCTGGTTGCCGAATTCCGAACTTTTTCCGCAAAAAGTTCGGAATTCTGCCGAATTTCAAACAGTCAATGTTCGGGTCGAACAGATGGTCGACCCGAACCGTTCGATCATCCCTACTAATGATCAGATTATCGTGCGAACAATTAGAAAGCAATTTTTTTCGTGTGATTATCTGATCGTGTGTACGAGGCATAAGAGCCCTTTCACACTGAGGTGCTTGAAAAGTGCCCAAAGAACGCTAAACGCTTTTGCGGCGCTTACAAGGCGCTTTTGAGGCACTTCCCATTCATTTTAAAGGAGAGGGACATTTTTAAGGCGCTTTTTTTAGTGCTCCAAAGATGCTGCTTGCAGGATTTTTTTGCACCGCCCTGCCAACGCACCGCCCCAATGTGAAAGCATTCATTGGTTTTAACCAGTTCCGGACCGGCCAGTGCATATATACTGTGGCAGGGAGGCCTGGCTGCACAAAATCACATACATGTAGGTGATTTTGTGCAGGTGATGTAGGGGGCGCGTGCGCACCAACGGAGCGCCGTTCCCACTATGATTGGATACAGTGGGAGCCAATCAGCGGGTCTGGCGGCCGCCAACCGGAGGAATGACAGAACGGCGATATGCCTATGTAAACAAGACCGTTTTATATCAGAAAGTAAAAAAATCACTTCCGGTTCCGGCGCCGCATGGAGTAGGTGAGCGCTTTGCAGCTCCCGCGGCGAGTCCCCTAAAAACGGCCTAAAAACTCTGCCCACAGCTCCACACTGGCCTATATCCCTCTCCGGTTATCCACCGATCCCCAGGGACCCGGCGGTAGCAGCTTTTACCCTGCCAGATGGAGCTGTTTCTAGAGAAGGCCGCCTCGCGTCCTCCGCCGGCCCCACCACAAATTGAGGCCCCGGTCTCGGCCTGCTCCGGCGCGGCTGCAGAGCTGACGGATATGGACACCACACAACAACAGCCGGGCACACTACAGCAGCCCTCTACAACAGCTCTTCCCCCCACGATACCAGGCACATCCACAGAGCAGATTGCCCAAGCAGTGGTAGCCCTGTTAACCCCCACCATCTCGGCCTCTGTGGAGAAGGCTGTGGCTGCTGGCATGGCCAGCATAAAGAAGGAGCTAGAAGCACACTCAAAGAGGCTTAATGAAGCGGAATCTCGACTATCTAATGTTGAGGATGAGCTATATCAGATGCAGGGATCTGAACAGTCGCAGGACAAGCTTAATCGCATCATTATGGATAAACTGGAGGATCTGGAAAACAGATCGCGTCGGAGCAACCTGTGATTTATAGGGATCCCGGAAAACCCTCTTCCATCCCTGAACTCTGTGCAAAAAAGATCCCCGCGGCTCTGGGGCTACATGGCACATGTGTGGTTGAACGGGCTCATAGGATGGGGTTGTACTCCGAAGACCGTAAGACTCCGCGCCCTATCATTGCGAAATATCTGAATTACGCGGACAAGTCTGCTATCTTACAAAAGTTTCGGCAAACATCCAATTTCCAAATTGAAGGCATGAAGATTCTGATATTTGCGGATTATTCTGTTGATGTCGCAAAAAGACGTAAAGCCTTTCAGACCGTATGTTCCAAACTGCATCAGGAACACCTGAAATTCACCTTGGCCTATCCGGCGACTCTGCGCCTTCGTGCACCTAACGGCAACCAAATGGCTTTTCAGGATCCAGAGGAAGCAGAGGCTTTTGTCCGCTCACTCCATCTCGGGGACCAGGGCCCCCCTTCATCTGCCAAAGCCCTTCCTTTTTCCAGACCATTGGACCAACGGAGCCCCAGGAAGGAATCCCCCGAACGCCAAAGATATGCCGACGTGGTCAGCTCTGGTTGACCGAACGCTCCGCGCTAAATGGGACCTCCTCATGGGACCTCCTCACGGTTTTCTGTGCTTTTTTTTAGGTTTCTACCTGGCACTGTTCCCACTAGGCCTTGTGCCTAGAGGACCCACGGCGCTCCCCGCCATTCTCTCAGGTTTGCTGTGTATGCTGTTTTTGAAATGTTAATATTGTTTACAACACTGCCTAGGTTTATAGATCTTTGAGACATTTTACTGCTGTGTGCTCCTACTCTATTCCCGCTTTGTACACCTTGGCTGCCCAATGTCCCATGCTTTGGCTCGGGACCCGGGCTACTTTGACCACTTGGGCCGTCCCGTGGGTCTGGACGTCCCTGCCCAGGGGGCACGCATGGTGGGCTGTGCTCCGTGGTGTAAACATGTGGAAAAAAGAGAGGTTCCTACTGTATGCAATGTTGGTCTGCTATGTTACACGTTGCGTTTATTCACGGTTCCATCCCATTTTCCTTCCCATCCCATCCACATCCCATCCCCCTTTGAAGATACACTACTCCCTCCATACTGTGAGCTCATGGGTACGAGATATTCTGCGGGTCAGCACTTCCAGTTCAGTCCACCTCTTCTCGCTACCCCCGGGTAAGCCTGGGCCATATGCGATGGCTTCTGGTCTTAAATCCTTTACTCCCATCCCATGCCTATAGTAACTTGGAACGTCAAGGGTCTTCGATCCCTGGCTAAGAGGATGAAAGTCTTACGTCACCTCAAACGGCTTAAGACGGACATTGCTCTCATCCAGGAATCGCATCTGCTTGCGGAGGATCTGAAGCACATGGAGAAACTTTGGGTGGGCAAGGTCGTAGGATCAGCCTCCTCCGGCCGCAAAGCCAGAGTGCTGATTCTATTCCATAAACGCCTCCCGGTGTAAATCCTTTCCACGGACGCGGATAATGAGGGGCGGTATGTCTCTGCTCATATATGGCTTTATAATACTGAACTAGTTATTTCCAACATATACGCCCCTAACGTCTTTGAACGTTCCTTCCACGCCGCGATCGCGGCCCTGCTTCTCACCCTTCCGAATGTTCCCCGCCTTGCTGGCGGTGACTTCAACGCGGTAATGGACCCTGTCCTAGACAAGTCATCACCTCGTCAGGGATCACGTCCCACCCCCCAAGACTGCCCCACTCCACTGGATCCAATGGAATCGCTCTCTATGACGGATGTCTGGCGACATTCACACCCCACGGATCAGGAATATTCCTTCTACTCCCATCCCCATAAACTATTTACGAGAATCGATTATCTATTTTGCACCGACTCCCTCCTCCCCCTCCTGTGTGATGCCACCATACATGACATAGCGATCTCAGGTCACTCTCCAGTTTCCGTATCCCTAACGCTCTCGGAATCCCCCCCAACCCCTCTTATGTGGAGATTCCCCTCTTATCTTAAAAATAACTCAGACTTCACTTCATACCTACATTGTGCGTGGGAGGAGTACTCGGCGGCTAATTCGCAACACTGCAGCTCCTCTCTCCTCTTTTGGGAGGCGGGGAAAGCCTTTCTGAGAGGCCGTATTATCTCTTATGCGGTGGCTTTTAAACGTCACACGAACAGCGGATACAAAACGGCCAGCGAACGGTTAACGAACGCCCAGCGGGCACTAGTCCAGGCAGACACCCCTGCAGCTTGCACAACATGGCTGGCGGCCAAGCAGGAATTCGACACGTGGGCCGACAGGGTAGAACTAATACATAAGGCACACCTTGCAGCGACCTTGCACCGCTTCGGCAACAAGGCCGAAAAATTGTTGGCCAGGTTGTGCAAGGGTCCTATGACCACCACCCACATTGGCTCACTACGAAACAAATCGGGAGTGATTGATTCTACCCCGCAAGGGGTGCAAGGGATTATGCGAGACTTTTACGCCTCGTAAGGACATGGACAGCTCTGTGGCTGATCTCTTTTTGTCTGGTACTGAGCTTCCCAAAATTTCCGGAGAACACCTAGACATGCTGAATGCCCCGATCACGGCGGACGAGATTGCGTCGACGATAAAGCAACTTGCGGCCAATAAGTCACCGGGCCCCGATGGTCTTTCTGGGGAGTTCTACAAAGCAGCTTCCCCCAGTATAATCCCAACACTTGTCGATGTATACTCCTCTATCTGGAACGGCGGTCCCTATCTTTTGACGGGTAACCAAGCCATCATTAAGCTTCTGGCCAAAAAAGGGAAAGACCCACTGGAGCCATGCTCGTACCGACCTATATCCTTGTTAAACCTCGACGTCAAAATCCTCTCGAAAATCACAGCCTCTCGCCTAGCCAATATTATGCCCTATCTTTTACATCCAGCGCAATCGGGGTTTACCAAGGGTCGCTCGGCTACTGTTAATATCAGGAAAGTACTGGTAGCACTGGACCAAGCCCGTATACATCCGGCCCCGAGACATGGCCATAGTAACCCTTGATGCAGAAAAGGCTTTTGATAATGTCAACTTTCAGTGGCTGAGCCGTGTCTTGGACACCATGGGCTTCAGTGGACCCTTCGTCAACCTTATTACCTCGATGTATCTTTCACCTTCGGCCAGATTGTGTGTAGGGGGTGCCCTCACAGATGACTTCAGACTGTACAAAGGCACCAGACAAGGCTGCCCCCTCTCGCCGCTTTTGTTCAATCTCGCGCTCGAACCCCTCTCCCGCTATCTACTGACTAAAGCCCCCCTCCACGGGATCCATATAGGCTCCCAGGAGCTGCGCTTATCCCTCTTCGCGGACGATGTGCTATTATTTACCTCAAACCCCTCGGCAGATATCCCAGTGATAGTTTCCACATTTGACAAATTCAAACGATGCTCGGGTCTCAAGATAAACTACTCCAAAAGGGAAATACTCCCATTAGGAGCTGGTCCCCCCCGCCCATGGGAAGGGGAATCCCTGTTCATGAGAGCATCTAAACATATTATTTATCTGGGTATTAAAATAGGACGCACCCCGGCCTCCATTTATACACTAAACTACCCCCCCCTTATTCTCCAAAATAACGAAGGAACTGGACAATTGGATGGAACTGCCGCTGTCGCTTTTGGGGAGATGTCACCTCATTAAGATGGTTAGCTTTGCCCGCCTCCTCTATCTCCTACAGACTCTTCCCCTACTGATCAGACATAAGGATGCACAAGTCCTACAGAGGGCGCTCTCCCATTTCCTATGGCGGGGAAAGAGACCACAAATTTCTTATAAAAAACTCCATCTCTCCAGGAGCGATGCGGGTATTAATCTTCTCAATCTGAGAATGTATAATCTGTCTTGTTTGCTTAGGGCAGCTTTGGACTGGATATCCCAGACCTCGCAGTACTCCAACTACGAGCTGGAGTCTCAGATGGCCAGTCCATTCTCTTTAACTGCTCTTTTACACACTAAGTGGGCGAAACTTTGCCCTGAACTCCGTCACAATCTGCTTCTAAGAGACACTGCTATAGCATGGAGGGAGATACGCAAACTTTTGAAATTACCACTGCATTTTTCCAAGTTCCTTTCGATCCGGGGTAATCCTAGCTTTACTCTGGGCCTAACCCAGTCCATGTATCACCAATGGGAAAGGAAGGGTTTGTCGACCTTTGGACAACTGTGCGATATAGGCTCTGGTGCCCCCCATCCCTTCCAATCCATTAAGGACAAATTCGACTTGCAGGACAAGGACACTTTCTATTGGGCACAAAGCCTCCATTATCTTTCTGCAGTAACTGGGAAGCCTGAGACCCGCTTCAAGACGTCCCTCATCGATTCCTTACTGGACTCTAGCACTTTTACAATTTCAGCGATTTACAAACCTCTTTTGAAGCAATGCCCGCCAGCACTGTTCACCTCAACTGCCTCCAATTGGCTCAAGGACTTTCCAGGCGAGGACACACTACCCAACATGATCAAAGGTCTCAAAACCACCCTTGGTCTTACACCTAACTCAATATGGAAAGAGACCCAGCTAAAGATCTTCCACCGCGCCCATGTTCCTTTTCTATCGGACAAAACTATTCCGGATGCTCACAAATGCCCTTTATGTGCAGTGGAAAAGCCCTCTCTCTACCACAAGTTCTGGTCCTGTCCCGGTATATCCACTTTCTGGGACCAAGTCCTGTCATTCGTCAGGGAAGTGACCAAGATCAGTCTACCTAAGGACCCTCTTTTGCTCTTGTTCGGTTATTGGGATAAATGCCTGCAAAAATGGTCTAGCAACCTTGCGCTGTCACCTCGCATGTGGATCCTGTCTTGTTTATTGATCGCCAGAAGAACTATCCTGAGCAATTGGATTTCCACATCCCCTCCATCACTTACCCGGGTTAGATCAGAGCTCTCCACGCTTTTCTCCATAGACTGCACCAGTACGGATTTTTCAGCCCCCTCTTCACGGGAAACTTCCTTTGAGAAATGGGACAGCTACATCACCTATACCTTCCCCCGGACTGACCCCACCATGGCTCATCATAGGTTCAACTTTCAAGTGTCGCCCAAGACCTCACCCTTAGTTCCACGTTCACCATCCAGCCCCCTGAGCCACTGATGCAATTCCTCCCCATTCCCCATTTTCCACCCCCCAACCTCCCCGCCCACAGCTCCCATTTGCTGAGGGACCCCTTTTGCATAAAGTATATGTATACTATTATTGTACATGTTGTTGAATTTCAAGTGTTATATGACAAAATTTTAATTAAAAAAAAAAAAAAGAAAGTAAAAAATATTGTGTTTTTTTTTTTTTTTTCAAAATTGTGGTTCTTTTTTTGCGCAAAAAAAAAAACGCACAGGTGATCAAATACCACCAAAAGAAAGCTCTATTTGTGGGGAAAAAATACATCCATTTTATTTGGGTACAGCATCACAGAACCACGCAATTGTCAGTTAAAGCAACGCAGTTGCCGTATCACAAAAAATGCGCTTGAAAAGAGCCTCAGTGTAAAAGGGCTCTTAATATCCGGCAACAAGGTGGCTTAGCTGCACCAGATCACTTACCTAGTATGTGATCTGAAACTTCTGGGTATGGAGCGCGTGCGTACGCCGCCGGCAAACCAGCCGTGCAGTGTTTAAAACACAGCAGATGTCAATCACCGGGTGCCGGCCAATGGATTACCACCAGCACCCGGCTATCATCATGAATTTACACTGGACAGGGCTCTGCCTATGTAAAGAAGGCAGAGCCCTGTCTTGTCAGCGGGGAAGTAATAGATTTTCTTTCCCCACAAAACAGGGAATAAAATCTATTTCTTCCCCTAGTGAAAGCACCACATAAAGTACACATAAACACTGGCTAGGCACACATTTAACCCTTTCATCACCCTATATACTTAACCCCTTCCAAACTCCAATCCAGAGTCTTTGCAGTATAGCCAGATTTATTAATTAAGCTCAATGGGCACATGCCTGTAGGTGGTACAGGCAAATAGGTACCTTTTTTATACTAACTGGTCACACTGTTTTCATTAGAAGAAATAGTCATCTCTCATAAGGGCGTATAAACATTATCATACAATTTTAAACCAGGTAGAGACCAAAAAAAAAAAAGTAAACTATTTTTAAAGACGTGATCCTAACAGCAGGGTGTTATTTAACCGCTTGCGGACCGTAAAACTTACATATCCGGCTCTGCTGCACTGGATCGCATATCTAGTACGTGATCCTGCACTTCCAGGTCTGGCACCTGCGTGTGCGCTACCAGCAACCCTTTCTCGAAGTGATTATACACAGTGGGAGTTGATCTGCGGATACTGCGGACCCAATGCCCAATGGCACCCGCCGATCATTAGGCAGAGAGCTAGAACATGGCAGGAACATGGATCAATGCCTTCCCTCAGTAAAAGCCCCACCCCCCACCCACAGTACACAGCACCAGCCAGTCATTAGTACAGTGACAGTGCATATTTTTAGCACCCAAGTGTCAAAAGTGTCTGAATGTCCACCACAATATCGCAGTCCTGTTATAAGTCACTGATCTCCATCATTACTGGTAAAAATAAATAAACAAAAAATTCAGTATATATCCCACAGTTTGTAGAAGCTATAACTTTTGCGCAAACAAATCAATATACTCTTATTGGGAATTTTTTTACCAAAAATATGTACATTAATACATTTTGGGCATAATTTATCAAGAAATTTGATTTATTTACATTTTTTTAGTGGATATAATTTATAGCAGAAAGTACAAAAAAATATATATATATATATATATTTAATTGCCGATTTCTTTTTGTTTTCTAGCGCAAAAAAATGAAAAACGCAGAGGTGATCAAATAGCACCAAAAGAAAGCTCTGTTTGTGGAGAAAAAAAATGACATATACTTTTTTTGGGTACAGTGTTGCACGACTGCACAATTGGCAGTTAAAATAACTCAGTGCCGTTTAGCAAAAAATGGTCTGGTCATGAAGAGGGGTAAATCTTCTGGAGGTCAAGTGGTTAAACTATGACAAAAACAAAAAAAGGATTGGTTTCTATGCACAGCTGCACCATATTTTGCAGTCTCCAGTTTTAGTAAATGGACCCCATTGCCTTTTACACACTTAAAATATGAAGGAGATCATTTTGGAGATGGAAGGTCATCATCGGTTAACCTCCCTGGCGGTATGATTCTTTCCGATTTTAGGTGCTGAAAGCGGTACAATTATTTTGCATGTGATTCTTAAGGAAGAGCAGCCCAAACCAACTATTTACAAATGAATTTTTACTGTGCGTTCTTCTTTATAACATCTTGGGTATGATAAAGTTTAAAACACAAAATCATAAATTATAATATAATAAATAACTATAAATAAGTTAACCACTTAAGCTCCGGAAGATTTTACCCCCTTCCTGACCAGGGGGTATTTTGCGATTCGGCACTGCGTGACTTTAACGGACAATTGCGCGGTCGTGCGACGCTGTACCTAAACAAATTTGACGTCCTTTTTTTCCCACAAACAGAGATTTCTTTTGGTGGTATTTGATCACCTGTGCGATTTTTTGATCACGCGCTATAAACAAAAAAAGAGCGTCAATTTTGCAAAAATAGCAATATTTTTCACATTTTTTTATATGAAATTCCCCAAAAAAAAAATTTAAAAATCAAAATTTTTTTACTTTTTCGGCCAATTTGTTTTATGCTACCTATGTTTGGTAAAAAAAATCGCAAAAAGCGTATTTTGATTGGTTTGCGCAAAAGTTATCGCGTTTACTAACAAAGGGAAAGATTTTTGTCATTTTTGTTGTTTTTTTTTAACGCGTAATGGCGGCGATCTGCGATTTTCTTTGCAGTACTGCGACATTGGGGCGGACAGATCGGACCCTTGACTGACATTTTTGACACTTTTGGGGGTACCAGTGACATTTCTACAGTAATCAGTGCTATACATATGCACTGTTACTGTAAAAATACACTGGTAGTGAAGGGGTTAACTTTATTTGGGAGGGAGGGGCTGTGTGTGTGTCCCTAGGGGCGTGCTTTCTACTGTGATTGGCTGTGGCTTGAGCTGTAAGGACACTGATCAACGGATCTACATAGTAGATCCGTGTGATCAGTGTTTTTACACTGAGGAGAATGACAGGCAGCTTGTTTACACAAGCCGCCTGACTTTCTCCCTCTCCCCCGCCGACCGCCGATTGACCGGCGGACATTGGGTCCGCCGGTCACACGCGCGGGGGGGTCCGTGACCACGCGGGAGTGGGAGCGCGCCTCCGGGGGGTGCGCGCTCGCTCCCTAGACCCTCACAAGCTAGTGACGTAGCCCTACGTCACTTTGCCTGTGAGGGTCTGACTGCCAACGTAGATCGGCGTTAGGCAGTCGGCAAGTGGTTAAAGTATGCATGTATGTATATATATATATATATATATATATATATATATATGTGTGTGTGTGTGTGTACACATATATATATAGATATACGTGTATATACATAAAAAGTACAGTAAAACTGCAGGAAAGGGCACTGGGGGGGGGCAAACTAATGTGAATTTATTTTATTTTGTAATCTATCAGTGTGTTTGGTGTGTTTTACTATTTGAATTTGCCGCCGGTTCCACCCCCCTGCGAGCGTCACGTCGCAGGAGACGGAACCTGGGGCACAGAGCATCGGGAGGAAGATCCGCCACTGCACACCGCCAGAATACATCGCTGGATCCCGGGGACAAGGTGAGTACCCTCTCTTACAGGCAGTGGCGGAGCCAGAGGGTTAGCTGCCCCTCTCCCTCTCCCCCCGACGATCGCTGAGTGACCGACGGACATCGGGTCCGCCAGTCACACGCGCGGAGGGGTCCGTGACCACACGTATGTAGAGTTTGTATTGTAATACTGTCTGAAAGTAATTTTTTAGACAACTTTCACATTTTTACTTGCTTTCTTTTCCATATTTTGAAAACTGTACTTCATAAAAAGATATAAGAATGTTCCCTCTTAAGTCATGCAATGTAATTAGCATCCTTCACTAGGCTTAATTTACAGTTGCCATTGGGAGGCGTTAAAAATGTGTAGTTGAAATGCGTTTTTATTGCCCCCTCAACAGCTTACCTTTACCCTTAAGCTGCAAAAGCAGCGGGTGGGGGTGTACATATGCAGTGGCCACGCAATGCACTGTCGCAACTGAATGAGGGTGCCACACAAGCTCGTGATGCACACAGTCAAATGTCATCTGAAGAGAGGTCCAATGCAAGTTGGAAGGCTCCACATGAGTAAATGAGGCCCTAAAGTGACACTAAACTCTGGTTTTAAAAATTAAAAATATTTTCAAAAAAGTGTATTTTTAACTCAACAAAGTACCTTTTTAACCACTTGCCGACCGCCACAAGTACATATACTGCGGCGGTCAGCCCCTCACAGGCAGAGATACGTATTGGTACATCACTAGCCTGTGAGGCTCTCCGCTCCCGCATGGTCACAGACCCCCCCGCGCGTGTGACTGGCGGACCCGATGTCCACTGGTCACTCAGCGATCGTCGGGGGGAGAGGGAGAAAGGCAGGCGGCTTGTGTAAACAAGCTGCCTGTCATTCTCCCCTGTGTAGAAACAATGATCATACGGTTCTACTATGTAGTCCGTTTTGTCCGCCGCAATGTCGCAGTACCGCAAAAAAAATCGCAGATCGCCGCCATTACGCGTTAAAAAAAAACCAACAAAAATGACAAAAATCTTTCCCTTTGTTAGTAAACGCGATAACTTTTGCGCAAACCAAACAAAATACGCTTTTTGCAATTTTTTTTACCAAACATATGTAGCATAAAACAAATTGGCCGAAAATGTTAAAAAATTTTGATTTTTACATTTTTTTTGGGGGGGGGGAATTTCATATAAAAAAATGTGAAAAATATTGTTATTTTTGCAAAATTTATGCTCTTTTTTTGTTTATAGCGCATGATCAAAAAATCGCACAGGTGATCAAATACCACCAAAAGAAAGCTCTGTTTGTGGGAAAAAAAGGACGTCAAAATCGTTTAGGTACAGCGTTGCACGACCGCGCAATTGTCTGTTAAAGTCACGCAGTGCCGAATCGCAAAATACCCCCTGGTCTTTAAGCAGCCAAATCCTCCGGGGCTTAAGTGGTTAAGCTCTCAACTTCCTCCAAATCTCCAAGTTCCTTTTTCTTTTTTGCTCTACTGGATCCACTGGCTACTTTCATTAACCATGGTGCCACTGTATGTAGGAATGTATTCACCCTCTTTTGCTCGCTCGCAAAAAAGTATTGGGGACTATGGGACTTGTAGTGTGCACAGAGTAGTGCACATAACCACCCCTAGCATACGCCTTTCCAAACAAACAGAAGTGAGGAGGGAAAGGAGAGGTTCGTATGCTCACTGAGGATATTTCAAGGAGACAGAAAAACAAGGTAAGGAATTATTTTAATGTAAAATAGAACAGGGTCATTAAGTAGTGGATGTGCATGGATTCTTTTTAGAGAAAAAAAATAGATAGGATAGATAGATAGATAGATAGATAGATAGATAGATAGATAGATAGATAGATAGATAGATAGATAGATAGATAGATAGATAGATAGATAGATAGATAGATAGATAGATAGATAGATAGATAGATAGATAGATAGATAGATAGATAGATAGATAGATAGATAGATAGATAGATAGATAGTTTCCCTTTAAAAATCATCTTAGCGGAAGAAGTGAAGATTGAATATAGTGGCTTTGAAAAGGATTTACTTTGGGAACAATTTATGTACAGTGTAAGGTTATTTGTGTGGTTCACTGATCATGAAGTGTGGAACACAGCGGAAACATGCTTGTTTCTGAGCTTTGTAAACTGCAAGTACAGATTAGCATAAGATACATTTTGTATTTCAATTTGATTCTCCAATTGGTATCCATGGTATGTTTTTTTAATACTGGCAAAGACAAGTGTATCAGGAAAAATTCCTACCAAGTTTTTAGAAAGGCATACAGTACCTAAAGCAGAGAGGTAGTTGTATGCTGGGGTTGTATAGGGGATGCTGTAGCAACGTAAAGTGGATACATGTGTCAGCTTTGAAGTTTATAGAATTTTTTTTTTTTTAACCATACATTTTTATTGATTTTTTAACCACTTACCGCCTGCCCGCCGTCATATGACGGCGGGACGGTGCGGCTATTATCCTGGGCGGACGTCATATGACGTGACCCAGGAAATGCAGGGTAGGCGCGCGATCGCGGGCGCGCCGCCGTGCACTGCCGGTGTCGGCGTGTCCCCGGGACACAGCCGGTCACCGGCAGGGGGGAAACAGCCACTGGGCGTGGCTGTTTCCCACGTGATCGGCCGTGTTCCAATGACACAGCCGATCACAATGGAGGCGGCCGGGAGATGACCGTGCATGCGCGATCGGGAGCGCGCAGCGCGGTCATGTCGGTGGCACTGTGTTCCGTAGGAACACAGCTGTCACCGGCAGTAGTAAACAGTCACTGACAGTGACTGTTTACTATGTGATCGGCTGTGAATCCATTCACAGCCGATCAGAAAATGTAAACACAGAGCAGTAACTGACTGTTACTAGCTCTTCTCCCCTCATACAGCTTCCAGTATGAGGGGAGAAGAGCTAGAAATAGCGAGTTACTGCTCTGTGTACCTGCAAAAGTAAAATCACACTAATAAAGGTCCCCACACAGTCCTCAGCCCCCCCCAATGTCACCTGTCACCCAACAGTCACCTCATCAGTGCCCAGAAATTGACACCCATAACGTTCACATGTGAGCGCAGCGATCGCGGGCAGAATCACCGCGATTCTGCCCGCGATCCGGAAACCATTGCAAATTGCGGGACGCCTGTGCGTTGCCCGTTTTTTGCAATAGCACCCCAAACGCTGTGCGATGTTGCCGCCATTTCCGCCTGCCGAATTGTGGTAACATCGCGCAAACATCGCATGACGCCTAAAAAAGGTACAAGAGTTTCTTTGGGGCGTCATGCGTTGTTTGCGTGATGTTACCTCGATTCGGCAGGCAGAAATCGTAGAAACATCGCACAGCGTTTGGGGTGCTATTGCAAAAAACAGGCAACGCACAGGCGTCCCGCAATTTGCAATGATTTCTGGATCACGGGCAGAATCGCAGTGATTCTGCCCACAATCGCTACGCTCACATGTGAACGTAGCCTAAAGTTCACCGGTCACCAGAGACTGCCATCAGTACCGCCGTGCACCATCGCCCGTCACCTGTCACCCATCGGTGACCATCGCCCGTCACCTGTCACCCCATCAGTCATCGTCACCTGTCACCCCATCAGTCATCGTCATCTGTCACCCTATCAATCATCGTCACTTGACACCCCATCAGTGATCGTCACTTGTCACCCCATCAATCATCGTCACATGTCACCCTGTCAGTGATTGTCATCTGTCACCCCATCAATCATCGTCACTTGTCACCTCATCAATCATTGTCACCTGTCACCTCATCAATCATCATCACCTGTCACCCCATCAGTCATCGTCACCTGTCACCCCATCAGTCATCATCACCTGTCACCCCATCAGTCATTGTCATCTGTCACCCCATCAGTCATCGTCACCTGTCACCCCATCAGTCATCGTCACCTGTTTGCCATATACATGCAATCACTTACTGACCGCCTAACGACTATATGCGTCGGCATTAAAAGCTAAATACTGGGGTTATGACAGCAGATAGCCCCCATAACCCCGGTATTTTTTGAAACGGCGGGCGGTCGGCTTTCAGATAAGGGTGGTCCCAGTGGCGGATTCGCCGCGGAATTACCCTTACGGTGCAGGGGAAGAGGTGCCCCCCCCCCCTCCCGCCGCATCCCAGACGTTTTCCCAGCTTACCGGACCCGCCGGCAGCGGGGAAAACTATCCGGTCCCGGATCCTCAGAGACAGGAAGTCGAGTGAGGGCAAGATGGCCCTCACTCGACTCTATGGTCTTGGTGGACCGGAGCTATGTCAAAAGATGTTGCCTAGCAACCGGTTTAAAGGGCCACTTTTCTTTTTTCTTTTTTTTTTTTCCTCTTTCAACAATTTTTTTTTTTTCTTTTTTAGTGTAGTTGTGAGGTGTGAGGTCTTTTTGACCTCAGATCTCACAATAAAGAGGACCTGTCATGCCTATTTCTATTACAAGGGATGTTTACATTACTTGTAATAGGAATAAAAATGATCAAAACATTTTTTTTTAAACTGTGTAAAAATAAAAAAATAATAAATAAAATAAATTGGAAAAAAAAAAAATTAAAGCGCCCTGTCCCCGTTAGCTCGCGCGCAGAAGCAAACGCATACGCAAGTCCCGCCCACATATGTAAACGGTGTTCAAACCATACATGTGAGGTATCGCCGCGATCGTTAGAGCGAGAGAAATAATTTGAGCCCTAGACCTCCTCTGTAACTCTAAGCTAGTAACCTGCAGAAATTTTTAAAATGTTGCCTATGGGGATTTTTAAGTACCAATGTTTGGCGCCATTCTGTGAGCATGCGCAATTTTGAAGCATGACATGTTGGGAATCTAATTACTCTGCGTAACATTATCTTTCACATTATGGAAAAAAATTGTGCTAAATTTACTGTTTTTTTATTTTTTTAGTTCAAAAAAGTGAATTTTTTTCAAAAAAATCGCATTTGGAAGACTGCTGTGCAAATATGGTGTGATAAAAAATATCCATTTTATTCTCTAGGGTCTCTGCTAAAAAAAATATATAATGTTTGGGGGTTCCAAGTAGTTTTCTAGCAAAAAAAATGATTTTAGCTTGTAAACACCAAGTGTCAAAAATAGGCCCGGTCTTAAAGTGGATAAATGGACAACTTTGTGTAAAGCGCTACTTGGATGTTAGGCCTATGTATGTGGCCAGGCTGTGAAAAAGTGTTACACATGTGGTATCGCCATACTCAGGAGGAATAGCAGAATGTATTTTGGGGTGCAATTTTTGCTATGTACATGCTATGTGTTAGAATTATTGCATAAATGGACAGCTTTGTGTAAAAAAAATGTGTTTTCATTTTCTTTCCACATTTTCCAAAAACTTGCGGAAAAAAAATGACATATTCAAAAGACTCATTATGCCTCAAAAATTATACGTTGGGCTGTTTGCTTTCCAAAATGGGGTCATTTTATGGGGGTTTCCATTGTCCTGGTGCTCCAGGGCCTTCAAAATTGCGATAGGTTGTCAGGAAATTATATGTGTAATTTATGCTCCTAGAATGCCGGACGCTGCTACTTGGATGTTAGGCCTCTGTATGTGGTCAGGCTGTGAAAAAGTCTCACACATGTGGTATCGCCATACTCAAGAGGAATAGTAGAATGTGTTTTGGGGTGTAGTTGCAAGTATACATGTGCTGTGTGAGAGAAATAACCTGTTAATACGGCAATTTGTAAAAAAAAAAAAAAAAAAAATCTTCATTTTGCAAAGCATTGTGGGAAAAAATTACAACTTCAAAAAACTCACCATGCCCCTTATTAAATACCTTGGAATGTCTACTTTCCAAAAAGGGGTCATTTGGGGGGTATTTGTACTTTCCTGACTTTTTAGTGTCTCAAGAAATGAGATAGGCCTTCAGTACATCAGGTGTGAGCAAGTGTGATCAATTTTCAATGATTCGCACCATAGCTTGTGGACTCTATAACTTTCACAAAGACCAAATAATATACACTTATTTGGGTTATTTTTACCAAAGATAAGTAGCAGTATAAATTTTGGCCAAAATTTGTGAAGAAAAATTACTAATTTGCAAAATTTTATGACAGAAACAAAGAAAAATGCGTTTTTTTCACGATATTTTCAGTCTTTTTTTATTTATAGCACAAAAAATAAAAAACCCAGTATTGATCAAATACCATCAAAAGAAAGCTCTATTTGTGTGAAAAAAAGGACACAATTTTTGTATGGGTACAGTGTTGCATGACTGAGTAATTCTCAGTCAAAGTGTGAGAGCGCTGAAAGCTGAAAATCGGTCTGGGCAGGAAGGGGGTGAAAGTGCACTGTAGGCAAGTGGTTAAAGCATACCTCCCAACTGTCCCGGATTCCGCGGGACTGTCCCGATATTTCAAGTGAGTCCCGCTGTCCCACTCATGTGGGCTGAAGTCCCGGAGCAGCAGTGGGCTCCACTCAATGGGGTATGCTCAGTAACTACCTATTTACACTGACTGTGCCCACTGAAGATTCCAGCATGCCTGTGCCAATCTGCTCCTCTCCCCAACCCCCATCCATGTTTCTTTTCCTTGCAGTCATAGTTGCTAGGACCGCTGGCGTCCTGGCAACTAATGACGTGTTGTGCAGGTGCCTATACTGGAGAGAAACGACCAATGTGTAAGCCGCTTTAGAATCAGCTCCGCCCCCGCCCAGCTCCACCCCCAACTTAGGCTTCAGCGTTCTATAGAACACTGGTTCCTGCTTACTGCAGTCCGGCATCTCTTCTCTGGTAAGGGGGCGGGGCTGCTAAGTTATTTTCAAGCTTTCATCATGGCCCCTTTCAGGTTTTACAAGCAGCCGGGGAGAAGAGAAGCCTGCTGAGGCTGCACAGCATGTCAGAGTGTGTCAAAGACTGAGCTTTCCCAGAGGTGTCCTGACTCCAGCCCTGTGTGACCTCCTCAGGTAAGTGTGTGACTGTGTATGCATGTGTGTTGTGTGTCTCTGTATACATGTGTGTGTGTCTCTGTATACATGTGTGTGTGACTGTGTATACATGTGTTGTGTGTCTGTGTATACATGTGTGTGTGTGACTGTGTATACATGTGTGTGTGACTGTGTATACATGTGTGTGTGTGTGTCTGTGTATATATGTATGTGTGTGTGTGTGACTGTGTATACATGTGTGTGTGTCTGTGTATACATGTGTGTGTGTGTGACTGTGTATACATGTGTGTGTGACTGTGTAAACATGTGTGTGTGTGTGTGTGTGTGACTGTGTATACATGTGTGTGTGACTGTGTATATATGTGTGTGTGTGACTGTGTATACATGTGTGTGTGTGTGTGTCTGTGTATATATGTGTGTGTGTGACTGTGTATACATGTATGTATGTATGTGTGTGTGTGTGTGACTGTGTATACATGTGTTGTGTGTCTGTGTATACATGTGTGTGTGTGACTGTGTATACATGTGTGTGTGACTGTGTATACATGTGTGTGTGACTGTGTATACATGTGTGTGTGACTGTGTATATATGTGTGTGTGTGACTGTGTATACATGTATGTGTGTGTGTGTGTGTGTGTGTGTGACTGTGTATACATGTATTGTGTGTCTGTGTATACATGTGTGTGTGACTGTGTATACATGTATGTGTGTGTGTCTGTGTATACATGTGTGTGTGTGTCTGTATACATGTGTGTGACTGTGTATACATGTGTTGTGTGTCTGTGTATACGTGTGTGTGACTGTGTATATATGTGTTGTGTGTGACTGTGTATACATGTGCTGTGTGACTGTGTATACATGTGTGTCTGTGTATATATGTGTTGTGTGACTGTGTATACATGTGTTGTGTGTGTGTGTGTGTATATGCCTCCCGTCCATCTCTGCTGCCCTCCTCCTCCCAGCTCCGCCCTCGTCTTTGGCTCCCGATCAGAAGGGTGGACCCAGGGTGCAGAGCAGTGCGCCCCGAGCCCACCCATTGTGTGACAATAGCGAATGAAAATTCGCTATTGTCACACAGATCTCCTCCTGGCCAATCAGGAAGCGGGTCTGCATTGAAAGGGGTCACGCTGGTCATTCTGCATTGAAAGGGGTCACGCTGGTCATTCTGCATTGGAAGCGGGTCTTCCTGATTGGCCGAAAGGCAAAATCATGCCATTGGCCGAGGAGGAGGCAGAAGGACTCGAGGAGACGCAGGGGGGACAAAGGAGAAGCCGCTACAGGTAAGTGCACCGGTCTCGGGTGGGGGGGCACGGTACGCTGGCCATTCTGCATTAAGGGGTCACGCTGGCCATTCTGCATTAAGGGGTCACGCTGGCCATTCTGCATTAAGGGGTCACGCTGGCCATTCTGCATTAACCTCCCTGGCGGTATGATTCTGTCAGGAATTCTGTTCCAAAAGCGGTACAATTCTTTTCATGGAAAATTGGCGTTATGTATTATAGGCCTACAATTCTTAGTAATTACTGACTTAAACCTGACCAAAACAAGTCTCTAGTAGACATCCCAGATGTGATAAATTTGAAACACAAACAAGTGAATTATAATCGAATCAATAATATTATTTTATTATTTAATATATAATATATATAATAAAATTATATTATTGATTAGATTATAATTCATGCGTTATATATTATATATATGTGTGTATATATATATATATATATATATATGTGTGTGTATATAGATATATATATATATATATATATATATATATGTGTGTGTGTATATATATATATATATATATATATATATATATATATATATATAATGCATGAATTATAATCAAATCAATAATATAATTTTATATATATATATATATATATATATATATATATGTATATATATATATATATATATGTGTGTGTGTATATAGGTATGTACATATATATATATATATATATATATATATATATATATATATATATATATATATATATATGCATATATATATGCATATATATATATATATATATATATATATATATATATATATATGCATATATATATATATATATATATATATATATGCATATATATATATATATATATATATGCATATATATATATATATATATATATATATATATATATATATATATATATATATATATATATATATATGCATATATATATATATATATATATATATATATATATATATATATATATATGCATATATATATATATACATATATATAATATAAAATGTGTTATGTGTTTTGTGCAACGTTTTTTTTTTTTTTTTTTTTAATTTCCCTCCCTAGTTCCGCTCCCATGCAGCATTGCTGCTGCAGGGAACGGAACTAGGAAGTCCTCCTACCGACAGACGAGCGGCGGAGATCTCACTGGCGGTCACAGCAATGAGAGCTCATCGCTGGATCGCCAGGATAAGGTAAGAGACGCTCCGCTGTGCTGTCTGCAAAGCTCTGCCATTCACCCCGAGCGTGACTCGGGGATACCGCTAATAGCAGAAAATTCCTACCCCGAGTCACGCTCGGGGATACCGCTAAGGCGGTTAAAGGGGTCACGCTGGTCATTCTGCATTAAAGGGGTCACGCTGGTCATTCTGCATTTAAGGGGTCACGCTGGTCATTCTGCATTTAAGGGGTCACGCTGGTCATTCTGCATTGAGGGGTCACGCTGGTCATTCTGCATTGAAAGGGGTCACGCTGGTCATTCTGCATTGAAAGGGGTCACGCTGGTCATTCTGCATTGAAAGGGGGTCACGCTGGTCATTCTGCATTGAAAGGGGGCACGCTGGTTATTCCGTATTGAAAGGGGTCACGTTGGCCATTCTGCATTGAAAGGGGTCACGCTGGTTATTCTGCATTGAAAGGGGGCACGCTGGTCTCTCTGCATTGAAAGGGGCACGATGATCTCTCTGCATTGAAGGGGGCACGGCACGCTGGTCATTCTGCATTGAAAGGGGGCACGGCACGCTGGTCATTCTGCATTGAAAGGGGGCACGCTGGTCTCTCTGTATTGAAAGGGGGCACGCTGGTCTCTCTGTATTGAAAGGGGGCACACTGGTCTCTCTGTATTTAAAGGGGGCACGCTGGTCACTCTGCATTGAAGGGGGCACACTCTACCTTAATTACTGAAGGCCCCTTTTACACTTTCGTGACCTCAAAGTCACGCAATTTTTTACAGCGTTTTTTGCCGCAAAGCAATGCCTATTACATTTTTCTGTTTGCGCCCCCCAAAAGGGGGCATTTGGGTTGGATGGAGCTGGGGCATTTGGGGTGGAAGTAGCTGGGGTGGGCATATGGGGTGAATGGAGCTGGATGGGGGGGGTGGATGGAGCTGGGGTGGGCATTTGAGGTGGATAGAGCTGCTGGGGGCATTTGGGGTGGATGGGGGGGGGGGTGTATGGAGCTGGGTGGGCATTTGGGGTGTATAGAGCTGGGGGGGTGGATGGTGCAGAGTCCGACACCTGCATTCTGTATATTACATACTCCTGTCTCCTGCATTCTGTACAATACATAATCCTGTTTCCTGCATTTTGTACATTACACACTCCTGTCTCCTGCATTCTGTACATTACATACTCCTGTCTCCTGCATTTTGTACATTACACTCTCCTGCACTATATATACAATACTGTACATTATATACTTCTCACCAAAGTCTTCATTGTCCCAACAGTTGCTGGTTGCTATGCAGTCTCTGACTATTTAAATGAAGTTCTTCTTTAAGGTAGGCTGAGCAATCAAAGCATATTGTATGAGTACTAGGAAGTCTGGGTTTTGTTTACCCTATCCCTTAAGCCCCTCCCACTGCTAAGCAATTGGCCACACCCACAATTTGCCGCAACGCACTACGCGCGCCGCAGGTTTTATTTCTCTTTCAGTGTCCCTCATTGCGAAGTTCAAAAGTTGGGAGGTATGGTTAAAGAATAAACATGACAAAGTGTACAAATAGTAGAATAGTCATACATAGGAACATGGGGGTAACAGCAGATAACAACAAAAGCATGAGATAACAAGTAATGCTATCAATCATAGGGGGAGAATAAAACCAGTGGAATCTCCCTGTAGGACTCAAAGATGTAAGTTACATAACAAAACAGAAAACAGTTTGCAGTATTAAAGATAAGGCAGCAGCGCACCCTAGTGGTCAATGTTGGGAGGGCAGAAATTATGCATCATGTTTAAATTCCTGCCATGGCTTCCAAAATTGGCCTATTCTACGTGAAGAACCTTCTTTTAAGGCCATAATGCGTTCATACATGTGAACTTCCTGAAGAAGCCTGGTTACTTCATGTAGTTCAGGGACCTCAGCAGTAGTGTTGAGCGAACACGGACTGTATTATTCGTGTTCGTACCGAATAATTGGATTTTTTGTACCCGAACACGGACACGGACACTTTACTGTATGTTCGGGTAAAAATCCGTGTTCGGTCGTTTTATTTCCGGGTTTTGCATGCTTTGGCGCTCTTTTCATGGCGGGCTTTCAACAGCCAATCAACAATCGTTTAACTGGTGTGCCTTAAGCCATCCCAGCCATGCCTGCAAATGTCTCAGTAGCTGTGATTGGCCGTCAGAAGCATGTGACCAAGTCTTTATAAGTTCCAGGCAGCCGCAGCGTCTTCATTCTGCTGCTTAGATCAGGGACAGAGCACACATCAACGTGCTGGCTGCTGATTAGGGAAAAACAGGCAGGAAAAAAACATTTGTGTCCGGATAGAATTGAGGGACAGGTCGGAGTGTTTAGGCAGGGCGAGTTGTAGGCATTTTAGGGATAGAGTCTGCTGAATTATAGGGTCAGTGTCTTCTACAAACTACAATCGATATTGCTGTGTGGTGGGTGGGGTCTGCACTCAATCCTGATCTACGATCTCTTCTCAATCCTGTTAGGGAGAGGCTGCTGCTGAATTTTAGGGTCAGAGTGTTCTACAAACTACAATCGATATTGCTGTGTGGGGTCTGCACTTAGTCCCGATCTACGATCTCTTCTCAATCCTGTTAGGGAGAGGCTGCTGCTGAATTTTAGGGAAACTGTGTTCTACAAACTACAATCGATATTGCTGTGTGGTGTGGGATAGGAGATAGGCAGGTGTCAGTGATCCACATCCATTTTTCTGTGTGTGAGCTGCAGTGAACACAATCTTTTTGGGCTGCAGTGAACACAATCTTTTTGGGGTGCAGTGAACAACGTCCTTTTTGGGGTGCAGTGAACAAAATCTTTTTGGGGTGCAGTGAACAAAATCCTTTTTGGGGTGCAGTGAACAACATCCTTTTTGGGGTGCAGTGAACACAATCTTTTTGGGGTGCAGTGAACACAATCCTTTGTGGGGTGCAGTGAACACAATCTTTGTGTGCAGTGAACACAATCTTTTTGGGGTGCAGTGAACAACATCCTTTTTGGGGTGCAGTGAACACAATCTTTTTGGGGTGCAGTGAACAAAATCCTTTGTGGGGTGCAGTGAACACAATCTTTGTGGGGTGCAGTGAACACAATCTTTTTGGGGTGCAGTGAACAACATCCTTTTTGGGGTGCAGTGAACACAATCTTTGTGGGGTGCAGTGAACACAATCTTTTTGGGGTGCAGTGAACAAAATCCTTTTTGGGGTGCAGTGAACACAATCTTTGTGGGGTGCAGTGAACACAATCTTTTTGGGGTGGAGTGAACAAAATCCTTTTTGGGGTGCAGTGAACAACATCCTTTTTGGGGTGCAGTGAACAAAATCCTTTTTGGGGTGCAGTGAACACAATCTTTTTGGGGTGCAGTGAACAAAATCCTTTGTGGGGTGCAGTGAACACAATCTTTGTGGGGTGCAGTGAACACAATCTTTTTGGGGTGCAGTGAACAAAATCATTTTTGGGGTGCAGTGAACAACATCCTTTTTGGGGTGCAGTGAACAAAATCCTTTTTGGGGTGCAGTGAACACAATCTTTTTGGGGTGCAGTGAACAAAATCCTTTGTGGGGTGCAGTGAACACAATCTTTGTGGGGTACAGTGAACAGAATCTTTGTGGGGTGCAGTGAACACAATCTTTGGGGGGTACAGTGAACACAATCTTTTTGGGGTGCAGTGAACAAAATCCTTTGTGGGGTGCAGTGAACACAATCTTTTTGGGGTGCAGTGAACAAAATCCTTTGTGGGGTGCAGTGAACACAATCTTTGGGGGGTACAGTGAACACAATCTTTTTGGGGTGCAGTGAACAAAATCCTTTGTGGGGTGCAGTGAACACAATCTTTGTGGGGTGCAGTGAACACAATCTTTTTGGGGTGCAGTGAACAAAATCCTTTTTGGGGTGCAGTGAACAACATCCTTTTTGGGGTGCAGTGAACACAATCTTTTTGGGGTGCAGTGAACAAAATCCTTTGTGGGGTGCAGTGAACAGAATCTTTGTGGGGTACAGTGAACAGAATCTTTGTGGGGTGCAGTGAACACAATCTTTGGGGGGTACAGTGAACACAATCTTTTTGGGGTGCAGTGAACAAAATCCTTTGTGGGGTGCAGTGAACACAATCTTTGGGGCGTACAGTGAACACAATCTTTTTGGGGTGCAGTGAACAAAATCCTTTGTGGGGTGCAGTGAACACAAACTTTGTGGGGTGCAGTGAACACAATCTTTTTGGGGTGCAGTGAACAAAATCCTTTTTGGGGTGCAGTGAACAACATCCTTTTTGGGGTGCAGTGAACACAATCTTTTTGGGGTGCAGTGAACAAAATCCTTTGTGGGGTGCAGTGAACACAATCTTTGTGGGGTACAGGGAACAGAATCTTTGTGGGGTGCAGTGAACACAATCTTTGGGGGGTACAGTGAACACAATCTTTTTGGGGTGCAGTGAACAAAATCCTTTTAGGGTGCAGTGAACACAATCTTTGTGGGGTGCAGTGAACAAAATCCTTTTTGAGGTGCAGTGAACACAATCTTTGTGGGGTATAGTGAACACAATCTGTGTGGGGTACAGTGAACACAATCTCATACTTCTGAAGATTTGAGGGTGCTGCCTGTTCCATACTCCTCCTCCTACTGCTCAACCATCCTTTTAGGGGTACAAACAATGGTAATTGGGGCCTAGTGTGGTGGTGTACGTGTGAGATACATACACTTTCTTTTTGATCATATTTTCTATTCCGCTATTCAATTCAAACCTTTGGGGATCAATTAAATTGTGTGATAGTCTGTGTCGGTACGTGTGAGATCCACCTTTCCAAGTTTTTGGGGTTCATCTCATACTTCTGAAGATTTGAGGGTGCTGCCTGTTCCATACTCCTCCTCCTACTGCTCAACCATGCTTTTAGGGGTACAAACAATAGTAATTGGGGCCTAGTGTGGTGGTGTACGTGTGAGATACATACACTTTCTTTTTGATCATATTTTCTATTCCGCTATTCAATTAAAACCTTTGGGGATCAATTAAATTGCGTGATAGTCTGTGTCGGTACGTGTGAGATCCACCTTTCCAAGTTTTTGGGGTTCATCTCATACTTCTGAAGATTTGAGGGTGCTGCCTGTTCCATACTCCTCCTCCTACACCTCAACCATCCTTTTAGGGGTACAAACAATAGTAATTGGGGCCTAGTGTGGTGGTGTACGTGTGAGATACATACACTTTCTTTTTGATCATATTTTCTATTCCGCTATTCAATTAAAACCTTTGGGGATCAATTAAATTGCGTGATAGTCTGTGTCGGTACATGTGAGATCCACCTTTCCAAGTTTTTGGGGTTCATCTCATACTTCTGAAGATTTGAGGGTGCTGCCTGTTCCATACTCCTCCTCCTACTCCTCAACCATCCTTTTAGGGGTACAAACAATAGTAATTGGGGCCTAGTGTGGTGGTGTACGTGTGAGATACATACACTTTCTTTTTGATCATATTTTCTATTCCGCTATTCAATTAAAACCTTTGGGGATCAATTAAATTGCGTGATAGTCTGTGTCGGTACGTGTGAGATCCACCTTTCCAAGTTTTTGGGGTTCATCTCAAACTTCTGAAGATTTGAGGGTGCTGCCTGTTCCATACTCCTCCTCCTACTCCTCAACCATCCTTTTAGTGGTACAAACAATAGTAATTGGGGCCTAGTGTGGTGGTGTACGTGTGAGATACATACACTTTCTTTTTGATCATATTTTCTATTCTGCTATTCAATTAAAACCTTTAGGGATCAATTAAATTGCGTGATAGTCTGTGTCGGTACGTGTGAGATCCACCTTTCCAAGTTTTTGGGGTTCATCTCATACTTCTGAAGATTTGAGGGTGCTGCCTGTTCCATACTCCTCCTCCTACTCCTCAACCATCCTTTTAGGGGTACAAACAATAGTAAGTGGGGCCTAGTGTGGTGGTGTACGTGTGAGATACATACACTTTCTTTTTGATCATATTTTCTATTCCGCTATTCAATTAAAACCTTTGGGGATCAATTAAATTGCGTGATAGTCTGTGCCGGTACGTGTGAGATCCACCTTTCCAAGTTTTTGGGGTTCATCTCATACTTCTGAAGATTTGAGGGTGCTGCCTGTTCCATACTCCTCCTCCTACTCCTCAACCATCCTTTTAGGGGTACAAACAATAGTAATTGGGGCCTAGTGTGGTGGTGTACGTGTGAGATACATACATTTTCTTTTTGATCATATTTTCTATTCCGCTATTCAATTAAAACCTTTGGGGATCAATTAAATTGCGTGATAGTCTGTGTCGGTACGTGTGAGATCCACCTTTCCAAGTTTTTGGGGTTCATCTCATACTTCTGAAGATTTGAGGGTGCTGCCTGTTCCATACTCCTCCTCCTACTGCTCAACCATCCTTTTAGGGATACAAACAATAGTAATTGGGGCCTAGTGTGGTGGTGTACGTGTGAGATACATACACTTTCTTTTTGATCATATTTTCTATTCCGCTATTCAATTAAAACCTTTGGGGATCAATTAAATTGCGTGATAGTCTGTGTCGGTACGTGTGAGTTCCACCTTTCCAAGTTTTTGGGGTTCATCTCATACTTCTGAAGATTTGAGGGTGCTGCCTGTTCCATACTCCTCCTCCTACTCCTCAACCATCCTTTTAGGGGTACAAACAATAGTAATTGGGGCCTAGTGTGGTGGTGTACGTGTGAGATACATACACTTTCTTTTTGATCATATTTTCTATTCCGCTATTCAATTAAAACCTTTGGGGATCAATTAAATTGCGTGATAGTCTGTGTCGGTACGTGTGAGATCCACCTTTCCAAGTTTTTGGGGTTCATCTCATACTTCTGAAGATTTGAGGGTGCTGCCTGTTTCATACTCCTCCTCCTACTCCTCAACCATCCTTTTAGGGGTACAAACAATAGTAATTGGGGCCTAGTGTGGTGGTGTACGTGTGAGATACATACACTTTCTTTTTGATCATATTTTCTATTCCGCTATTCAATTAAAACCTTTGGGGATCAATTAAATTGCGTGATAGTCTGTGTCGGTACGTGTGAGATCCACCTTTCCAAGTTTTTGGGGTTCATCTCATACTTCTGAAGATTTGAGGGTGCTGCCTGTTCCATACTCCTCCTCCTACTCCTCAACCATCCTTTTAGGGGTACAAACAATAGTAATTGGGGCCTAGTGTGGTGGTGTACGTGTGAGATACATACACTTTCTTTTTGATCATATTTTCTATTCCGCTATTCAATTAAAACCCTTGGGGATCAATTAAATTGCGTGATAGTCTGTGTCGGTACGTGTGAGATCCACCTTTCCAAGTTTTTGGGGTTCATCTCATATTCTGAACATTTGAGGGTGCTGCCTGTTCCATACTCCTCCTCCTACTGCTCAACCATCCTTTTAGGGGTACAAACAATAGTAATTGGGGCCTAGTGTGGTGGTGTACGTGCGAGATACATACACTTTTTTTGATCATATTTCCTATTCCGCTATTCAATAAAAACCTTTGAGGATCAATTGAATTGCGGGATAGTCTGTGTCGGTACGTGTGAGATCCACCTTTCCAAGTTTTTGAGGTTCATCTCATACTTCTGAAGATTTGAGGGTGCTGTCTGTTCCATACTCCTCCTACTCCTCATCCATCCTTTTAGGGGTAGAAACAATAGTAATTGGGGCCTAGTGTGGTTTTGTACGTGCGAGATACATACACTTTTTTGGATCATATTTCCTATTCCGCTATTCAATGAAAACCTTTCTAGGGCAAGATCTTAAATTACAGAAATATGAGGAGACCGTCAAATAAGGGCCATGGCCTGGGTTGTGGTGCTGCTGGTAGAGCTCCTGTTGCAAGGAGAGGACGTGGTCGATCTGTGCCAGCTACATGCACAAGTGAAACACCTTCCTCAAGTGTGAGTAGGCGACAGAACCTGCATCAGTATTTGGTAGGGCATCATACGCCCCTAGAAGTGATGAGGCCAGAACAAGTGGAGGCGATAGTAGATTGGTTTGCTGCTGAAAGTGCCTCCAGTTCCTTCACATTGTCTCCCACCCAGTCTACTGCAGAAAGGTCACAGTTGGCACCTGCAGCCGATGTCCAACCGTCTTTCACCTCACCCCCTTGCAAATCAGGCAAGCAGTCTGAGCCCCAAGCCATACAGCAGTCTCTTCTTCTTTTTGATGACTCTGTCAGCAGGGTTTCCCAGGGCCATCCACCTTGCCCTGCCCCAGAAGTGGAAGAGATTGAGTGCAGCGATGCCCAACCACTTATTTCTCAAGATGAGTACATGCAAGGATCATCGCAGCACGTCTCCGATGATGACGAAACGCAGGTGCCAACTGCTGCGGCGTTCAGCATTGTGGAGACCGACAAGGAGGGCAGGGGTGAAGACTGGGTGGAAGATGATGTGGAGGACGATGAGGTCCTCGACCCCACATGGAATGAACGTCATGCAGGTGACCTGAGTAGTTTGGAGGAAGAGGCGGTGGTTGCACAGAGCCACCAGCACAGCAGAAGAGGGAGCAGGGCGCAGAAGCGGAGCGGCCGTGCCCTAGACACTACGCCCGCTACTGCCCAACGCAGCAAGGGAACGAGCGCACCAAAGTCAGCTCAAAGGAGTTCTCTAGCGTGGAAGTTCTTTAGAAAATGTGCTGATGACAGGACACAAGTGGTTTGCACCCTGTGCAATCAGAGCTCGAAGCGAGGCATAAACCTTCTCAACCTGAGCACAACCTGCATGATCAGGCATCTAAGTGCAAAGCACGAGCTGCAGTGGAGTACACACCTTCAAAACCAAGAAACGTCTCTGGCTCATCCTGCTTCCTCTTCTGCTGCAGTCTCGGCCGCTCCCGCCACATCTGTAGTGATACCGGCACCTGCCACCCCGCAAACAGATGATCTGTCAGCAACACCACCACCTGGGTCACCAACAACCATCTCCACAATGTCCCGTGGAAGCGTTCAGCTTTCCATCTCCCAAACACTTGAGAGGAAGAGGAAGTACCCCCCTACCCACCCGCGATCCCTGGCCCTGAATGCCAGCATTTCAAAATTATTGGCCTTTGAAATGCTGTCATTCCGTCTGGTGGAGACGCACAGTTTTAAAAACCTTATGTCGGTGGCTGTCCCACAGTACGTCGTGCCCAGCCGCCACTACTTTTCCAGGCAAGCCATCCCTTCCCTGCACAACCAAGTGGGGGAAAAAATCAGGTGTGCACTGCGCAACGCCATCTGTGCCAAGGTCCACCTAACTACCGATACGTGGACCAGTAAGCACGGTCAGGGGCGTTATATCTCCCTAACGGCACACTGGGTAAATGCAGTGGCGCATGGGCCTGAGGCGGATAGCAATTTGGCGCATGTCCTTCCACCACCGAGGATTGCAGGGCGCTTCAGTTTGCCTCCTGTTCCTAACTCCTCCTACTCCGCTTCCTCATCCTCTACCGCCTCCTCATCCGGACAGCGTAACACCTTCACCACCAACTTCAGCACGGCCAGGGGTAAACGACAGCAGGCAGTTTTATAACTTGCCTGTTTGGGGGACAAACCACACACCGCGCAGGAGTTGTGGAGGAGCATGGAACAGCAGACAAATGAGTGGTTGCTGCCAGCGAGCCTCAAGCCCGGCCTGGTGGTGTGCGATAACGGGCGAAATCTCATAGCAGCTCTGGGCCTAGCCGGTTTGACGCACATCCCTTGCCTGGCGCATGTGCTGAATTTGGTGGTGCAGAGGTTCCTTAAAAACTACCCCGATATGTCAGAGCTGCTGCAGAAAGTGCGGGCCGTTTGTGCGCACTTTCGGCGTTCTCACCCTGCTGCTGCTCGCCTGGCAGCGCTGCAGCGTAACTTCGGCCTTCCCGCTCACCGCCTCATATGTGATGTGCCCACAAGGTGGAACTCCACCTTGCACATGCTTGAAAGACTGTGCGAGCAGCAGCAGGCCATAGTGGAGTTTCAGCTGCAGCACGCACGCGTGAGTCGCTCTGCGGAACAGCACCACTTCACCACCAATAACTGGGCCTCCATGCGAGACCTGTGTGCCTTGTTGCGCTGTTTTGAGTACTCCACCAACATGGCCAGTGGCAATGACGCCGTTCTCAGCTTAACTATCCCACTTCTATGCCTCCTTGAAAAAACAATTCGGGCGATGATGGAAGAGGATGTGGCACAGGATGAGGAGGAGGAGGAGGAGGATGAAGAGGTAACATTTCCAAGGCTTTCAGGGCAGTCATTCGCAAGGGGCTCCGAGGGTGGGTTCCTGCACACACAAACGCCAGGGACACAATTGTCCAGCAGGGGCACAGTTCTGGAGGATGAGGAGGAGGAGGAGCTGGAGGAGGAGATGGAACCATGTTCACAGCAGGGTGGCACCCAGGCCAGCTCATGGCCATCACTGGTGCGTGGCTGGGGGGATACAGAGGACACGGACGATACACCTCCCACAGAGGACAGCCTTTCGTTGCCTCTGGGCAGCCTGGCACACATGAGCGATTACATGCTGCAGTGTCTCCACAATGACCGCCGAGTTGCCCACATTCTAACTTGTGCTGATTACTGGGTGGCCACGCTGCTGGATCCCCGTTACAAGGACAACCTACCGTCCTTAATTCACTCACTGGAGCGCGATCGCAAGATGCGCGAGTACAAGCGCACGCTGGTAGACGCCATGCTGCTGGCATTCCCATCTGACAGCGGGGCCGCAGTGGAAGCACAAGGCAGAGGAGGAGGAGGAGGAGGAGGAGGTCGCCAACGCAACCAGGGCACCGCCGGCACCTCAGAAGGCAGGGTTAGCATGGCCAAAATGTGGAAAAGCTTTGTCAGCACTCCACAACAAACAGCAGCACCAGCAGCTCAGATGGAACGTCTTAGCAGGAGGCAGCATTTTACCAACATGGTGGAGCAGTATGTGTGCACACGCCTACATGTAGTGAATGAGGGGTCTGCCCCCTTCAACTTCTGGGTCTCCAAATTGGGCACATGGCCTGAGCTTGCCCTTTACGCCTTGGAGGTGCTGGCGTGCCCTGCAGCCAGTGTATTATCTGAATGGGTATTTAGCACGGCTGGGGGCATTATAACAGACAAGCGCAGCCGCCTGTCCAGAGACAATGTGGACAAGCTCACGTTCATTAAAATGAACCAGGCATGGATCCCACGGGACTTTTCCGTACCTTGTGCAGAATAGCAATGGATACCGACCTTACCCACCCATTGTTCCATTTTTGCTCTTTCTCACTCTTTTGGGGTGTACCCTCATTTAAAATTTGTGAAAAGAAGCAGTGTTGGCTACCTCGTCCTCCTCCTCAGGGCCAGATTAACGTAGGGGCTATTGGAGCTGCAGCTCCAGGCCCCTACCTTTTATATAGGCCCCGGGTTGGCCATATTCACTGTTACCGCTCTTCTGTCACTTGTAAACACAGAAGTCTGGCTTCTATGCTCGCTTCCCCAGGCAGCACCCTCAGAACCTCCCCACAAAGCGCGAAGGCCGGACAAGGAGGGACAGTTGCCGATGCATGGATGTGTTTATGGGCTTCAGAGACAGCATCCCATGTTGAATTAGGCATGCATGGCTGCACCCTTCCTCCTCTGGGTGCATGCCAAGGCACGGCCCTTAAGGCCCTTCAAAATCCTCAGCACCAAGCCCATGATGCTCTTAATCCGGCCCTGGTCCTCCTCCACCGCCGCTTCCACCTACACCGCCCATAGGTGTGCGCAGCCTATTGCATTAAGGTGTGCACCCCAAAGTTGAAATACACATGCATGTGTTTGCCAGCAGGGAGAGTAATGTATCAGGGCCATGTACCTGTAGGCAAAGAGAAATAGAGCAGAGCAGGTCCGAGGGAGATCTTTCCCATCTCCTCACTGGCAATGCTATGTGCCCTAGGTGATTAGGGTGTGCCCAGGCACACCCGGCACACCCTGTGCGCATGCCTATGTCACCGCCACATCCACCACCACCTCAACCTCCCTCCTACTCCATATGGGCCTCGTCCTTCAGAGATGAAGAAGAACATTGTTTTATTTTTCTGTTTTTTTTTGTTGTTTTAAGTTATTTCCCTATCCACATTTGTTTGCAGAGCACTTGCCATGCTCTTAATTACGTTTTGCTGCCATTTGCAGCACTCTAGCCCTTTCCTTTGGTGTTTTAGAGCCATTTTAGTGCCTTAAATTTCGGGTCCCCATTGACTTCAATGGGGTTCGGTGTCCAGGAAAAGTTCAGTAAAAGTCCGGGACACGGACCCGGACTTTTTTTTAAAGTTCGGCCGAACCCGTCGAACACGGACATCTAGATGTCCGCTCAACCCTACTCAGCAGATTTTCAGTGTCTCATCGCTGCTCTGGCCGCAAACTGAATTTGCATGGTGATAGGTCTAATGGAGCTGTGTATCAGTTCACTCCCTATACTTAAAATCGCAAGGGCCGGATTCTTTTTGAGTAGGTTACCTGTAACACTTGCAATCAATCGGAAAACGGCCGTCCAAAAACTTTTGACATGTAGACATGTCCATGCCATGTGAAGAAGCGTGCCCACTTGGGCACCACATCGCCAACATTGGGCTGAGGTTTGTTTGGAGAATTTTGCAATTAGATGTGGCGTAAGGTACCATCTCTGGTAGAATTTTTGAGCAGATTCCCAGTAATTTGCACACCTGGTGTATTTATTGTTGTTGAGGATGGCCTTAATCCATTGATCTGCAATGAATGTTGAATTTAGGTCCCTTTCCCATTTAATCATTTGCGATTCATTTGCAGTAAATTGTAAAGGACCGATATACCCTTCACCTTGGGAAAGGATGTATTCCAAAAGTTCCATGCTACAGTGGGCACCCGAGTATGAGTGTGAGGTATCGATTTTAGAATGTGCCGGATTCTCATATATGTAAATAATTCTGACTGGGGCAGGTGGAAGCGGGATACAAGAGAGGCAAAAGGGGCTATAGTGCCCTGAGTAGATATGTCTGCTAATGATGAGATACCCTTGTGAGTCCACACATTAAGGTTAACATCTTGTGTCAGGAATTGTAGTGACTCCAAAGGGATCGGTATCTGTGTGGACTCTTGAGGATTTGTGGGTTGCGTAAGCAGAGTTTTCCATGCCTCCAGAGAGGGATAAATGAGTGGATGTGGAGAAATGTGAGGGGTATCTGAGGTGGTACTAATTAGGAGTAAGTTTCTCAGTGTATTTGGGGATACATGAGCTGATTCTAGGTTGGTCCAGTGTTTAGTGTTTGGAGGTAAGAACCAATATCGTAATTGGTCTAGGAGGGACGCCGTATAGTAATCTTTAAAAATAGGTACACTCATGCCACCCTCCATTTTAGATTTCATCAGGAGCTTACCGTTAGCTCTAGGTCGTTTATCAGCCCAAATAAAACCGTTAATGAGGCATTGTAATTTGCGGAAATAGGAGTTCGGAATACGAACAGGTAGCGTTCTGAAATAGTATAGTATTTTTGGGAGAAGAAGCATTTTCACCGCCGCTAGCCGACCCGACCAAGACATGAAAAATGGATAGAATTTTTAATTGCAGAGACAGACAATTGGCCAGCAGCAGGACATTTAGTGAGGGAGAATTGTCCAAAATGTTCTAGGCAAAAATTGTGCAAGCAGATATTTTACTACAAGAGTTAAAAGACTGCAAATGATTAGGTTACTACAGAAGATACAACAGCATAAATGTGGCCATCAACTGGACAGTTTTAATCAAGGATAATAGGCCTAACAGGTGTATGCCTTACTTTTATTTTCTCTATAGGGATAGGGAATTCTGAGAATGTGAGTGATAACATGTGAGAAGGATTAGGTGCAAAATCTATTTATGCTATTTATGCAAAAATCGGAAAAATCTCCAACTAAAGAGATAATAAGTTAAGGTGTTAGAAACTGAAGTGATAGATATTAATTAGCTTTTGCACGATAGGTGTTGGTCCTTTTTGGTGTATAGATCTGTTTACACAGACAGGGCACATACTCAAGAACTCAAGCATAGTTTGTTAAATACAAGCACTAAAATCTAATATAAACTATATCATAATATTATCACTTGAAAAGCCTATTTTTTTAATGGCTAGATTTCATGAAAATGAAAGCTGGTGATACTGGAATTAAGGTCCTTTTTTGGGCTCTTAGTGTTTTGGGGGACAATGCTTTTCCCTTGTCCCTGTATTCTGTCAACTATTGTGTGCATCTGTCCAAGTTTTTTTATTGTCACTAAGAACAGACTTTTATTGTTTACAGAAATGGTTAACCTACCTGCAAGAGATGGTTGTAAAGGGCAGGAAACAGTTAACAAGTGTCCATGATGTGTTGTATGGAGCAGGACACCCTTTTGAGAGAGAACTGTGTGCTGCTTAGTTACTGAGACACTGCTAAGCTGCTGGTGACCTTTTATTTGGATCCCTGGAGCAGATGAGGACTTGAAACTCAGTCAAAACAGCCCATAGATTATAATTTTGTTTTCGTTCAACCGGTGGGTCAAAAATTATCTGATTCTTCCATCCACACATTCAAGGTGGATTGGAGAATTCTCCACACTGATTTATTGCATTCTTACAACAGGGAGACTTCCCTGTCAACAGAATACACTGATCAATGCTGCCAGCTGTAGCCCGCAGCACTGATTTAGCCGAAAAATACCAACAGAAGTCAGTCAGTGGATCGACTTCTGTACAACCAGTCTGCCCATACTATATGGCTTGAAATTCGATCAGTTCCTGCTGAATTAGGGGAATTCTGATCCATGTATGGCTGACTTAACTGACAAGTGTAAAGTTTGCTGTCCAAGAGATTGAAGGACTGTTTTTTTTTTTTTTTTTTTTTTTTTTTTTAATGCTGAAGACAAACCCCAACATATCATAGTATATATTACACACACAAGCTATATGTAATTTTCCAGAGGCACACCTAGTTTTGCTATATTTTTAAACTCTGTAAAATCAGCACATGTGAGAAAATACAGTTTTCAGCTGTTTACATCGTTTTAAAAACTTTTACTGTACCCAAGTCTTAGCAGCTGTGCTAATAGGAATAAATAATAGTTTTAACTTTTGACATATCTGTCCTATGGCAACCATGGTACTGTGCTGCCATCTTGAGTTTGCAGACAGAAAAGTTTCCTTCATAGAAAGTGATGCAGAACCCTGGTAGGAAAGGGGCTACAACCATGTCAGGAAGACTGCTAACTTTGTGGATATAATGCTTCTGCCAACATGTGAAAAACAGGAACTCAATTGACCATGGGACAACATTAAAGCTACAACACAAGAGAGAGAGAACCTGTCAAGATTGAGAACCCATTTTTCTTAAAAAAAAACTTAGAGGAATTCCAGATATGAATATTTTATCCAAACCTGAAGTAACATTGGTCCTGCTTGGACCAATGTAACTATGTATGTACCATACCTGACTGATGCCTCTAGAAGTTGAAAATCCCTGAAATAGACACTGCTACTCCAGTGATCTGCAATTGCTGTCATGTTTCAAGCTGAGCAGATGACCTGATGCATTCCCAACCCAGGAGGTCAACTGCATAGCAAGGATAAATGATGAAGGATGTATGTATGTATTATTAAGGAGAACTCCACGCTGTTTTTATTTTGTGGTGGTCTCCTATTAACATTGAACAACGAAAAGATTTGCCACTTCATGGGCAGGTCTATGGCATTCCTCAGATATGCTATTTAAAGAAATGTTACATTTTTAGTATTGTCCCTTGTAAAATATTAAAATCATGGCTCTCCCTAAATACATATATATATTTTTGCTTTTGTACATGCTCCCCAGGTCAGTGTCCAACCCCCATTCCATTCTTCTGACAACCCGTTGACTATTAGCCTAGAAAATGGCCATTACTGTTCTTTTCACATTCACATCTCCTTGACTTCAATGGGGTACAGTTTCAGCACCCGAACTTTAGTAATGTGTGATAAACCTGCCACTAACCAATCCCAGTTTTAGGTACAGTCAGAGCATTTTTGGTCTTTATGTGGTCCACTGAGCTGCTCAACCTCAGCTTTAAAATAGCAAAGCTTGCTGTATCATAAACACATTATAAACTTGGACTCCAAAGAAATAAACAAATAATGATGATCAATGGGATTTTAAAATTAGGAAAACCATCAAATTTGATTTTTTTATTCACTTGAATACATGCATGCATATTTTTCAAGTTTCTTTTTTTTTTTAAATATCTTTATTTAGTGTTTGGAAGCAATAAAAGTACAATAAGAATGAGTAAAGTTTGTTCAACAGGTTTAAATAATAATAACCAGGAGATACGGGTGCATTTATATATTTTTCATTTTTGGAAAGTTTTATAGTTTGCAATTTAAAATTCCTTGAAATACCACATTACTTACGTTTCCACATAATTGATGGATACATATGTCAATGTTTAGATGAAAGAAAACATTCCACATACTGTAGCTGGTTCTTGATTGTACCGCACTAAATGTACTAAAAAGAATAAAAACAGGTAGTCCAGAAATACTTTTTGCTCTACCATTCTTTACAAAGTTTGTTCAAGTTAAAGCATATGCAAAGACTGTATATACAGTATATTCCAGGACAGTTTTCACTCCCAACTTGGTGTAGGTTAACAGCACAATCAGATATTTAATTTCAAGTTAAATCTCATGTACTTTAAAAATAGCAACCGTAGCTGAAATCTTCTCATTATGGGTAGCCTGGCAACTTTTCCCCAATTTTATAAATCATTCCTTATATGAAATTATGGAAGAGCTAATGCTGTACCCAAATTCATTTACAAGGTCATTGCAAAGAGGGAATAGCTTTGCTTTACACCTGTACACAAATATTAAGAAATAATCTAGGAATAATTGTTATTTCCATTGCACAGCACTTCAGCAGCAAGTGTAACCAGACATTTAAACTGGAATGTGACAGCAAACAATATTTTTTTTATATTTTGAATTTAAATCAGGCATATGCATAAGTGATCGTCAGCACAAAAAGCAACATTTTTCTGAAAATGTATATTTTATTATAAGTGGTTGTAGTTTTTTCTTGGCTAAGAACAGCTGAATAAATTACCCATCTACTCTAGTTTAATTGTACACCTTGTGACCAAAAAATCATGGAATCTGTATGCATGTCTAAAGATACTCTATGGCAGGCATTACTAAATGGCGGACCGTGGGCCAAATGCGGACTGTGTCACTTTCCCTTTCGGACTGCCACGATCCAGCCATTTAGGAGCCTTTTCTTCACCCTGCCGTTGTTCTGTAATCCTCACAGAGCCAACAGCGGGAGGCGGAACGGTTCTGGATGGAGAGCAGAGCTGCCCGAGGTTAAGAGGGAGGTAATTGGCTGCTAGGAAGAACGGCAGTCCTAGCAGCCAATCACTATCTTGCAATGCCCACCTCCATCCAGACAACACAGCATGTCTTCCTCTGATCTGTCTGTGTAAGGTAGGACAGTGAGGGGGATGAAGGTAAAAAGGGCTAAGGACTGAATGTGGGGGGGGGGGGGGTGCCAAGGATTTCAGTGATTAAACTGAGGACATCAAAGTGAGGGGAGCTGAGGACTGGAATGTGGGAGAGCTGTGGACTGGAATGTGGGGAAGCTGAGGAATGAAATGTGGGGAGGTGGGGGAGCTGAGGACTGGAATGTGGGGGAGCTAAGGACTGGAATGTGGGGGGAGCTAAGGACTGGAATATGGGGGGAGCTGAGGACTGGAATGTGGGGGGTGGTGGAGCTGAGGACTGTAATGTAAGGGGTGGGGGAGCTGAGGACTGGAATGTGGGGGTGGGGGGGCTGAGGACTGGAATGTGGGGGACTGAGGACTGGAATGTAGGGGAGCAGAGGACTGGAACGTGGGAGGGGAGCTGAGGACTAGAATGTGGGGGAGCTGAGGACTGGAATGTGGGGAGTGGGGGAGCTGAGGACTGGAATTAGGGGAGTGGGGGTGCTGAGGACTGGAATGTGGGGGGAGCTGAGGACTGGAATGTGGGGGGTGGTAGAGCTGAGGACTGGAATGTGCGGGACTGAGGACTGGAATGTAGGGGTGCTAAGGACTGGAATGTGGGGCGTGGGGGAGCTGAGGACTGGAATGTGGGGGGTGGTGGAGCTGAGGACTGTAATGTAAGGGGTGGGGGAGCTGAGGACTGGAATGTGGGGGTGGGGGGGCTGAGGACTGGAATGTGGGGGACTGAGGACTGGAATGTAGGGGAGCAGAGGACTGGAACGTGGGAGGGGAGCTGAGGACTAGAATGTGGGGGCACTGAGGACTGGAATGTGGGGGGGGCTAAGAACTGGCATGTGGTGGAACTGAGGACAGTAATGTGGGGGAATTATGTAAATAGGGGCAGAGGACATTTCTGTTAATGGGGGACGATGTCAAGGAAGTGTAAGAACACTACTGTGGAGGGGGATGATGTAAAGGGGGAGCTGAGGACACTCCTCAAGAGGGGATCTTGATGTGAAGGGGAAGGGACTGTGATGTGCAGTGGAGACTGAGGATGCTGATGTAAGAATTGGTTAAGATATGTGCATTAGGTGCACACGTCATGAGCTGCACTACCCACAAGAAACACAGAAATAAGTTCTTTACCTTTGTTTTTAAAAAAATTTGCAGCACCAAGCTGCATGGTGCTGCAGCAACATACGTTTTGGCGCACGTGAAAATGCGCAACGGTACCAACATGATGTTTGGACCTCTGCTAGAAGAAAATTTTACTGACCGGACCTCGGTGAATTGTAATTCAATACCCCTGCTCAATAGTATGGCATGCCTATTAATTAATTTAGCAAAATGTTGTTTTGAATTACTAAGAGTAACCTCTTACTAGTAATGTCATAATCCAAATCTTTCCAAGGTTCATAGTAGACAAATACTTCAGCTTGACAACTCAGCATTGATGAAGTAGTTTGTTTTGTTCAAAATGTATAAATACAGAATAGTACACCAATAAAATCATACAATTTAACATTAGGGAAACAAAACGGTAAACTTAAGCTAATATTTAATCTTCTGTTCCGCATTGAACATGTGTACCTTGATTTTCCATGATATGTTGATGTTCTCTTGACCTACTGTACAACACTCCAAGAGATATCAATCAATACCAAGCTTGCTAAATTATTTACTATAGACATTGACATGCCTGTAAAATGAAGTGGCACTTTTATTTGTATTTATTTATTTTGCTTTTGTTGATTCTAGCATTCCTTGGGACTTCGTTTCAAACCCAGAAAATGGCCCTGGCCCAAGGAATGCTCTGAGACACGCTGATTTGTTCTCATACAAATGTGAGTTGCCACTCTTCGTTCATTTATTTTATTAAAGTTCATTATTGTGCTTCACTATGGGAGTTGTCCCTCTTTTTTGCACCTGCATATGTTCCGGTTGGAGCCGATGAAGGGACATTAGGAGCCGGCTTTCTGTCCCTATAAGCATTGGATCTTACATACAGGCTGGATACGATCCCTGTAGTGGGGATCATCGGATTGTGGTAAGGGGCCATTCTTATCTTTTGGTGGCGGTTCCTGCACACGGGGCTTTTGGAGCTTGGAGTGGTTGGCAATTTTTCTTTCGGAGCACCCTTGTGGAAGGACTTTGTTTGTTTATTTCATTTGTTCTATCTGAACACTTGTGTGGACTGTGGAGTTCATTTAATTATTATAAGCACTACACCATATCCATTACATGTTGTTTTTCAGATCTGGTATTTCTAATTCTAGGTCAGGTGTTGGCTGCTATATCTAGTCTATTGACTCATTTTATATTGAATTGTTTTAGTGTTAATTTGAGCGCAGCAATATCCCCATTTTTTTAATAAATTAATTCATAAATCAATTGGATAAAATTGGATAAAAATTGAATAAAATGTCTATATAATCAATAAAATGTCCATTCAGTGCAGAAACAAAAAGTGCCTTCTGTGCTTCAGTCATATAAACATGTGGGGTGCTCCTCCTGTGGTTGTCTCCTTACCACAAAACGTTAGGAATGTAGGCATTCAATATATATCCTGTAGTGTAATCACAGCCTTCTTTAGTAGTAACTTGGGATACACACTTCTGTGACCGAGATCCTTAAAGATGGTTCTTCTTGTGATGCGGATTCCCTCATATGAATAATAATAAAGAGCCATCCATGGTGAAGTACGTATGTTCAACGGATTTATTAATAAAGAAACTTACTTACAAACATATGTAAAATCAAAGCAGATAGAGCATGGCTCGGTGGTACGCTGCTCCCGTGGCGTGCGCTTCACCGGCCGGAAATGACATCAAGGTACGCTCAGCCAATTGCTAGATGCGTTTCACCGTCCAATCAGGGCGTCTTCTGTAGCTACTGGGAAGGCTGTTCACAAGGTTAAGGAGTGTGACTATAGAAATGTTTGACCATTTTTCCAAAAGCGCAGTTTTGAGGTTAGGCCCTGATGTGGATGAGAAGTCCTGTCTCACACTTTTTGCTCTAATTCATCGCAAAGGTGTTCTATTGAGTTGAGGTCAGTCAAGTTCCTCCACCCCAAACTCGCTCATACTTGTTTTTATGGATCTTGCTTTTTGCACTAGTGCGCAGTCATTTTGGAACAGGAAGGGGCCATCCCCAAACTGTCGCCACATAGTTGGGAGCATGAAATTGTCCAACATGTCTTGGTATTCTGTCACCTTAAGAGTGCCCTTCACTGGAACTAAGGGGCCAAGCCCAACCCCTGAAAAACAATCCCACACCCTAATCCCCCTCCACCAAAAGATTTGGTCCAGTCCACAAAGCAGAGAATGTACGGAGTGTAATAAGAGTGATGCAAGAATTTCATTTGCAAAACTCGATCTATAGCAGAGATGACCATATTTGTAAAGACAAAACTTCCTGCCACACTAATGAAGTATAGCATGTGGAGATAAGTTTGGAGTGCCATAGGATGAAAGAGCAGTTTTTCAAACTCAGAGACTTGTAAGGACATATTAGAAAGGCCAAACTTAGCAGCAGCCTATTGGCGAACACTGTGTTTGGTATATTATAATCCTGTTGGAAGTCTGAAAAGAATGTAAAAGTTCCCATGTTATATAATACAGATGAGCAACATTTTTCTCTTCATATCTAGTCCAGAAAAAGACAAGGATAATGCCATATAGGGGTGTTAGGCGAAAATTCACCAGACTACCTGGGGTCAATCAACCGGGACACTATAAATATACGGAAGGTCATGGCAAGTACCCTCCCGAATCAGCGTAGTTTACCTATGGATGAGATTTTGAAGAGGTTCATAAGAAGTAAGAATTGCCCCCTCCAGTAGCTGTATTAATAATCTCCGATAAAACTACTAGTGAGCATGGGACAGTTGAGAGGCAAAGTGGTATGTCTGTATGTTGGGCATACAAAACCAATCTCAGAGGGTGGCAACTGCAAAATGTCCTTAGCTATTCTAGCATGCTTACCTCCCAAAACAAAGGACAGCAGTAAGGAATCAATTTCTTGGGAACAATGTTTAGTTATATAGACATGGGAGTTCCCATGTACATAAAGGAAGCGTGTCAAAAATCATCTTAAAAAATATTTAACCTACCTAACAGGGTAAGAGGTAACATTGTCCCGACATTAAGAGTGTTTTTAGGTCTATTGATAAGAGGGGTTTGATTATTGTTAATATATCTCTGAATGAGCTGAAATATTGAAAAGTGTTAACTAAGTGGGCAGGAGATTGGGATATAAGTAATGGATTTTTCCCAATATATCTTAAATCCTAAGTAGCGCCCAAAATCCTTGATGACACGGACTGAGATGTGGTGAGTCTGATTTCCCGGTGCCAAGGCAGTGAGTCACCTGATTTGCACCATACCCACTGAGTTTAGAATGTCCCCAAGTCAAAAGAACCAGATGAGACTGCAGAATGGATTGACTAGCACTGCAGGACAAGAAAACCAGGACGGAGCAATGCAGTTCTGTTGCTTACATCCCAGAAGTCGGCCATGCCACCTCATGAGAAAAACTTTTATCATGCCAACTGATAGCTCAATTATTGTCTAGCAAAGAAATACACCATTTATTTTACTGTTAAAGCATATCAAAAGGCAACATTTTTATTTGATATTTTCAATAGAGTTGAGAAGGGTTAAAACACCAGTCAGTTTTCTTTCACTCTCTGTGAGTCACCGAAGAGATTGCACTTCACTAACTCTCCGGTAGACACATGTGAGTGAGAGTAATGGCATATTATGAGGGATTTCCTCTCTTGGGCAGTTACTCCTGTAAAAGTGCCCCACCTGGAAGACTTTCCCTCTATTCTTGTTTCAGTAACAACTAAAAATTTTGGATTTTCTAATTTGTTTTCCTTTCGACATTAGTGCTGTAGCACTTAGCGTCAATTTTCTTAGAAGAAAAACAGACAGCAACTCATAACCCAACAAAATTGTTACCCCCCTATTCTATCTAAAACCTAAAATATTTGCCTTTCAATATTGCCTTTCAGTTTCACGCAATGTTATCAAATTTGTTTAACTTCTGCAAAGCCACGCTATTACCATGTGTATTTGCAATATACAATTTTACTGTTATACAGATGCAAACTGTATTTTTAGATTTGTAGAATACATTGCTCATCGGCAAGTTATCAGAGTTCACCTTTCACCAGTTTGGAGTCATGTAAAAATAGAAAGATGATTCCCGTTTGGATGCTGATGGTTACTGTTTTTTGTTCATAGTTTTGCTTTTTATAATGAAAAGGTTTAATGCGCTTTTTTTTATTTTACAATGTAATTTTTGTCTATCTTATTTTTGCAATTTGGTTTTGTATCTTTTCTTTTTTTTTTTGTTACTCAATTACCTAAGAAAGTTTTAGAAACATTCAAAGTGTAATACAGTAGTTGGTTTTTCCTTTACATAATATAACCTCTTAGCATTCTTCATGCCATCTTCCTTGACTGTGCTCTTGACAGTACTGTACTTAAAGGAAACTAAGAAATTCACACTCCAGCAAAAATTCCTGACGGATGAACAGTGAGCAGAAAAATGAGTCAGGCGGTTTTCAATTCTCCAGAGTATTTCCTTTTATAAAATACCTCTATACAGTATAGAGTGCATACCAATGCTTTGAGTCATTTTGATAACGCCCAAACATTTAAAAACATCGCTTATAAAACTGCACTATTTAAAAACGCCTACACTAAATCAAGTTCATGACTCAAATTTTGCTATTGGATGAAGCTTGTTAAAAAAAAAAAATCTTTGATGTTGTGTTGTGCTTTGCTTTCATTCAATTGGCATTTATTGTTAGCAAATGTTAAGGGAAAGACATGAAATAACAGTTCTCAGTGTTAAACTTATCTCCTCATACAACCTCATATAAATTCAAGTGTGGTGATGACAACCACAATGATTGCAGTGGACCAAGCGGAAGGCATAATGCTAAGAGTCAGAAGGCAAAAGACCTAGATGATATAAATCACCCTGATAGGTATTAGAATAGATTTAGAACTCATTGATTTTCACGGAATTAGCCAAAGCACATACTTAAAAATCACAACATTTTACACTGGTTTAGGATACTTTAGAAATATGGTCACACCATTGGAATAATTTCTTTTTTTTTTTTAATCTAAACTCTTACCACATTTTTGTGGCCAGTTGTCAAAATCTCAAGGTGGAATAGAAAATTAAGTTGCAATCAACAAGCTGTAATGAAGTTCACAAGAAAGTTTAGCATTGCAGTTAAGGAATTTGAAATGGTCAATATCTGTTTCTGTGTTTTTACCTTTTTTTAGAATGGTTAATATATACATTTCTGTATCACACTACTGCAGTATGTACCATGGCAAAGATATCATTAAAAAAAAAAAAAACGAAATATAATTTTTCATGCAATGCCATAGAATAAACTCTTGAAAAACATCTTCAGTCAGTTCAGTAAGAAAGCAACACTTCAAGAGTGTTGATCTGGACACCCAGAAGTACTAGTTTCCAAGAGGTCCAGGTGTAAAATATTTCAGTATGTAACAGGGTTCATATATATAATAGCTCTTTTATTAATTGTTAATGTCCATCATTTTAGTATTTCAATTCAAGTGAGTTAAAGGGTTAGATCACCTTTTCAGAAAAGAATTCAAAGGAGAACTAGCACCCTACACCCCCCACCCCCACCCCTTCAGTCCCCGCTGTACTTTACTCCATGAATGATGAGCTGTAAGTGCCCACACAACTGGTGTAGTTGCCTGGGGATTTGAAATCTCTGCTTTTCTTTCTGTAGGGCTTCCAAGACAGATCAGAGTGATTCTGATTGGTCAGTCAAGTCAAGTGACAACTTTAAAAAAATGGAATCGCTCTAATCCACATGGGCTCTAATCCTACATGGGCACTGACAGTTCATCACCCATGGAAGTAAACAAAGCGGGCATCTAAGGTGTTAATTTTTTTCTGAAAAGATGAGCTTACATTTTAGGCTCTTCTGTGAAACAAACTTTCAAAGCCTAGGTTTACTAAAAATAAAAAAAAATAAAAAATCAGCACTAGGGAAATTACTTATGATTGATGCCATGTGTCCCTTGTGCTGCTGTCACCTCTGTTAGTAGAAATCTTCCTCTTTTGATTCCCAAAGCATTCCTGCCACCACAATCTTCCAGTGAGGCAGGGATTGATAGTGCCAATGGAGCTGCGACAGGCAGCATTTACTCTCCAGCTCCTCTGTTCATAGAAGCCAGATTACATCTTCTATAAATGAATGAAGGGGGAGAAACTTTCAACCTATTTGGCCATCTTCTATTCATAGATCTTGTTTCGTTCATAGAAGCTTCGGTAAGGCTTCTCTAGTGCCTATCACAGCTCAGTCATCTCCATTAACCCCAGCCACACCAGAACATTATGACATTGGGGTTAGGAGGGGGTGCATTAGAGGAGTAATATTTCTGCTAAAGGAGAAGATAGCAGGACAAGGCATACATGGCATCAATCATGAGTAATGCCCCTTGTGCTGATTTTGTTTTGTTTTTTGTAAACTTAGGTTTTACCATTTTTAATGTATATATACATTATTTATATCAAAGATTTTAATGCAATTTGAATTTAATCTACCATATTTGCTTCATTTGATTTTCATCTGATTTTTAATTTCTATGACCTCGTTCTTCTGGTTATTTATTTGTCATCAGCTAATAGTATAGAACAATGTCAAATTAGGCTTTTCAGGGAAGAAGAAAATCTTGTAGCTATCATAAAACCACATCCGTTGCTATTCACAGAAACCTCTAATTATGACTGTATCTCACACAATATACATCATCTGCTGTAGCAGTTTTCGTTTTCTTGTGTTTACTACAGAGATGAATAGTGTTTTAAAACAGTGCTAGTCCTTAAACTACAAATGGTCATTATCTTGAATTCATTACAAAAAGAGTAAAAACGAAAGAATAATGGATATGAAAAATTACGAATCGATTGTATACAGTTTTCAGTGAAAACCTCAGCGGCTTGTGCTGTGTGTTTTGCAATCATGTTCAGTTTGCTGATATAAATTCTAGCATCATCACAAGTGGAAAATTACATGCCTTTATTCATATATTTACTAATCTTTGTCTTGCTCACACTTTTCTTTGATCAGACCATAAGGAAATTGTGTTGATTTCAAATTAGAGGCTGATATGCACATTGTCTGCACCAGTTTTTAACTTTATGTTATGGGAAATATTCTGCTGTTCAGTGTCTCTAGATCTGCTGTAAAATAAGTTGGATGACTGATTGTTCTGCTATTCCTAATAAGCTGAATAAGAAATGATGATCAGATTCCCCCGGTGCAAGATCAGCTTTTTGTTATAACAGTGTGTCTTCTGAAAGTTACTGGTACACCTTTTGTTTTATAAGAGTCTGTAAAGATTCTGTTTTAGAGACTGACGCCAAGAGTTGATTTGCAAAAGTTGAACTGTACAATAAAATGAATGTTTGTAATGGTATAGATGTACCTATGCAAGGTGGCTGTATGTTAGATTTAATTGCAGTTAATAGTAAGGCTGAAGTATAGCAGTATTTGGAATGACTTTATAAGTACAGTCGTAATCTTAAAATTAGTAAATTAAATGTAATCTCTGCTGGTTATCAATGCTAGAAAACCTCTTGACCAAAAGTTGCCATTTGCTATTATTACCATAATTGGCACCTATAGAAATGACATTCACAGTCATTCACAAAAAAACTCTTACTAGTGCAGCAATCGTTGACTTCCTGTGATATTAATACTTACTAAACAGGCAACTCAAATTCCAGCTTAGGTCCGGAGTGCCTGATATTGGCTATATTCTTCATTAGTCCAAAACCCTGACCTTTTGGACTTCCATCGTGTACCAAAGAACAAATGGACCAAATTAATTTAACAAAAATCAAAATGACAAAACAAAACAAAAAAAAAACATAAAAAAACTATATATTGACATACTTTTAAAACAATTGCTATGGTTCTTTACATATTAAAATATAAACTAAAATATAAACTACTGCCAGAGCATTTCTTGAAATTGCCCCCTATGAAGAAATGCATTTTTGGCAGCATTTATGGACAACTACCCATGAGGTCAAATATATACCTGATCCAACCCTTATCTAAATTAACAAAAAGGGGTCTATGTGTAAAACATTTGCTGAACAAATGTAACACACATCCTCGCAGCACCAGAGGAACTTGCCAAATTTTTTGTTAGATAATTATCAATCCTTTTAGGCCATTATGATAATGAGAGCAATGCTGCTCATTTTGCACATGACTACTGCCTTCCTGGGCAACACTAATGAAAGTGTAAATCCGCATACTGTGTACCCTTGTAACGCTCCTGCGTTTTATGTATGATGTGGATTTACAGCTGCAGAAATATTCCACTTCAGTAGTCATGTAGAGAAACGCTGAGACACCAATCCCAACTCCCAAGACTCATCATGTGTGGATGATCTCAATTCATCATACAAATATACACACTCAATAAGAAGTTCCTGGAGTGATCTATGTATATAGTAGTATAGAGGTGATAGGCTGAAGAGACAGGTTGAGTAGAGACGATAGGTGACAGACACTTGAGAGGAATGTTCTTGAGAATGAGATAGTAACAGGTGGGATGCAGATAGGTTAGCAATCATGTATGGTAGTAGATGATAGGATAGCAGATGACATACAGGAGAGACTAACCCAGTGCAAGAGCAGATGATAGTAGGCTCAAGAGCTAGCAATCTAGATAGTGCAGATGTAGTAACAGTCCTTAGTATGCAGAGCTAGACAGTGTAAGCTTTAGTATGAAGGTTATTGAGGTTTCCCCTGTGGGGTACTTATCACTAGTAGCAATGTAGCAGAGGAGAGGTTCGACAAGAGCGGATGATCCGGTAGCGGGATACAGGGATCAGCGCAGCGTGGTTCCGACAGCGAGGTATGCTTGCAAGCATGAGAGCTTCAAGACAGGTTAGCATCAAGGCACATCTAGGCACACAGCAGGTTGAACGAACACATGTGAGTGAAAGCTGGTAATTTAAATAGCTGTTCAGTCCGGCGCCTCATGATGATGTCAGCACTCTTAAAGGGAAACACACCTATATGTGCTTCATCTATCTAGGTAGATGGAACGCACCCGGAAATTATGTGATAGGAGGCACTGAGAGTGCCAGAACCTTACAACCCTGTGCAACATTTTTATAAATGCAGACCAATGAAAAACTGTGAATATACACATTTTATCCCAAAAAATACAGTGTGCCTTTAGCAAGGGGATTCCCACTTTTGTAAAATAGGCTCATTTCATATTGATGACAAAACATAATGGTGCCCTAGTGTGGACCTCTAAGCAGTCCATATGGCATATTTACTGCTTATCAAGAACACAAATTTCTCAGTCTTCCACCATAAAGGGAAAATTAGAACAGTGTTTTTCTGTTGCTTCCAACACTACTACTCTATCTATAAACACCAGTCGGACCCCTTGATTGCAACAGTATTCAATATAGAATGCAAGATGACCAAATTGTACTGTGAAGATGGTGCTCCAACAGCTGCTCATACCATTGAGCACACCCACCGAACAGCCTCCCCTGACTCCACTCCTCTTCACGTTCCAGCTGAACTGTGCAGATGCAACCTATGAAATTGACTCCTACCATCAGTCATTTGGTTTTAACTCTCCCAAGCACATCTTCGGGAGAAAAGAGACATGCGGGAGCCACTGTTTATACCTTCTACTGCTAGGAGTCACTTTTTCTGACTAGCTATTAAAATAGTACACATCCCCATTTCATACAAACACATTTACATGTATTTAAGCATTAAAGCATTTTTAGGCATTTACATGCATATAACACATATCCAGTCCAGATACTCCTGTCAGTATTATATCATACCAAATGCCTAATGCAATCTTAACTGCACGTTTACCCAATTAATTGGACTCTCCACTAACTATATACAGTATATTACAAACTTAGGTGAGGCGCCTCACATGCCATCCTCTTGAGCATCACTAACAATGGATGTCATCTAAATACCTGGTCACCTCTTTGGGGAATAAATATAATAATGTTGGCTTTGATCAACATCTAGCATGTAGGAATATTGCTATTCACAACCTCATTACAGATCTGGATCTATGAATGCATGTACACCTCAACACTGTTTTCAGATCATACTTATTGGACAAATTAATTACATATAAATAAAGCTTGGGGTTATCATCGCTCCATGGGGTACTCCAGAGCAACTATTATACATTACCATTACCAAAAAATATATATTTTTTTATATATTGTGACAGGAAGTCAGGTACATCTGGGGATGTAGTCACAGAGAGGAGACACATTCCCACCTGGTTTGGAAAGTTCACCAATTACTATAGGGTGTCGGCTGCCAAAGGCAGCAGGAAGGTGTAAAGAAGTTGAAAGGCCTTCAGCTGTTCGGAATGAGGAAATGAAGGCCTCTATAATTTGTCCAGAGGAAGTCTATGGATTGCTGCCTCCTGTCGCCGTGTGGGCTGGGAGAGGAGGACAGACAGATGTGTGCCTCCCGACGCTGAGGAAGCATGGGAGAAGGACTGCTGCCTCCTGTCGCCGTGTGGGCTGGGAGAGGAGGACAGACAGATGAGTGCCTCCCAACAAGCTGGTGAGCATGGGAGAAGACCCCCTGAAGTGATGTGAGCTAAGGAGGGTAACCAGTTGTGAAGACTTCTCAAGGTAAATAAACAAACTATTTCTATGTGGAAGAAATAAAGGAATGTTTGCCATGTGAGGAGAGAAAACAAAGGGACAGCTTAAATGAACATGTGCTGTGTGAAGAGATAAAACATGGACTATTGAGAGTCTGCTGTATGACCAGCCAAGTCTGCCCAACAGTAGGTTGGGGACAGACTTCATTAGATAGGTTCCAGTGTGTGAGAAGGTAGCCGCCCACAGTGGCAAGGATTTATTTTGTTTTATTTTGGCTGTTTTGAGGCTTGCAATTGTGTGAAGTAAATTGCATGAATAAATCAGTGTTGTTTGCAACCACTGCTCGGCTATCTCTCTGTGAAAACGCACCCCCAAAGAGGTCATCCACGCCTACCACCGAGCTAATCCCTCACAATATTTACCCACCACTATAAAAGTAAACTAAAACCTAGACTAATATTGTGTCCAGGATGGCAGATTGCATTTAATTCACATATTCATTTGTTTCTGTAAAACTCATTTATCCAGGGCTTCTCCATGGGGGTCACAGAGGATTTCTCATTAACCCAAAGTTCTAAATAATCTAACATTCTGTACTGTATAAATACTATAGAAAGTGCCCTGCTACAGGAGAGCTAAGACCGTATGTGCTTATGTCATAGACATTTTCATACAACCTTTTTCTCACCAACCTTCAAGTTTTTCCCTCATACAAACTACCGCATTTACAAGTCAATATGTAAATTACATTCACAGTCTAACACCCCATGACATTTCAGGACTTTGCCTGTTGATAGTTGAATGGAATCTCCTTTAATTATGTATTTGCAATACTCACAGCTACCATATCTTTTCCCCCTGTGCCTGTAGGTGTTTATCTCAATTCTCTCTAGATTAGTGTGTACCAGCATATCACATATTGATTAAGTCTTCCTGTAAATAAAACATGATTGTGTAGTTACAGACTTTTTCATGTCCTCACCATCTGTTAGAGGAAACTATTGGACATAATGCTAAGCTCTCTCTTGCCCTACAATAAAATCTACAGAAACAGTTACAGTTTCAGTGAGTCTGAAGATACCGTCCCATTGTTTTACCTCTAAGAAGAGATCTTGGATCGAAACTGTCAGCTCGTTATAAGTTGTTTGAAAATGTAGGTTAATGGTATGATATACAGTGCTGTGCAAAATGTATAGGCAGGTGTGAAAAAATGCTGTGAATTAAGAATGCTTTTATAAATAATAGTGTTAATAGTTTACTTGTATCAATTAACAAAAACATGGAAAATAAATAAACATAAGAGAAATCCAAATCAAATCAATATTTGGTGTGACCACCCTTTGCTTTCAAAACCACATAAATTCTTTAATTCTTCTAGGTACACTTGCAAACAGTTTTTGAAGGAACTTGGCAGTAAGGTTGTTCCAAACATTGTGGAGAATTAACCACAGATATTCTGTGAATGTAGGCTGGCTTAAATCCTTCTTTCTCTTCATGTAATCTCAGACAGTCTCGATGATGTTGAGATCAGGGCTCTGTGGAGGCCAAACCATTACTACCATGACTTGTTCTTTTTTACCCTAAAAATTGCTCTTAATGTCATTGGTTGCTGGTTATGGGAGGTTGTCCTTCTGCAGAATAAATTTGGGGCCAATCACACGCCTCCCTGATGGTCACACCTGCCTTAAACTTTTGCATAGACCTGTAGATAAAAGGAAGCTCCCTGCTGCTTTATTTACAAACAGAACAAAGCATTTGGGAAATCATTTAAAGACCAGTAGTTTAAATAGCATTTTTCTTCTTTTCAAATCTTCGTTTTTCTTGCGTACACACAGATGCTCCACTTTACAAGCACGCTTAAGACATCACCTAAGCATGCTCTACAGTTTTTAATACAGGACCTCATTTTCTTTGTATCTCTCACTCGTATGTAAGTTCCATTCATTTAATAATAGTTAAGAATACCTGTTAGTTGGATTCCTGTGCTATAACTCTGTATGTATGTATCAGTGCTGTTGTTATCTATGTACTGCATGATTATTGTTGTTACCTATCTGTTTTACTCCACATACAGATATGGTTTAAAACTCTGCACAGAAGAAGACCCTTGGTCGAAATGCGTAGGGGTTCCTTGGAGTCCATGTGTCCTTCTATATGAGTGAAAAAGTCCTACTTATGTGTTTTGTAGTGTGTCCAATTTTTTAATTAATTGTCACATTTTTGTACCAATGTTTGAAGGCTGTTGTTTCAGCACAGTGATTTTTTTATCTGGATCTAATAAAAGATACGTTTTATTGATTTTGCATACATACTTTCCATTACATTCCCTAGTATCGCAACGTCCCGTTCCCCATATACCAATTCCTTTTCTTGGGAATTGATTTTTTTCATCACCTAAGCATTGTTTCTAAATAAATTGTGTGCTTTAAATGTCACCTTTAATGCTTAAGAGATGCTACCCACTAAATAGTATTATGGTATTTTAAAAAAAGTGCCATTGAGACATATTCCCTAGGGCAGTGCCTAGCTTTCATACCCTTTTTTTTTATTTTGGGGAGTCACCAAGCCATTTAAAGAAATAAAAACAATCCAACAGGAAAATGTAATTTAGTGGCAAATGTTTTTTTTTTTCCCTAGCTAAATATCCCTTTTTGCTGTAGTACATTCAACATATATGTCACTTTACAAGAAGGTGTAAGGCATCCCCAAGCATGTTATTTAGGGGAATTGTGCATTTTGAATGGTTCACTTCAAGCCTTATTAAAGAATTTGCTTCCCTCTGAATCATATTTTTTTTTTTTCATTGGTACATATCCCTCCTGGCATTGTCCAGATTTTCCTGCATTTTGTTTGACAACCCATTGCCCGTTTGCCTTGACAATTGAGAAAATATTTTTTTAAGATTCTCCTTCCATTGACTGTAATGAATTTTGCATCAAAGTTTTCCATTGAAAAATTTTGGACATAATGCTAAACCGCTCTCTAATCAAACCCAAGCCGATTTTGTCATCAGTACTGATACCACCCTTACCTTTAAAAATAGAATACCTTAACTCACAAATGTGCTTCTGGAAGAATGGTCATATATTCCCATAGACACACTCCTAAACCTTGTGGACAGCCTTCCCAGATGAGTTGAAGCTGTTATAGCTGCAAAGGGTGGACCAACTCAATATTGAACCCAACTGAGATTAGGGTGCCATTAAAGTTCATGTGCATGTAAAAGGAGGCATCCCAAAACATTTGTTAATATAGTGTGTATATATATATATATATATATATATATATATATATATATATATATATATATATATATATATATATATATTATATATATATATATATATATATATATATATATATATATATATATATATATATATACACAGAAGTTCCAGTAAAAATGGGATTGTGGAGTAAATATATTAAGTTAGAAAAAAATATTGTGTATATTATAGCACATGTCATTGTTTGAAATTTGACTCACTTTATGTTTATTTTATGCATAATAGAAGTGCAGCATCACCTGATTCATTCTAATTTATGTGCTATATAATTGTGGGAATACTATTAGGTGCATGCAGCAGGTACCACATGGTAGCTGATTGTTTCTATACACACTAGACACATATTAATGGTAGCGTGGGAGTATATTTCATTTAATTTACTAGTTATAATATGCCTTAGTACTTTGAGAACTTTGAAGCCAGCTGGTCATGGTGATTTATTCACATTAATATTCTCTAGTATTTTTTTAACACTAGTTTTTGTCAGCCACAAGAGTACATTCAACATACTGTTGTTAGCATTACTTTCTTATTTATTAAACCATTCCTTTCCATTTGTAAAAAACTTAGAAGAAAAAACTGATTGTTAATTCATACTTACCTGTAAAATCCATTTCTTGAAGTACATTATGGGACACAGAGCCTTAACATATGGTTATATAGGCCACCTAAAGGGGAAGGACACTGGCCACCAATCAGAATTGATGACCCCCTATATAACCCCTCCCATACAGGAAGTACCTCAGTTTTGTTGCAAGCAATAAAAGACCCCATAGAAGAGGGGAGGAATCTCTGTGTCCCGTGATGTACTTCAAGAAATGGATTTTACAGGTGAGTATGAATTAAAAATTAATTTTTCTTTTCGTACATCACGGGACACAGAGCCATAACATATGGGACGTCCCAAAGCAATGCGTCTGAGGGGAGGGGGACACCAAAAAAATACCGCCATCTGACTCTTAATAGAAGGATTACACCACTGCTTGCAGTACACTGCGGCCAAAAGCAGACTCCTCCTGGGTCCCAACATCCACTGCAACGTATGCATCGATGACCAGGTCACGGCCTTGCAAATCTGAGCCATAGAGATTGATGGTGATGTGCCCAAGAGGCACCTACTCCTCTGGTAGAATGTGCCTTTACAGGAAAAGGTGGAACCTTTCCTAACAAACCATACGCCTGGGTAATAACCTGGCGAATCCAACAGGAAATCATAGATTTAGAAGCTGCCAACCCCCTCCTGGGGCCTTCTGGCAGCATAAACAAGCTTTTGGTCTTACGAATATGAACTGTTTCCTGTAAATGAAATTTAAGTGAATGCATTACATCAAGGGAATGCAATAACTTTTCCTCCTCTGAGTGAGGATCTGGAAAAAAAGAAGGTAGTATAATGTCCTGATTCAAATGAAAGGCGGACACTACCTAGGGCATAAAATCTGGGTGAGGAAGTAAAATCCCCCTATCTTGATAAAATATCAAGAATGGCTCTTTACAAGAAAGAGCTGCTAGTTCCAATACTCTTCTAACCGAAATTTTCACAATCAAAAAGACCATCAAAAAGACCTGCCCCAGAGTTTCAAAAGGTTGTTTTTGCCAAACTGCCAACACCAAATTTAAGTCCCAAGGACACAACGATGGCTTCGCTGGTGGAAGCAAATGCAATATTCCCCGGACGAAGGTTTGAACAAACGAATGGGAAGTGATCTAGTTCCTGGAGTAAAAACGATAAAGCTGAAATCTGCCCTTTAATTCTGCTCAGGGCTAATTTCATATCCACCCCTGCTTGCAGGAAGGATAGAATTCTCTCGATAATATATGTGTGGGGATGCCATTTCCTGGCTTCACACCCGGCAATGCAGGATTTCCAGACCCTGTAATAAATAATTCTAGAGACTGGCTTCCTGGTGTTTATCAGTGTATGAACTGCGGGTCCAGACACACCCTGCTCTTCCAAGATTAAGGCTTCAATAGCCAAGCTGTCAAATTCAGAGACTGTAAAGCAGGGTGGAATATCGGACCTTGAGAGAGCAAGTCCGGACGCAGTGGAAGGACCCAGGGCCTCATCACTGCCAACCTCTGGATTTGTGCATACCAAATCCTACTCGGCCAAGCCGGAGCTACCAGAATTACTGGCTTCCCCTCCAGCTGGATCCTGCGCAACAGATGTGATATCAGCTGTACCGGAGGAAGGGCATAGATCAGAAAATACTCCTCCCAAGGAGTCATCGTAGTATCCACTCCGACTGCGAGTGGATCCCTGGTCCTGGACACAAATCTTTCTAATTTGTTGTTGAACCTGGATGCCAACAGATCTACATCTGGGCCCCCCCCCCCCAGCGTAGGCAGATCATTTAAAAAATCTCAGGATGTAAGGACCATTCCCCCGGAAACATCTGTTGACGGCTCAAGTAATCTACCTGCCAGTTCTCTATCCCTGGAATGAACACTGCTATCAGGCATGGCACAAACTTCTCTGCCCAGGACAGGATGATATCCACCTCTTTCTGGGCTTATAGACTCCTTGTGATTCCATGATGGTTGACATAAGCCACAGCCGTGACATTGTCGGATTGCACCCTGACAGGGTGACCACGAAGTCTGGGTGTCCAGAATTTTAGAGCCTGACTGACTGCACAAATTTCCAGAATGTTGATGGGGAGATGACTCTCTACCCAAGACCATTTCCCCTGGACAGTGGCTTCCTCCAGAACTGCTCCCCAGCCGGAGACACTGGCATCCGTAGTCACCACCTTCCAGGTTACTGGAAGAAAGGATTTCCCCTTCTCCAGATTTCTGGTCAACAATCACCAATTTGGACTCTGTCGTACTCTTGGTAGCAGAGATATGCACCGGTCCAGTGACTGAATTTTTCCATTCCAAGCAGACAGAATGTTGTTCTGCAAGGGTCTGGCATGGAATTGAGCATAGGGAATTGCCTCAAATGTGGACACCATCTTCCCCAGTAACATCATGCAAAGACGTATAGACGGATATCTCAGTCTTACCATAGACCGAACCTGACCCTTCAGGTCTGAGACCCTTCTTGCTGGCGAGAATATCTGTGCCTGCACTGTGTCGACAAGAAGCCCCAGGTATTCCAGATGCTGGACTGGCTGTAATGCTGACTTCGCAAAGTTCAGTATCCAACCCAGACATTTAAAAAAATGTACAGTCTGAAGGATATTTTGACTTAGAGCTGATGCTGATTGATCTATTAGTAATAGATCGTCCAGATATCCTATTATTGATATCCCTCGGGACCTTAGAACAGCCAATACTGGAGCTAAAATCTTTGTGAACACTCTTGGTGCTGTGGCCAACCCGAAGGGCAGGGCCACAAACTGAAAGTGATGGTTTCCATTAGCAAAACGAAGGAACCTTTGATGGGTCTGAAATATAGGCACATGAAGATATACATCCTTGATGTCTATGGATGCTAGGAATTCCTCTCCCTGCAGGAAGGTTGCGATTGAATGAATTGATTTCATGCGGAAAGAATGAACTTTCAGAAACTGATTCAGCTCCTTGAGATCCAAAATAGGTCTCACATCCCAGTTTAGTTTGGGGATTACGAATAGGTTTGAGTAAAAACCCTTGAACCTTTAATTTTCTGGAACCTCGGTTATCACCCTCTGAGCCTTAAAGAGAGAGCTTTCTTTTAGGGGACCTGTTGGTATACTTGACCTCCCAAACCGAGGATGCGGGAACACCCAGAATTCCAGCTTGTATCCCTGTGAAATGGTGGAGACAACCCAGTTGTCTTAAATCAACTCCACCCATGCCCCTGAGAACCGCAGGAGCCTTCCCCCCACCCAGGTGAGTCGGGGACCCCCTTCACTGAGAGGGCTTAGAGAAAGACTTGGCTGATCTCTGGGCGCAGGACTTTTTCAGACCTTGCCTCGAGGGCTTGGGTCTGGATGCAGATGGTTGAAGCCGTCACCACTGCCTGGAACTGGAAGCACTGGTATTATGTGTGCTGGGGATTTTAAAGGAAGTACGCCTGCTCTTCCTCTTTACAAATAGCAACATACTCTCCCCCCCTCCAAGATCTTTTGGATATACTTATCCAGATCATCACCAAAAAGGCATTCTCCAAATAACAATAAGGTGAAACCACCCTACTCCTGCGCTTGGTATCCAAGCCCCTCGACCACACTCCTCACGGGACTGACAACTGGCTTCTCAAATGGCTACGGTCTTGCTGCCCTTATCGGACTGGGGTCGTCCACTGGTACTAAAAGCAAAAAGAACAAAGAAAGGGCGCACCGACCTAGCGCATTATCCTCAATAAAAGGCTTTATTTAAGTAACATTAAAATGGCTACTCACAGACGTAGATAAAATAAAAGCGTGGCAAGCTGGATTGCTCAAATGTCCGTGTTTAGTCCATATAATTGTCCATGACCGATGAGATGACTGACGCGTTTCGAGGCCTAGCCTCTTCCTCAGAGCCACCTGGCTCGAAGCGCGTTATCTGCAGGACAGGTTATGGACAGGACAGGACAGGTTATATTCTTGTTAACCGAAGAAATAGGTGCATTCACAGTGGAAATGTTCCATCTCTTAGAAAACGTATCCTCCATAGGATATAGCATTGAAAACCTTTTAGGAGGAAGAAATATCCTATCTGGATGATCCCAGTTATTATACACTTCATGCTCCAAGAGTGGATGCATGGGAAATGACCGAGGACTCTGAGGAGGGCGCAGTGAGCCAAGGGAGGAAAAAGAGTTTTCAGTTGACTCAAGGGGCGGGTGTTTAAACTCAGCCTGGACCATCTCAGCAAGAGACTGGATAAACAATCTCTGGGATTGAGAGGCTGATAGAGATTCCTCTGACTCTGACTCCCCAGAAGTGAAAGGTTCAGCTTGATCGTCTATAGGGTCATATTTAGCTACATCTTCCACATCCTCTGCCCAATCCTGAACTGATTCAGAGGGTGGCTCAGGAGAGGGGGATCTAACTTGCTTCTTTCCTCCATGTGGTGCTTCAATCATGTCAGCAATCCTACCTTCTAGGCTGGCTAATGCCGATGCCAAATCATCCTTGGTACACGGAGTAGCTACTATGCCTGACAACCATAATGGCTCAGATTGGCTATTTGCCTATGGCTTATCAGGAGGAGTAGACACAGTGGAAGCATGACTAGGGTCTACAGGACCTAACGGTGGCATCACAGTGCCCTTTCCAATTGTGCTCCCTCCAGCCCTTTTTTGGGAAGACATTGCTTTATTGCTTTATAGCAAGACAAACTTGAGGTACTACCTTTAAAGTGTACTCAAGGTCTGTGCTAAGCTTATACAGCCTAATGCACACAACACTGATTACCTAAGATACAGGACCTATTAGTGCCAGTAACATACAATGACTCACACAACCCTGCTGCTCTGTGTCCCCTTCAAGCTGTGAAAGAGGCTAGTGTGCTGGAAACAATTCCTTGCAGAACGTGCCCTTTTATGCATGTGCAGCGTAGTGTGTGGCGTCCATGAGCGCACCAAATTGCGTTTGAACACGATGCAGCGTACGCCTGTACTTAAATGCAAAGATTCCCACGCAAGCGAATAGACATATGCCATGACATGACACGTTACATGGGATCTGGCAGAGTTGAACATGCAAACGCTTATGCGCTAGGGCTAACACAACAAACAAATGGGGGAGAGAGCAGCTTAGGCTGAATCTTGTTTGTCACAGATGAAGCCTTTCAGGAAATCAGCTCAGGGTAAGGAAACAGTGTAACAATATGCTTTTAACAGACTTTAAACATACTTTAAACTAGTGATAGACCGATATTGTTTTTTTTTTATTGCCGATACCGATATTTGAGTCATCAGATATCGGTATCGGCTTATATTGGCAGATATTTTCGGACATTTAAAAAAATATTAAATTTAAAATGTTTTTTTTTTTTTTCACAGGTACTCTTGTGGAGGGATCTGGGGATCTAAAGGACCCCAAACACCTCCTCTGCACCTAAAAGCATTAAAAACGTCAAGTTTGGCTGTTTTGAATGCTCGCATTTTTTTGAATTTGGTGCCAAGTCATGACATCACTCACTTCCAGGTTTTTTACATGGAGACCCGATCAGAGCCGAATGCGGCTTTGATCGGGTCTTTGGCGGCTGTGCAGGTAAGATACCCGGGTCTCCTGGTGGGACGAGAGACCAGGGCGAGCCGCGGAAGGTGGCGGGAGGGGGGACATCCCTTCCCGCTCCTTGTAATGACAGCCGAGTGGCTTCTCAGCCGCATCGGTCGTCATTACATGACAGACGACCGTCGGCTACGGACGCAAGTACCAGGATGATGCCTCTAGCTGAAGGCATCACTCCGGTACAGCACTTTCCCAAAATATCAGCAATATCAGTAACCTCAGGAGCGGATTCCGATATATCGGCGAAAGTGCATATCGGCCCCCAATATATTAGTGTTGCTGATAATCGCTCGATCCCTACTTTAAACATACCTTGCATACACCTGCTACAATGTAATTACAAGCAGAAATACACTTGGCACAAGTCTCTGTAATCTAATTAAAGGGAACAGTGTATAAAATATTTACAATTTTGCAACATTTTAACCTTTTAAGGTTTTTGTTTGCTGTGTAAATATTTAAAATGGACTCACCAGTCCTGCCACAGGAAACTGCTATAAGCAAGATTCCAATCTTCACTCCTCACCGTGAGCATGGTCTTAAAGACCTTCAAGGTTTGGGTCCCCTATATAAGAGGGGCTACGGCCTTGGACCTGTAGAGCACCCTGTCTGCTTACCAGAGGGGTAAATCTATGTTGTTCTCTGCCTACTAGAGAGCAGGATCTGTTAGTGAGGTCTGCTCATTGTGCTCAGTATGCGATTTATTCAGTCTGGAGAGTGTTTCACACTGGTCCAATAGGGAGGCATGTTGGACAGTGGGAGGAAACCTGACGAATGGGTGCATAAGCTTTTGATACATTCCTGATAATTGGCAGAGGGCAGGTCATCTTGGTGCATGCTGGGATACTGTATAAAAGCCAGGAGCACACGTGCTCGGGGTCTTTCGTTGGAGACCGGAGTCTCGGAGGGAGAGGGTGGCTGCCTCTCCTCTGTAGAGGTGCCATGTGGTTGCAGGAGGTCATCCTGAGGGCCAGAGGAGCGGTTGAGAGGAGCTGAACCCTGAGATCCAGTTAAGCTGACTGAGAGGGGAGACACTGGAGACCTTATGGCTGCAATACCGAGAGTGCAGGGACTCATGTCAAGGGGCCTGACCTGACGGGGGCCACCCCTGCTCGTAGGATAGTCAGTGGACAGGTATCACCAAAAAGAGGATGCTAGGGAGAATATCCTGAAGATAAGATATTATATTGTCCACCAAGGCATCTTGAGAGAAAGCAAGAGACTTAATTCCATTAATCTAAAGGGGCAGGATGAATAAACAGCCTGGCTGTTCCATACTGTAACAGGAAGTCAGCTAAATCTGGGAATGTAGTCACAGGAAGGAGATACATTTCCACCTGATTTAGAAAGTCCATTAATTAATTTAGGGTGTTGGCTACAGAGCTAGCCAGCAGGAAGTTGAAAGGCCTTCACCTGTTCAGAATGAGGGAGTTAAGGCTCTATAATTTGTTCAGAGAAATTCCTATTGTTTGCTGCCTCCAGAAGCTGCATCCTGAAGCCATGTGGGCTGGGAGCAGGAGGACAGTCAGCGTGTGCCTCCCGACAGGATGTGTGGGCCTGGGAGAAGACCCCCCGGAGTGATGTGTGCCCGGGACGGTAACCAAGGGTGAATACGTCTCAAAGGTGAGAAGACGAACTGTTGATGTGAAAGAAACAAAGGACTGTGTTGCCCTGTGAAGCTATTATAAAAGGACTATTGAGTGTCCGCTGTAGGACAAGGAAGTCTGCCCGACGGTAGGTTGGAGACAGACACTTAGGCAGGTTCCAGTTGTGAGAAGGTAGCCGCCCACAGAGGCCAGGATTTATTTTGTGTTTTATTTTATTTTGATGTTTTTGCTGCATGCACTTGTTTGAAGAATAAACCAAAAACTATTGTTTTCAACCACTCCTCGGCTATCTCCCTGTGTGCCGACCCCCCCAAAGGGGTCACCCATACGCCTACCACCGAGCTAATCCCTTACATATGGTGGAGGTATGCAGTGGGCATAAGCAGAGATCCCTGCAAGGAAGTGCAAATGTTTGATGAACTATATCTGGTGCATGAGATTGCACAATCTATGTGTGCAGGAGAGAAGATCCTGACAGAAAAAAAAAAAAAAAAGTGTTTTAAAGAGACAGCGGTCTCAAAATTATTTGATGAACTTTGTTGTGTCTGGTGCAAGTGACTGCACAAACTGTGTGTGCAGGAAAAGAGATCTTGCAAGAGAGAGAGAAAAACTACATGTGTTAAAGAGACAGTGGTCTGAAAAATTTTTGCTGGACTGTGAAAAATTTGTTTGTGGAGTTATTGAAGATGGGGCGTTCAAAACGCCTGAAGAATGCAAAGATAGATGAAATGAGAGACCGGATTCTATGGATGGAGGGGATGTTGCCGTCTGAACCAGCCCCATCCATGCCTAAAGAGAGTCTACTAAAGAGGAAGGTTGTTGTCCCTAGCAACACTGATGAAACCGCTATGGAGACGCAGTGTGCTCAGATGAAAAGTAAACTCAAAATGGAGGAGATGTTGAAACATCTGATTATATCAAATGCAGCTCAACAGCAAGCAAATGCAGCTCAACAGCAGGCAAATGCGGATTTTCAGCAGAGCTTTGCAGCTCAACAAAAGGCTCATCAAGAGAGCATGGCAGGCTGGAAACAGAGACGCCAGCAGCCAATGGAGGCCATCGGTTTGGAGGAAACCGAGTATGTGTGCAGGGCTGAGTTGGATGCCTTGCAACGGAAAATGGAAGAAAAGGAACAAGCCTTGGAATTGCTTAAAATGGAGCATAGAAACTTGCAGGAAATGAATGAACTACTCAAGTCTCATGTGTTACAGTGGGAAGAATCCACTGCTCTTCTTTTGGTCGAGTTGCAAAAACGCAGAGAGACTATAATGGAGAAAGATACCATCCTTATGGAGAAGGAAATTGAAGTTAAGACTTTGCAGGAGCAAAGTATGGCTGATATGTTGGAGTTGCGTAATCAGCTGGAAAAAAGTCTTCAGTCTTTGGGAGCTACAAAAATAGACCTGCAGGAGTCGCAGGAACAGAATGTCGCTCTGAAAACGACATTGTCTCTCAGCGACAACGAGAAAAGTGAGAGAGAGAAAAAAATACTGAGTACTGTGTGTGAGCTCACTACCTTGAGCAATGTGGTAGATGAATTGCGTGCGGACTGTGAAAGTTGGAAAGATGAAGCCCAACGTGTCCAGCAGCAGTTAAAGGAGAAAGAAGCCTGTGTGGCAGAATTACATTCTTATTCCCAGATGCTAGCCAATGAGGTGAAGGCTCTTATGCAGGGAAAAGAAGATTGTGAACATAAGAGGGAAAAAGTAGAGGCACAGCTTCTGGAATCGCAAGTCAAGGTGTCAGAAGGTGACCGATTGTGTGCTAAGCTGTCAGAGAAGGCAAACCGACTGCAGGTTGAGTTGGACAATGTTACAAATCAGCTTTCTCAAGCAGACAGCAAATCTAGAGAAATTGCGGAAGATTTTTCTATCTTGGAATCGCAGCTGCAAGACACGCAGGAACTCTTACAGGAAGAGAGGTGTCAAAGGCTGAGTTTTAGCACAAAGCTCAAACAAATGGAAGATGAGAAAAATGGCTTCCTGGAACAATTAAAAGAGGAGGCGGAAGCAAAGAAAAACCTATCAGAGCAAGTCGCAACATTGCAAGCTCAGATAGCGGTTATGAAAAAACGCATGGAAGAAAGCGTTGGTTCATTACAGTGTGTTGAAGATGTGAAAAAGAAGTTTGATCAGATGCTTGGTGAAGAGAAGAATGTGTCTGCAAAATATGCAGAAGAACGCGCCCGTGCAGAAACGGAGGTGCGTGATAACGAGAGCAAAGCCCTGTTCTTGGCTCGCTCTTTGGAGGAAGCTCTAGAGTGTAAGGTTGAACTAGAAAGAGTTAACCAACAGCTGTGTACAGAAATGGAAGATTTGGTCAGCTCCAAGGATGATGTTGTGAAAAGCGTTCAGGAGCTAGAAAAGTCTAAGCGAGCCTTAGAACAGCAAGTAGAAGAGATGAAGATTCCGTTGCAGGAACTGGAAGAGGAATTCCAGGCAACAGAGGATCTGTCCCAAAGAGGGGATAGTGTGCCTGATGCAGTTTTTAAAAGGATCAGTGTTTTGGGGTCTGTCCTGAGTGAGCCTCAGAAATGTGATGACACGTGGCTTGAATCACCCCTTTGGAATAAACCGTTCCTTCAAAAACTTCAAGCATTGGAAAATGTATCATTAGAGCTTCAGCAAACAAAGGAGCTGAGTAAGAAATGTGGTGATTTCTCAGTTCAGGCTGAAAACCTAGTGGAGAAAACTAAGGCTGTTGGTGAAAACGTGAAGCAAATGAATAAGTGCCTTTCAGGGAGTGTTTCCAAAATGGAACTGGTGAAAGACGGGTGGCAGAAGTTTGATCGTGATCTTGAGATGCATTCCATGTGGAATTCAGATAGAGAAAAAGAACTAGGTGACCTTGAGCGGTCAAATAGTTCAGCAGAAAGTGCATTGAAGAAACCTGTAAAAGAATGTGTTGCAGTTCCATGCTTCTTCACTGATGCAGAGAGGAGGTCTATAATGGATACCACCCAGATCGCTGGGTTCAACTGTGTTGTTGCCTTTGACCCCTATGTTGGTGGAAGGAAAGTTGATGATGTTCTGGTTGGCTACTTCTGTGAAGAGTTTGGCAAGAAATATAAACTGAATATCAAATCAAATAGTAGGCCTTTACTGCGACTCGCTCAGGAGGGCGAAAAGTTTAAGAAGTTGATGAGTGCAAATGCTTCAGATCTGCCTATGAATATGAAATGTTTGAATGATATTGATATCTCTGGGAAAAGGAACAGGGGTCACTTTGAAGAAATGTGTGACAGCCTGTTGTCTCAATTGGAAAATCCTCTGCACAGCATCTTAGAGCAAGCAAAGCTCAAGAAGGAAGATCATTCCCTTTTACAACAAAAAGTCAATGATTGTGTACAGCTGTATGGAGAGGCAACTCAAGTCACAGAGGGATGTCAAGAGTCCCTACTTGGAACAAAGCTTAGTGAAGCAAAGGTTCTCAAAGTTTTGTGGAAAACATTTATGGATTGCAGAGAGAGGCGTCTTAAGAATGTTGAAGACATTAAGACTAGCCCAATTGAGTTGCCTATGGATCACGGTCCTCCGTGGTGGATTGGACAGACGGTTATGAGGGACAAGCTGTCTGACATTTATGAGAAAGCTGTCAATGAAGATGACAGAAACGAGAAGGAGCGAAATGATGCCAAAAATGCAGTTGAAGAATGTGTATATGAGATGAGAGACAAACTGTGTGGCATTTATGAGAAATCCGTCAATGAAGATGACAAAACAGTTTCATCCGGAAGCTTGAGGATAATAGGAGGCTTATCAGTGAGTCAGCAGTGCTTGACACATGCATGCCTGGAAATCTGTGTCCCAACCCTAGGGTTGAAACAAGAGGGGGGGGTATGTAACAGGAAGTCAGCTAAATCTGGGAATGTAGTCACAGGAAGGAGATACATTTCCACCTGATTTAGAAAGTCCATTAATTAATTTAGGGTGTTGGCTACAGAGCTAGCCAGCAGGAAGTTGAAAGGCCTTCACCTGTTCAGAATGAGGGAGTTAAGGCTCTATAATTTGTTCAGAGAAATTCCTATTGTTTGCTGCCTCCAGAAGCTGCATCCTGAAGCCATGTGGGCTGGGAGCAGGAGGACAGTCAGCGTGTGCCTCCCGACAGGATGTGTGGGCCTGGGAGAAGACCCCCCGGAGTGATGTGTGCCCGGGACGGTAACCAAGGGTGAATACGTCTCAAAGGTGAGAAGACGAACTGTTGATGTGAAAGAAACAAAGGACTGTGTTGCCCTGTGAAGCTATTATAAAAGGACTATTGAGTGTCCGCTGTAGGACAAGGAAGTCTGCCCGACGGTAGGTTGGAGACAGACACTTAGGCAGGTTCCAGTTGTGAGAAGGTAGCCGCCCACAGAGGCCAGGATTTTTTTTGTGTTTTATTTTATTTTGATGTTTTTGCTGCATGCACTTGTTTGAAGAATAAACCAAAAACTATTGTTTTCAACCACTCCTTGGCTATCTCCCTGTGTGCCGACCCCCCCAAAGGGGTCACCCATACGCCTACCACCGAGCTAATCCCTTACAATACCTACAAGTGAAGTAGAAGATAGAAGTCCTCAGATATTGTGAATAGTTAAATAGGTGTATCCCACTATTTCTTTCTCCTATCCCCAGTACAAAATAAACAACAAAAACAACCAATCACCCCCGGACTGTTTAATGAAGTTAAGAGCCAAGAGGAATGTAGCAATTGCATTTGCTTACAGCCGTGCGTTGGTAACCAGGGGGATCCACAGAATGGATAATTAGCAGTCCTTACGGGGACAGTGCTACAGTAAAAATAAAAGCACTGAAGTCCCACTTGTCCTTATTAGCTTTGAGATTAAATGCAGAACTGCTCCCCTTGCTTCAGGATGCATTTCCCTCATACAAGACTCCATATGCTCCTTAAAATGGAGCAAACTGCCATGTATTTACTCTGGCAAACTGGCGCTATTGCGCAAAATGACATACCTGTAGGCCGTTTAGTTCAATAGCCATTAGATGGCGTGATCATGTTGCTGGAGGCGCGATTGCACCGTGATTGGCTAGCAGGGTGTGAATCAACGGAATCAACCTGATGTCCACCGGCCACCCGCAATCATCCCCAGGTGAGGCCGAACAGTGATCTGCTTTTGTAAACAAGGCAGATCGCCGTTCTGCAAGGGGACAAGATGGAGATCTTGTGTTCCTGCTAAGACAGGGGTGCTCGGCACCATGATCGCGGGCAGGCCATGTTCTTGGGACACGGCGCAACCCCAATCTCAGCAAAGAGCCACAGCACCATGATTACAATGCAGCCCCAAAAGTGTCTATCTCTGTGCCCATCAGTGACACCAGTCTCTGCCCATTGGTGGGGCCCAATTAGCCATTTTCCCTCCTCGGTGTCATGTGACTCGTTACTGTTACAATGTCTTAGGTGTGAATGGGGAACAGGTGTGTTAAATTTGGCATTATCGCTCTCACTCTCTCATACTGGTCACTGGAAGTTCAACATCGCACTTCATGGAAAAGAACTCTCTGAGGATTTGAAAAAAGAATTGTTGCTCTACATAAAGATGGCCTAGGCTATACAAAGATTGCCAAGACCCTGAAACTAAGCTGCAGCACAGTGGCCAAGAACATACAGCAGTTTAACAGGACAGGTTCCACTCAGAACAGGCCTCGCCATGGTCGACCAAAGAAGTTGGGTGCACATGCTCAGCGTCAGAGTTTGTCTTTGGGAAATAGACGTATGAGTGCTGCCAGCATTGCTGCAGAGGTTGAAGGGGTGGGGGGGGGGGGTCAGCCTGTCAGTGCTCAGACCATACGCCACACACTGCATCAAAGTGGTCTGCATGGCTGTCGTCCCAGAAGGAAGCCTCTTCTAAAGATGATGCACAAGAAAGCCCGCAAACAGTTTGCTGAAGAAAAGCAGACTAAGCACATGGATTACTGGAACCATGTCCTGTGGTCTGATGAGACCAAGATAAACTTATTTGGTTCAGATGATGTCAAGCGTGTGTGGCAGCAACCAGGTGAGGAGTACAAAGACAAGTGTGTCTTGTTTACAGTCAAGCATGGTAGTGGGAGTGTCATAGTCTGGGGCTGCATGAGTGCTGCCAGCATTGGGGAGCTACAGTTCATTGAGGGAACCATGAATGCCAACATGTACTGTGACATACTGAAGCAGAGCATGATCCCCTCCCTTTGGAGACTGGGACGCAGGGTAGTATTCCAAAATGATAACGACCCCAAACACACCTCCAAGATGACCACTGCCTTGCTAAAGAAGCTGAGGGTAAAGGTAATGGACTGGCCAAGCATGTCTCTAGACCTAAACTCTATTGAGCATCTGTGGGGCATTCTCAAACAGAAGGTGGAGGAGCGCAAGTCTCTAACACCCACCAGCTCCGTGATGTCATCATGGAGAAGTTGAACAGGACTCCAGTTGTTACCTGTGAAGCTCTGGTGAACTCCATGCCCAAGAGGTTTAAAGCAGTGCTGGAAAATAATGGTGGCCACACAAAATATTGACATTTTGGGCCCAATTTGGAATTTTCACTTAGGGTGTACTCACTTTTGTTGCCAGCGGTTTAGACATGTTGAGTTATTTTGGGGGGAAAGCAAATTGACCCTGTTATACAAGCTGTACACTCACTACTTTACATTGTAGCAAAGTGGCCTCTAGTTTCTTACAGTTCTGAGGTAGAGCTCTAGCAATGTGTTGTAGCTGGGCTGTCAAATAATATAACAAAGATTAGGTAGCACCACCCACCACTCTCTTTTGATCCTTGATGTTGTTCCAATTTAATTCTTGGGGGTTTGGTATGCCAGATAAGTGAGTGGAAGATGGAATTAATAACACGGAACATCCTTAGGGAAATAACCATGGGGGAATTGTGAAGTATATATAGGAGCTGTGGCATGAGAATAATTTTGATAATATTGATTCTCCCTACAACAGATAGCTTTAATCTAGTCCACATTTTAGCCTTGTCTCTCATACGGGAAAGTAGAGGTGTCAAGTTTAAGGAAATGTAATCAAGCGCTCTCGTGGTAACCTACAGTGCCTTGTGAAAGTATTCGGCCCCCTTGAACTTTTCGACCTTTTGCCATTTTTCAGGCTTCAAACATAAAGATATAAAACTGTAATTTTTTGTGAAGAATCAACAACAAGTGGGACACAATCATGAAGTGGAACGAAATTTATTGGATATTTCAAACTTTGTTAACAAATAAAAAACTGAAATATTGGGCGTGCAAAATTATTCAGCCCCTTTACTTTCAGTGCAGCAAACTCTCTCCAGAAGTTCAGTGAGGATCTCTGAACGATCCAATGTTGACCTAATGACTAATGATGATAAATAGAATCCACCTCTGTGTAATCAAGTCTCCGTATAAATGCACCTGCACTGTGATAGTCTCAGAGGTCCGTTTAAAGCGCAGAGAGCATCATGAATAACAAGGAACACACCAGGCAGGTCCGAGATACTGTTGTGGAGAAGTTTAAAGCTGGATTTGGATACAAAAAGATTTCCCAAGCTTTAAACATCCCAAGGAGCACTGTGCAAGCGATAATATTGAAATGGAAGGAGTATCAGACCACTGCAAATCTACGAAGACCTGGCCGTCCCTCTAAACTTTCAGCTCATACAAGGAGAAGACTGATCAGAGATGCAGCCAAGAGGCCCATGATCACTCTGGATGAACTGCAGAGATCTACAGCTGAGGTGGGAGACTCTGTCCAAAGGACAACAATCAGTCGTATACTGCACAAATCTGGCCTTTATGGAAGAGGGGCAAGAAGAAAGACATTTCTTAAAGATAACCTGGGAGACACATCAAACATGTGGAAGAAGGTGCTCTGGTCAGATGAAACCAAAATCAAACTTTTTGGCAACAATGCAAAACGTTATGTTTGGCGTGAAAGCAACACAGCTCATCACTCTGAACACACCATCCCCACTGTCAAACATGGTGGTGGCAGCATTATGGTTTGGGCCTGCTTTTCTTCAGCAGGGACAGGGAAGATGGTTAAAATTGATAGGTAGATGGATGGAGCCAAATACAGGACCATTCTGGAAGAAAACCTGATGGAGTCTGCAAAAGACCTGAGACTGGGACAGAGATTTGTCTTCCAGCAAGACAATGATCCAAAACATAAAGCAAAATCTACAATGGAATGTTTCACAAATAAACATATCCAGGTGTTAGAATGGCCAAGTCAAAGTCCAGACCTGAATCCAATCGAGAATCTGTGGAAAGAACTGAAAACTGCTGTTCACAAACGCTCTCCATCCAACCTCACTGAGCTCGAGCTGTTTTGCAAGGAGGAATGGGCAAAAATTTCAGTCTCTCGATGTGCAAAACTGATAGAGACATACCCCAAGCGACTTACAGCTGTAATTGCAGCAAAAGGTGGCGCTACAAAGTATTAACTTAAGGGGGCTGAATAATTTTGCACGAAAGACATACTAGCTGTGCACAAATAGTCCCAGCACATGGACAATGTCATAACAGAAGTATTGCAATTGAAAAAGTTGCCCTAAATTTGTTTTTGTTTTTTACAGCAAAAAATATATTTTTTTTTCAAAAATCAGCCAGAACTGACAGCAGCCGGTAAATACATTGTCTAATACATATAGGGTCCATTCACACATCTGTAAAATGGGTCTGCATCCATTCCACAATTTGGCGGAACCTTTACAGACCCATTGTTTTTCATTTCCAGTCTGAAAAATTAGGCATTCACAGGATAAAGAAGTAAGTGTCGGCCATTCCAGGCCCCAAAAATTAACCCACATGCATTTACCTGATAGCTAAGAATGTAGTATTCTGTGGCTGAAGGTACATTAGGCATTCACAGGTAACAGAAGTAAGTGTCGGCCATAAAAAGCACCAAAAAATAGCCCATGTGCGTTTACCTGACAGCTAAGAATGTGGTATTCTGTGGCTGAAGGTACATTAGGCATTCACAGGATACAGAAGTAAGTGTCGCCCATTCCAGGCCCCAAACATTAGCCCACATGGGTTTACCTGACAGCTAAGTACATAGTATTCTGTGGCTCAAGGTACATTAGGCATTCACACAGTATACAGAAGTAAGTGTCGGCCTGTACAGGCTGCAAAAATTAGCTCACATGGTTTGAACTGACAGCAAAAAAACTTAGTTTTTGATGGCTAGAGGTATGGTAGGGTTTCACAGTACACAGAACCGTAAGTGTCGGCCTGTATAGGCTCCAAAAATTAACTCACATGGTTTGAACTGACAGCAAAGAACGTAGTATATGATGGCTAGAGGTACAGTAGGCGTTCACAGTATACACAAGTTGGTGGCTGGCTGTATAGGCCACAAAAATGAGCTCACATGGGTTGAACTGACAGTAAAGAACGTAGTATATGATTGCTAGAGGTACAGTAGGCGTTCACTGTATACACAAGTTGGTGAGGGGCTGTTTAGGCCACAAACATGAGCTCACATGGGTTGAACTGACAGCAAAGAACATAGTATATGATTGCTAGAGGTACAGTAGGTGTTCACTGTATACACAAGTTGGTGGCGGGCTGTTTAGGCCACAAACATGAGCTCACATGGGTTGAACTGACAGCAAAGAATGTAGTATATGATGGCTAGAGGTAGAGTAGGCGTTCACAGTATACACAAGTTGGTGGCGGGCTGTTTAGGCCGCAAACATGAGCTCACATGGGTTGAACTGACAGCAAAGAACATAGTATATGATTGCTAGAGGTACAGTAGGCGTTCACAGTATACACAAGTAGATGGCAGGTTGTTTAGGCTGCAAAAATTAGCTCACATGGGTTGAACTGACAGCAAAGAACGTAGTATATGATTGCTAGAGGTACAGTAGGTGTTCACTGTATACACAAGTTGGTGGCGGGCTGTTTAGGCCACAAACATGAGCTCACATGGGTTGAACTGACAGCAAAGAATGTAGTATATGATGGCTAGAGGTAGAGTAGGCATTCACAGTATACACAAGTTGGTGGCGGGCTGTTTAGGCCGCAAACATGAGCTCACATGGGTTGAACTGACAGCAAAGAACGTAGTATATGATTGCTAGAGGTACAGTAGGCGTTCACAGTATACACAAGTAGATGGCAGGTTGTTTAGGCTGCAAAAATTAGCTCACATGGGTTGAACTGACAGCAAAGAACATAGTATATGATTGCTAGAGGTACAGTAGGCATTCACTGTATACACAAGTTGGTGGCGGGCTGTTTAGGCCCCAAACATGAGCTCACATGGGTTGAACTGACAGCAAAGAAGGTAGTATATGTTGGCTAGAGGTACAGTAGGCGTTCACAGTATACACAAGTTGGTGGCGGGCTGTTTAGGCCGCAAAAATTAGCTCACATGAGTTGAACTGACAGCAAAGAACGTAGTATATGATTGCTAGAGGTACAGTAGGCGTTCACTGTATACACAAGTTGGTGGTGGGCTGTTTAGGCCGCAAACATGAGCTCACATGGGTTGAACTGACAGTAAAGAACGTAGTATATGATGGCTAGAGGTACAGTAGGCATTCACAGTATACACAAGTAGGTGGCGGGCTGTTTAGGCTGCAAAAATGAGCTTACATGGGTTGAACTGACAGCAAAGAACGTAGTATATGATGGCTAGAGGTACAGTAGGCATTAACAGTACACAGAACAGTAAGTGTCGGCCTGTATAGGCTGCAAAAATTAGCCATTCAATGGACATGAAATGACTTTTATGCCGCTGTATGTAGCGAAACCAAGGACCAGGAATTTTTGTGGGTGGATGGCGGTCTTTCGGATATTTGTGGCCTGGCATGAGGAATTTTGATTAAACCTGGTCTATTGGTCACATGTGTTGAATTTCTCAGAGATCCATGCCTCATTCATTTTTATAAATGTGAGGTAGTACTAGTCTACACTGTGTGACAGGAAGTCAGGTAAATCTGGGAATGTAGTCACAGAGAGGAGACAGATTCCCACCTGCTTTGGAAAGTTCACTAATTACTATAGGGTGTTGGCTACAGAGCTAGCTAGCAAGAAGTTGAAAGGCCTTCAGCTGTTCAGAATGAGGAAATTAAGGCCTCTATAATTTGTCCAAAGGAAGTCTATGGATTGCTGTCTCCTGTCGCTGTGTGAGCTGGGAAGAGGAGGACAGACAGACGCGTGCCTCCCGACGCCGTGTGGGCATGGGAGAAGGACTGCTGCCTCCTGTCGCCGTGTGACCTGGGAGAGGGGGACAGTCAGATGTGTGCCTCCCGACAAGCTGGTGAGCATGGGAGAAGACCCCCTGAAGTGATATGCGCTAAGGAGGGTAACCAAGTGTGAAGACGTCTCAAAGGTGAGGACATGGACTGTTTTGCTATGTGGAAAGAAAACAAAGGGACATGTTCCATGTGAAGAGTGTGAAGAGTAAAGTGACCTGTTAAATGAACTGTGTTCAATGTGAAAAGTCTGAAGAGTAAAGGGACCTGTTATAAATGAACATGTGCTGTGTGAAGAGATAAAACATGGACTGTTGAGTATCCGCTGTAGGATAAGAAAGTCTGCCCAACAGTAGGTTGGGGACAGACTCTTAGGTAGGTTTCAGCGTGAGAAGGTAGCCGCCCACAGAGGCAAGGATTTATTTTGTCTTTTATTTTATTTTGGCTGTTTTGACGCTTGCAATTGTGTGAAGTAAATTGCATGAATAAATCAGTCTTGTTTGCAACCTCTGCTCGGCTATCTCTCTGTGAAAACGCACCCCAAAGGGGTCATCCACGCCTACCACCGAGCTAATCGCTCACAACTGTCATGAGCTAGGTGAGTGCGCTTATCGGTCATGATCCCCCCTGCTGCGCTGAACGTCCTTTCGGACAAGCCAACAGTTCCATTGCAAATTGTTCAAGCTCTGGAAAGAGGTCAAGCCTGCCCACCCAGTAGTCCAGGGGTTCATCACTCCTCAGAGCGTCCACATCGGCCGTTAACCCAATGTAGTCGGACACCTGTTGGACACCTTTTTTTACGCTCCAACATTTGAGCCACAGAAGCCTGTCTTTTTCCAGAAAAACGTGATGACGGCATCATGGAAGGTGGAGTGTTGGACAACTGTGAGGAGACAGGAGAAGGAGAAGGGGGAGGAGAGGGAGAAGAGGCTGGACGGTGAGAGCATGGAGTGTGGCTTTGTGGGTTCTGACAGTTTTGCTCCCACTGGGCTTGGTGGTGGGATTTCAGGTGCCTTCTTAAGGCGGTTGTCCCTAGGTGAGTGATGGGCTTACCGCGACTTATGCGTTGACTGCAAAGGTTGCAGATGGCAACACTGGTGTCAGCAACGGACACATTAATAAAAGCCCACACTGCGGAGCCATGTGTCGGCGTCCTGGGAGCGCCAGATGGGCCTGTACATGGTTGATGGCTCGCTTCTGAAACATTTGCAGCCTGCTTTCTACCTCTTCTGCAATGCAAGTTCTGCCTGCCTCTCCTCCCTATCTGCCGGTCCGCCAGTCTGCCAGTTCTACAAATAATTGGCCAGTAACTGTTGTCCCTGTGTGCAGAGTAAACACAGCAAAAGAGGCCAAATGTCTGCAGGACTAAAATACAATCTTAGAAAAGTATACTGTTAAATAACACCTCAATTCAATATGTGGCATGGGGGGGGCACAGGTTTATTACACCAGTTCTACAAATAATTGGCCAGTAACTGTTGTCACTGTGTGTAGCACTGTTTACACAGCAAGAGGCCAAATTTTTGCAGGACTAAAATACACTCTTAGAAAATTATACTGTTAAATAACACCCCACTTCAATATGTGTCAATGGTGTAGCACACCAGTTCAAAAAATTGACCAGTGAGTTTGGCGCTGTGTGTACCAGACTTCACTCAGCAAACTAGGCAATATTGTTGCATGACACAAATACACTTGAAAAAGTTTACTCAGATAACACCCCACTTTAATATGTGGCATTGGGGGGGGCATTGGTGTAGCACACCAGTTCAAAAAATTGGACAGTGAGTTTGGCGCTGTGTGTACCAGACTTCACTCAGCAAACTAGGCAATATTGTTGCATGACACAAATACACTTGAAAAAGTTTACTCAGATAACACCCCACTTCAATATGTGGCATGGGGGGGGGGCAATTGGTCTATCACACCAGTTATAATACATTATAAGTGCTTTTGTCACTGTGTGTAATGTTGCTGCAGAAACGGTCAGTCTCACCACCACACAATGCTGCACAGTGCACAATAATAGTACTAATCCACTATAATATGCTTTCTACAAAGTATATTATACTGTGGATTACCCCCCCCCCCCCTTTTTAGTGCACTGCACAGCAATACCAAAAAATTTGCAGCCCTTTACATGACTTTTGTGGAAATTAACAGAGCAATTTGTGTATGACTGCAGCCGATCTCTAACTGCCCCTAAAGCAAACACTGGATACCTGCCCCTATAGTAAAGAGACTGTAATAGACCCTATAACAACATTGGAGCATTTTAAATGACTTTTGTGGACATTGACAGAGCAATTTCTGTGTGACTGCAGCCGATCTCTAACTGCCCCTAAAGCAGCCACAGGATACCTGGCCTTATAGTAAAGAGACTGTAATAGACCCTAAAATGACATTGGAGCATTTTAAATTACTTTGGTGGACATTGACAGAGCGATTTGTGTGTGACTGCAGCCGATCTCTAACTACCCCTAAAGCAACCACGGGATACCTCTTCCTAAGCTCAAAAGATACTAGACCTATACCGAAATACCAGCCCGGAAAAAGACTTTTGTGGACATTGACAGAGTGATTTGTGACTGCAGCCGATCTCTAACTGCCCCTAAAGCAACCACTGGATACCTCTCCCTAAGCTCAAAAGATACTAGTAGACCTATACCGAAAAATACCAGCCCTGGAAAGGACTTTTGTGGATCTTCACAACGCTATATGTGTCTAGCAAACTCTCCCTGACGAGCATAGCAGACCTCTCCCTACACTGGCAGAAAGCGGAATGTGAAATGGCTGCCAGATCGGGTCTATTTATAGGGTAGGGGGACTGTCCATGTGCTGGAATGTTTCAATTGGCTGTCCCGTTCCACCTGACGGCTGTGTCACGGGTCAAAGTTCTCCCCAATGTAAACAAATATGGCCGCGAACGACGCCATGTGTTCGCAAATTTGGCGGGTAGCGAACAAGCAAAATTTGCCGCGAACCGACCACCGGGCGAACCGCAAGGCCATCTCTATTGGTATCTCCCAACAGGAGCATAGTATCCGCCTACAGCATGATCATATCTTGCACTTCCCCATATTGGAAGCCACGAATAGACGTATTGGCACGTATCATAGCCGCTAAGAGCTCAAGGGCTATGGCGAAAAGGAGAGGTGACAATGGGCATACCTGTCGGTTACTCCTGTATAGGGGGAAAGCAGGTGAAAGCCTCCCAGCCACTCTAATTGCTGCCTGAGAGGAGCAATATAATAATCTAACCCATCATAGGAAAGTTGGTCCGAACCCGGATCTCTTCATGGTCGCCCACAAGTATCTCCATTCTATGTTGTCATAAAGACATATGGGTGTCCAGTGACAGCAGGGCCCTAGCACCTAAGTTATCTGCATTGGACTGGAGATTAATAAACAGTCTACACAGGTTAATAGCTGTGGATTTTTGGGGAATAAATCCTGCCTGGTCCGAGTGTATAATAGTTGTGGTGACTGTATTTAATCACAGGAATAAGCAACATATTTTTCTTTTTAGTGTCTTTAACAATTTTTTGTGTCTTTTTTAGTGTTGAAGACAATAAGAAGATGTTTATGCAAAAGTTATCATTTAAAAATATCTATGATTCACTCCGGGATTTAAAAATATTAGTAACAATAGAATCCATTGTGAATATGAGCTTTTACTGCATTTGCTAGGATTAGTGTTGTCGCTGAACAGTGCTGTATCTGTAAGATAACTTTTTATCATTTTTATTTCAACACCAGTTGAGCTACAAGGCCAAGTATTGTATTATAAATAACAAAGGATTAAAGGTATGTCAAATTGCTTTGAAAAAAGATGCAAGATGCACTATTGTTTTCTATGTCTCTAATTTCATGTTTTCTTTTTTTTTATGAAGAAAAGTTTGCCTACTCCATGTTTTATGACTAGCCAGAATCGAGTGGCTTCTTTGTGGTAAAATTGATGTACTTGCATGAACTTATCAATAAATGTAATTTACAGAAATAACCATCCTTCAAAAAAAAAAAAAAAACTTCTAAGCCATAAGATAATTGTAAAAATGTCAATGTTTGTTCTTAAAAAAAAATAAATCAATTGAGATATGTATATTTTTAGGTGTCCCATTTTCATTGCATCTAATTTCACTTTGCATATTTTAACTAACAGTAAGGTTAACCAACCTTGTTCATGACACTTTAACCTAAAGGGGGCATGGTCTGATGGTCGACCTGGACGGTTGCATGTGAAGGACCTTCCTATTCTCTGCTATGCTCTGCACTATCCTGTAGCTCAACCTGTATGTTCTACACTTTGATGTTGCATCCCCACGTAAACCTTAACAATCTCACTTCAGTTGCAACTAAAATCAGCCAAGAAGCTTACTCAGTTGTATTGTGGGGAAGATGGTGCTGGAACACAATCGAGGCTGAATTCATCATAACTAAGTGACTTCTATGTACCTTGATCTGCAGTCTGAATCTACTATGGACCCACAGGAATCAGTCCATAGTAGATTCCAATCAGGAATCAGGCCAAGTCCATACTGCAGCACATTATGGGAACCATACATAACTGCAAGTCCTCTCTTACTACATAAATCAAACATATTCATGTTCATTTTCTTCTTCTTAAGCAGGATGTGCAGGCTCCGTGGGACTGTTCAACAGCTGCAAAGGACCATACAGTATGAGTACTATATAAAATACGCTTCCCCCTCTGTGGGTAGTGACTTATAAATCTGTGAGGAAACTGGCTGCCCTAAACCCAAGTCAAAAAACATTTTGAACTGGTCACGCTACAACAATGTAATATTTGTTGGGTTCCCAAAAAAGTCTGCAGATTAATCTCCAGAAGATTTACAAAATGGCTTCATGACACCCTGCCAAACTTACCTGTCTCACCCGCATTTCTGATTGACCGAGTCAACCACTCCCTCCCTAGACAACCACACCCTAAATCACAAACATTTTTAATTTTAAGGATAAGCTGGCAATCCTAAAATCTGTAATACTTAAAGAGGAACCCCATTTTAATTGTAACATAGTGGTCATTGACCCTGATTTCTCATAAGACCTCAGAAGCAGAGGGCGTCCTTCATTGAGGTTAAGAGGTCCAAGATAAAGAATTTCAATATGCTATGTTCTTTCTGGCTAAACAAACCATTGTTTTTTGCTACCCCTTACAAGACTTCTGTTTGGCTGGATGACCACTATGGTTCTTCTCCTTGGAACCGTCATCTTTGATGCTCCAGGTATGTAATACTGATGTTCCACTCCTATTGTTTTTCCTTCTTTCTTGGTTGCCCCTGGGGTATCTCACTCCAGAGTTTTTTGTTTTTTATTGAGCCCCACTTTTTATTTGTTCTAAATTACCTCTTTACGGTCACAGTGTCACCTGTCCTTTAATGCTCTATCTGTTATGCTCTCCTCTGTTTAACTACAGATGCTATAGCAGAACATCCCAGAAAGAGACAGGAAAAGTCCTGTTCTGGGTTTATGCATCTCCCAGGCTCCTCTCATACACGTTCAGGGATCTCTGATCCATGATCCAGTTTGGATCTTGGTCCTCTCTCCCAGGCCAATTTAAACTCACCTGAGACAGACAGCCTCACCCTGGGAAATCAGAAACCTTCTGTCTGGGAGAGCAGCAGGTTGGTGAAAACATACACGTTGTATATGTGAAAGCTGAAAAGCTGTAGGCTTCCTCAGTCTGGTAGTTAGGGTCTGTATATATTGGATAGTTAGTGCAGAGACACAGCTAGGTTTTTGTTTGGCTTTTTTTGTTCATGTTTGTTTTTTCTAAGACGTTGTACAGGACCTGAATATAGACTTGTAAATATCACAAATAAACACCGCACTGTTTGTCACTTTCTCTCTGGGTTTGGTATCTGTGCCTGAGAAACATTTTATCACTGGGAGCTTTGTACCTGCTACCAGTTCCCTAGCTTACAATGCCTATAAGCTTGACAATAGCTCCTATCCCAGCTTTTGATAATACACTGTGGATTTAGTAATCTCCACTGATTTATTATATTGGGAACTTCCATCTCCTGTGCCTGTACTATGAGCCATTTCTTCTATATACTATTTGGCTGTGAACAAGACTACTGGCACAGAGTCACAGGCTGCACACTGCTTATAGATACTTCTGGGTCCCCCTGCACATTGTGCTGCATTGGTCTTTACCCTTGTGAACCCACCACTTATGTGTCTACAGTCCTTCATCATTGAAACGTTATTGGTCCACAGGTCTTCTAGGATGACCATTGCCTCTTTCACATGTTGCTAGATTGTGTCCATTGCTAGGCATTTCTAAGCTCATTGAGGTTGGAAGTAGTGTTTAGGGTGGGTCAGGATGTTGAGATTTGTTTAAATTGGTTACCTATCATCAGAGATGTATAGTAACTAAGTAGAACTACTTCACTACTGTACTTAAGTACCGAAAGGCGGTATCTGTACTTTCCTAGTTCCACTTTTACTTCATTACATTTTTTCAATGATTTCAACATTTCTACTCCGATATTTTTTTTTTGTGCTGCATAGTTACTCGTTACTATTATAAAAATTACCACTGCCAGAACAGTAGATGGCAGGTTTTATGTAGCTCAAAACATGTGTATTATCACTATCAGCGCATACGAAAATAAATGCTACTGTATGTATAAATAAAAGCTGCATTTGAAATAATAAAAAACAATATGATGTTCAAACTTTTGACTTCTTTCTTTAATAACTACCTAACACAGTACTTGTACTTTTACTTTCAGTACTTGAGTAGCAATTTTTTTTCCAAAACTACTGGTACTTTTACTTTCAGTACTTGAGTAGCAAAATTTTTAAAAAAACTACTTGCAATACTTAACCACTTGCCGACCGCCGCACGACTATCTACGTCGGCGGTCAGCCCCTCACAGGCAAAGTGACGTAGGGCTACGTCACTAGCTTGTGAGGGTCTAGGGAGCGTGGTCACGGACCCCCCCCGCGCGTGTGGCCGGCGGACCCGATGTCCGCCGGTCACTCTGCGATCGGCGGGGGAGAGGGAGAAAGTCAGGCGGCTTGTGTAAACAAGCTGGCTGTCATTCTCCCCTGTGTATGAAGGATGATCATATGGTTCTACTATGTAGAACCGTTGATCCCTCTTCATACATCTGAAGCCACAGCCAATCACAGTAGAAAGCACGCCCCTAGGGACACACATAGCCCCTCTCTTTCAAAAAAAGTTAACCCCTTCACTGCCAGTGTATTTTTACAGTAACAGTGCATATGTATAGCACTGATTACTGTAGAAATGTCACTGGTAATCCCAAAAGTGGCAAAAATGTCAGTCAAGGGTCCGATCTGTCCGCCGCAATGTCGCAGTACCGCAAAAAAAATCGCAGATCGCCGCCATTACGCGTTAAAAAAAACAACAAAAATGACAAAAATCTTTCCCTTTGTTAGTAAACGCAATAACTTTTGCGCAAACCAATCAAAATACGCTTTTTGTGATTTTTTTTACCAAACATAAGTAGCATAAAACAAATTGGCCAAAAATGTTAAAAAATCTTGATTTTTACATTTTTTTGGGGGGGAATTTCATATAAAAAAATGTTAAAAATATTGCTATTTTTGCAAAATTTACGCTCTTTTTTTGTTTATAGCGCGGGATCAAAAAATCGCACAGGTGATCAAATACCACCAAAAGAAAGCTCTGTTTGTGGGAAAAAAAGGACGCCAAATTCGTTTAGATACAGCATCGCACGACCGCGCAATTGTCCGTTAAAGTCACACAGTGCCGAATCGCAAAATACCCCCTGGTCAGGAAGGGGGTAAAATCTTCCGGGGCTTAAGTGGTTAAGTACACAAAATGTTGAATGCTTTAGTACTTCTACTTAAGTCACTTTTTGATCGAGCACTTCCATTTCTACTCAAGTCACTTTTTGATCGAGCACTTGTACTGTTACTCAAGTATGGGTTTCGAGTACTTTATACAACTCTGCCTATCATATGCTTTCTATATTGCCTTATCTTATGTGCTGTATGACTATGCTAATAATCACTTGGTTATATTTTCGAAATGTTGAAGGACCTTAGGCTAGTTTCCTGGAGTACCAGAGGCCTGCAGGAGACTAACTTAGCAGGTTTCAAAATGTATTGTATGCACTTAAAAAATCTTGGATTGCAAAGTCCCACCATGATACCCATACCTCTCCACTCTCATATGATTTTACCCAAGTTGATAAAAGCAGAATTTTTTGCATCACACTAAAATCATCTTTGGATGGTTGCCATTTAACTCTGGTAAACACTTACCTATTTACCACCTGACGACTCAGGTCTTCTTCATAGACTTAAAAGAGAAGTATAGGGTTTGTTTTTTTCCCCCATTTATACTTACCTAGGTGGATGCAGCATCGGTCTGATGCTGCATCTGTCCCAGGGCGCCTCTGCACTGAGAACCTAGCGATCAAACACTGCCAATCGCTCGGTTCTGACAACTCCCCAAGCAGAGAGCTGCTGACTGTCCTCCAGCTTGGAGCGTTGGGCTGTGGAGGGGCGGGAAGCGGCCAGCTCAGGCTTTCATCGTCTCACTGAGAGGTTGAGCCAGGTGTCGGTCCAGGCAACTGGCTGATCCCGACTCCGTGGTCATGATGACGTGGTGCCTGGACTGACTTATGTGACATGGAGCCGCATCCCTTCTCTCTCCTGATTGGTGACTGACTTTGATTGACAGCAGCGGGAGCCAGTCATGCCACACTGCTGTCTCAGCCAATGAGGAGGGAAGTCCTGGGCATCTGAGAAACTCCTGCAACATCGCTGGATAAAGATAGGCTCAGGGAAGTATTAGGGGGGCTGCTGCGCACAGAAGGTTTTTTTATCTTAATGCATAGAATGCCTACCTTTATAATCCTTTTAATCCCCAGACATTAGAGATTGCTGAAGGTCCTATCCTGCTGTTAGGTGACTTTAACTCAGTCTCAGACTGCTACAATGGACTGAGTGGGTGGTTCAACTAGGCCTCATGGTACTTTTCAAAAATAGATGCACAAATAAGTACTTGTAGATATTTGGAGCTGTAAGCATCTGGCTGATGAGGCCATTCCATTTCCAGAATAGATGTGGCATCCACCATTCCCTCTCTACTCCCACTGGTCTTCCCTGTAATCCATTTTCCCTGAGGCATCTCAGATCATGCCACTCTGGTCCTTTATCTGTGTTTTCTTCTCCAAAATATTCCCCAGCCATGGCGTTTAAACCACCTCTGACTTAAGGCCACAATGGTGGTTAATGACTGTTCCCACAACATCTTGAAGTATTGGAGTATTGATTTTACCACATCCACCCGCTACTGTGTGGGAAGCCTTTTTTTTGTGTGTTTTTTGCACACACGTTTAAAGAGACATTTTAGGGCTTAATATTGCTTCAAACCAAAACATCATACATTTTTTGAAAGCAGACACCCTGGAGAATATAGTAGGAGTTCAATTTTTTTATCTCACATGGTACTTAAGTTGAAGGAAAGCGTTATGCTTAAAACACAAGCATTAATGTAAGCTAAATTGAGCTTTATGTCCCACAATGCAAAAAACACAGTTTTTATACCTTTATTGTTGCAGTGTTCAGTGCCTGTCACATGAATTGAATCCATCTCCCTTCTCAGTATAAGGGTAGCTGATGGGCATGTTTACCGAGGGCTGGCAGTGTCACTTCCAGAAGTGACCCTGCTCCACTGTAGCCAGTGGGCGTATACAGAATGGAAGTAACTGATCATAGATTCCCCTGTCAGTGCTCTCTCTTGAATAAGGATGCTTATACATCTGCCTTCGAATCTGCCTTTGAGATGCTACATAATTTGATTAGTTTTTCTGTTCCTGCAGTCACCACACTGCTTCTTGCTACACTTACTTACCATTTTCCTGTTTATTGGTAATACATTTGCAAGAGTATATTTGACTGTCTAACTTAATAACCCTATCTGGCTCAACAAACTCTTCCAGATTTTTTGTTCATACCCAATGCACATTGTTAGCATACTTGTGAGATTAAATATTTTTAACATTTTTCCTTTAATGAAATTAAGTAATTCCAATAACTCCATGATGAGTTTCAGGTTCAACCTGCCTTTGGTTTTATTCATATTCAATTATTTCATACTGTATAGTCCCAGTTTTGTCTATCTGATGTTTCTCTGGATTTTTCAGCCCTGGAAATAAGTTACAATATCCTGATCACCAAACTGGTCTCCACCTTCTGAACGACTCTGCAAGCCACCTCTATTGTTAAATACCAGAAAGCTATGGGCAGGTTGAAGGCTCAACTGCCACAGCTCTCACGTGAAGCCGGGAAAGAGATCGAGGATACCTATGTAACTATTATAATATTTACTAAGCTTTAAAAGTCTATTATACCCCACAAAGCTCCTCTTCACTGGCTTTGTCTGTAACCCTGAAACTTGTCTCCTTGGGGTGTTTGAAGGTACTTCTCTGACCAAATATACTAAGATCCTGTGGCATATCTTGTACTTTTAAGCTATAAAGAAAAGTATGTTCTCGTGGAAAAAGCTCAAACTCTCCCAAAGTGAAATAAAAGACCTGTTTGAATAACTCTGTTCTTCCACTACATCAACTCTATTTTGAGTTGGAAAAAAGCCAATAAAATTTAGACTAATAGGGGATCCCTGGCTTAATTCGGACTATACTCTTTCTACTCTGAACTCTGGTGTTTCATGAGTTGTGCTGCTGTTGTTTTGATGCCTCTTTTCTTTGGCCTTCCATATTCTGTTCTTAATATTTTTACTGTGCTATAGATGGCAAAGAATGGCATGCTTTATCTCATTTACTAAGCTCTGGAGCAAGTACACGTACATGTAGTGCATGGTATATTTGCCTTTAGTAAATCAACCCCTGAGTCCAGGTGTTTGAAATTCTGACACTCATTCACAATATGCTTGTTTAAAGTTTGTGATGTAAAAGTGCTAAAGCCAGACACAGCCAATAAACTAGCATTTTTCAAATGCAGTACATGATAGTGCAGTAGGGGATCATGAGATAAATTGTAAACAATTAGATACTTTATGAACCTAAAAAATGACAGCTGTCACGAGATAAAATGGACTAACCAAATAAAATAGTAATTAAACTATTCTCTTTTTAAAGTATCCTTGTCATCCAGCTTCCATTAACAAATTAACTAGATGGACTTGTGTCTTATTTTCTTCATTAATACTTTTATTCATTTTTAAAGAAAATTTTTAATACAAAAAAGAGCCTAGTGGCATACCCAGGCCCAATGTAATGCATAGATACATAAACAAACCCGGCACCTTATCTAATAACAGTTAGAAGGTGTATACCACCTACTATTTAACCAACATTATTAATTAAATACCTTTATTTTATCTTATATGGAGATTTGACGCATTCGCTCAGGCCTGTCGCAGTGGTAACCGGCCACTTCAAGAGGCCATGTAGAATCCCACTACACATCCACACCTGCGCCAGCCTCCATTTCTGGATGTAGCACATTTTTCTCTACTTAATTCTTCCCATATTCTTTCTCCTCTCATTTAAAACCAAAGTGCAAAAGTTCAACCCTTTCCCTTTCCATCCTTCTACTCCCCCTCATCCTCCATTTACCCTTAGGCTACATTTTTAATTTCCCATATCATTAAACGTCGCTCACTTCCAGTTGACCTATGATGCCCATAACCTGGGGATGGATGAGAAGAAAGGGGAGAATGAGGGCTATCCAGGGGGCCTGTAGGTCTGCTCAGTTCTAGGATTTCTGAGAAAACTCAAGTCACATTAAGTTTATATCACTTGCGGGGATGCACTGAAGAGACCCATTAATTTTACACGTTTTTTTCCTTCCCCAACCCCTCCCTATCAAAACTTCTTCCTCCCTCCACATGAAAGAAAAAAATATTCCACAGTATTACTTTTTAATCAGAACCAGGTCCATTTTCAGCAAGCATCGGGCATCTTACTGATAAAGTAAAATGAATCCATTGTGACCATGTTTTGAGGAAACGGGCTTTCTGCCTATTTAACGATGCTGTAGGTTCCTCCATTCTCATGATCTCATTTACTGCTCTAATCCATTGAACTACAGTAGGTGGAGATGAGAATTTCCAATTAAGCTGGCACACAAGCCCTGGTTGCATTTAATGAATGCCTTACCACTGATTATTGATATTTGTTTTAGAGAGGGGGCTAAGATGAATTAGATAAGCTCCTAAGTTCTGATCAAGGGATAGACCAGTAAGGTCTTTGATCAACATACATACATTTAGTCAATAAGGCTGTTTTCGAGGGCAAAGCCAGAATATATGAAAAAGCGTTCCCCTATCTTCTCCGCAGCACCAGCAAGAAGGATCTGCACTTGGGAACATACAATGTACTTTCTCCGGTGATCTATACAACAGATTTAATAATTTATATCCTGATTCTGCATTCTAGATGAAATAGATGATTTATGTGTAAAAAAAAAAAAAAAATTCTCCTTGCTCACCAGAGAAAGTTATGTGTAAATCCCTTTCTCATGCAGTAATATAGCATGGAATTTGCAATTTCCGGAGGTGTTATCAATTCTGCTCTAGAAAGGCCTCGTCTAGTGGTTTTGGCCGACACACATAATTGTCCAAAAGCAGTAGGCCCAACCATTATTGTTGGATCCTTTTGCAGATAAAGCACAGGGGACCAGTGTCAGAGAATGTCCTGCTAGGATGGTATGATTTAATCCACTGGGAACTCTGGAAGGAAGCACTAGCCTGTGAGCAGCGACACCAGGGAAAAATCCTCCCCTCCTTCCAGGAAAGGTACAGGTCGCAGTACGAAAATCGAATTGTGTTTTTGGGGAGACAAGGAATGGAAAGCAGAGTTAAACAGGCTGGTCCAGGTGGAGATGTGGTTGGACAAGAGCTACAGAGCCCTCCGCTGGTATGTAACCCAAGTGTGCCCATAGACAGCGGGTGGAAGCACAATGGAAGGCTTTTGCTACGGCAGCCCGGGGCTGTTAATAGAGAGGCTGTCCAAGGACCCTGACTTTGGCAGCAATTTGGAGTGGTGGTTAGAGGAAATTGAGGATTACAGAGAAGAGATCCTGAACATCTCGGAAGTGTTCTGGGCACTGAAAGATTTGGAATTTCTAGCCAATCAGGAATGGGAGCTGGAGATCGCCTACAGACGGCTGCTAGACTCTGCCTGGGCTCCCCTTGCCTGGGAATATCCAGAAGTACCAGCTGACAGTCAAAAAATCCTGACTGAAGATTCGACATTATGGCACAGTAATAGTGTGCTTTTCTCACCTGCACCCACGATTTTGGATGCAGAGGTCTTATGACGAATGCAGCAAGTGCTGACTCACCTTGACTAACCTGTTTCTGCACAGGACGAGCGTGGATGGAGGAATGCGTCTGTCAGAGACTTGCTAACTGGCGCAGGCACATTGGCAATCTCCCCGTCAGGAACGCACGCGTGTGCATGCGCGTACGCTCTTAGCGTACGCAGTTGGCGTGCGAGGATTTGCCATTGCACACATGCGCGCGCTAATTGTCTTGGCGCCAGACGGCCCTTTTTAAACACAGCAGTCACTCCAGGTAATTGCTGTGTTATCTTCAGCTCTTCCTGTGATCCTGTGTTCTGTACCCGTTGTTCCTGATTATTTGACCCGGCTTCCTCTTGACCCTGCTGCTCGCTGCCCGCCCTGACCTTTGGCTTGTCTGACTACTCTCTCGGTTATCCTTGTTGGTTTATCCACTACTGGACCAGAACCTGCTCTCTGCCTGGCTGGGTGATGCCAAGGACCGCGACCTGGTGCTAGTATGCATCGTAGTCCATCCCCACCATCAAGGGCCCTGGTGAATACTAGCTATCACTTAGACTCTGCACCTCAGGGGAACCTGTGCTTGTCAGAGTACCTGCCTAGTGTCCAATCCGGCATCTGGCTCAGCAACCTCAGGCTCTCATTAGGTGAGAGTTCTCTCTGTTCATCAGGCTCCATCTGCCCTCCTGACAGTGTCTGTTCAGCCACTGGATAAAGGTATGGGAGAAGAGGAAGCCATCTTCATTCCCCAACCACAGATCACAGATTTAATTGACTTTCTATCGGAGGATGATATGGATGATAAATCACAAGCCCAAGTGCCATCAGCCCATGCCCTGGACTTTCAGCAATTCCATGGCAGATGTATCACTGTCCCCATGCTCCAGCTTCTCCTTCTCTCCCTCCCTCCAGCATTCAGTAGCTGCAGGAGGAAAATATAGCTGGTTCTATTAAATTCCATCCCCACCACCCCTCCTGCTACTCCTCCTGTCTAGGTTCCACTTTATGGTGCCCGACCCCACAACTTTGCTGTCTTCCCTCCCCTCATCTTCTACCAGCTGCTGTGGATGTTTCAGGATAGAGAGCAGGGCCAGGGATGGTGAATGTGACATTTACCGGTCCTTTCCTTTTGTGAATGAACAAAATGAGTGATTGGTACTGATCACTCACTGTGCTCACTTATATTTGAAGCATAGTAAACTGCTTTATTCTGTGAATGAACAGGAAGCTGCTCAGAACAGAGGACATCCCATTCATTCACTGTCTAGTGCCGCTGAGGCTGCGTAGAATGAGGCTGGTGAATCTCTGTCAACGGGGCTCCAAAAAAAATTGTACAGTAATCATAAAAAATACAATTGTAAAAAATATTATAAAAATAAAATTGTAAACAATAATACAAAAATAAAATTGAACAAATAAACTACTGATTCCATCCGCTGCCATACTAACACCAGCCTCTGTTCTGATGACACCGTCCACTGCCCTACTGACAAAGTCCATTGCTTTAATGACACTGTCTACTGCCCTTCTGAAACAGTCCACTGCTCTACTGATACCATCCACTGTCCTACTGACATCATCTTCTGCCCTACAGACACCGTTCTCTGTCCTACTAACACCAATCTCTGCCCTGCTGACACTGTCCACTGCCCTACTAAAACTGTGCACTGCCCTCCTGACACTGTCCACACACCCACCACGGCCCTACTGACACTATACACACACTGTCCACTTCCCTACTGGCACTGTCCACACACCATCCACTGCTCTACTGACAATGTCCACACACCATCTACTGTACTTTTGACACTGTCCATTGCTCTACTGGCTGACACTATCCACTTTAAAGGTATGCTAGGTTCATATTTTTACAGTGATATTTGTTTTAATATTCTAAGCATATTTTATGGGTACAAGAACGCTTTTGTTTTATTTAACCATGCCCCTTTAAGCCTCTCTCACTGTTAATGCAATTTGGCTAATCCCACTGTTTATGACAGCACACAAAAACTCTCCTTGGGGCACTGAAAGGTGTCCCAGGTATTTTACAATCCTATAGTGTATACTAAAAAAAATAGAAAAATAAAAAAAATTGCTGTGCACTGATATAGTGTTTGGGTTTGGCTTGAAGAAAACATGGCAACCCTAGCTGCCACACCAGAAGAAAGCAGCAGTGCTTTATGAGGATATTTCAAGCCTCCCCTCTGCAGGAGATTATGAAGGGTCCTGCCTCTACCAAAAAAGAAAGCCCAGAGCAGGTCTTTAAAAATTCACTTCTTCTCTCCTGGCAGAGCCCCTCCTAATCCACTATGGAAATGAGGCTTCAAATCACCTCATTCAAAGCTCGCCTGTGCTGTGATTGTGTAGGCCTTCACATTACATTTACAGTGAGTCAGTATTACCAAAACTTTGGAATGACTAATATATATATTATTACCTTCCTTTGACTAATTTATTTATATATTTTTTGCATTTAGACTTTTCTCTCTAGGCAGGGGGCTGGGGGTGTTTGGGTGGAGAGCTTCGCTCTTAGGTGGGGGGACACCAAACATAGTCTTTAACCTGGGTGAAAGAATGTCTAGCTCTGCCACTGTTCCCCCTAAAGCTGTATTGGTGTGTTACAGCCATAGAGCTAGTGCCTGGTCCAAGTGTCTGGTGACTTCCCTCTACAGTAAGAGATGTTAGTGGGGACTAGCAGAGTGATTTCTGTAAAATTCTTAGCTTCAACAGGTTTAAGTAAAGAAATATAATAAATAATCTTTGGGACACGTAATAAATGCCATTATTATAAAAATGTATGCTAGATTATTATCAGCTTATCTTGCCATATTAAATTCATTTATTTATATTAGAATTTCCAAAATGAAGCCATTCTACAAATTGTGTTTATTTTCAACTGCTGTATTTCAAATGTATGTGTATTTTTCTCTTAATTGTGAACAACCTATACAGTATTATGTGTCATATTGTATAATGGTGCTATGAAAAGAACACAACAGAAGTCACTTTTGGGATAGTGCAGATCAGTTTGGGCTTCTTTTTGTAGTTCATCATAAGAGGGTCTACATATAAAAAGGTGTCACTTGTGACAAAGAGGCAAATGTGACCTGCTGACTCCATGCTGAGCTTTTCACTTTAATAACTGTATTTCAGTGGCCTTTGATGGCTCGTTTGTATTAGAAAGCGAGATGGTTGAAGATCCTCCAGCTGTGCAGGAAACAAGGATTTTAGCGCAGAAAAACATTCTATGTTATAATGTACTATCCTGCAAACAAGGTGGGTAAAGTTGGATAAAAGGATAAGTGACATCAAAGATTCAGCATCCAAAATCTGTGTGTGCTATTGTTAAAATAAAGTTGTGGGAGTGAACAAAGGTGTTCCAGTTGGCTCTAAAAAAAAATCAAAGCAAATAAAATAAATGCAACAGTACCTTACTCCTATTATCTCCAATTTTATGATAAAAAAAATCATACATTTAAATACAAAATTTAAGTATTTATTTGCAGATACTGTGCATACAGTAATTTATTTAAAGCACTTCCTAGTGAAGAAGAGGCCATTTTTTAAATTCTGACTGATCCAACCACTGGTTTATAATATGTCCTGTTGACTATTCATGCTTTGTATGTTTATTATCTCCCTTTCTTTGTGGAAGAACCTAGCTTTAGGTTTACTCCTCTGGAGTCAAATCATCCCTTTCTGTTGTGTAGTTGCATACATAACCTACATGAAGTAAATCAGATATTGACCATCATTTACTAAAGTATAAAGCTTGTTCACTAGTTATTAAATATTTATATGCCAATAAAATCTAGAAAAAAAAAAACAAGATTTTCTTACACGATTGGATGATTGAAGTCAGCACAACTTACTTCCTTTTCCTTAAAGCGGAGTTCCGGCCACAGAAAAAAAATTTCAATGAACATACCCCCGGGACAGTCAGGGCTAGTACATTCCACAATGGATAGCCTCTGATCTGTCCCGGTTCACACTTACCTTTTAGAAGAAATACTTACTTTTAAAATTTCTTCTCCAGCGCTGCCATCTCAGGTGTGGGCAGCTTGAAGCCAGCGCGATCCTCTTCTGCGTCCTCTTCCGTCCTCTTCGGTCCCACGATGCACTGCGCCGGCCCCGCCATCACTTCCGGGTCTGCAGCGTCATCCCTGCACAGCTTCTGGGCATGCCCAGAAGCTGTTTAGCAAGGTATGATGTGCCTACACCGGAACTGACGTCAGAGCCGGTGCAGGTGCATTGATTCCTGGGAGCGATGACGTTCAGCTCCCAGGAATCATTGCAAAGCGGAAGTGACGGCGCGGGCCGTGGTCGCCGAGGGAGGAAGTGGAAGAAAGGTGAGTATATTTTTCTGCAATTACAAGGTGAGTAAAAAAAAAAAAAAATCGTCGTAACTACCCATTTCTTTTTCAGATCAGCTATAGCAAGCGGATGGCCCGCTTTACGATACATGAAAATGACTTTAAAAGTTACCATACACTACCGTTTTAGTAAATCCCCCCACCATGTAGATCTGTTCAAACCTGATATTGTCAAAATGTCCTGAGTAAATGACAAAAAACAATGACAGACTGGGGTCCAGTTCTCCTAAGTGTGCAGGGATTCAACATGTCCAACATGGATTCCATTTTAGTATATTTGTAGAACATGCACCAAATAAACATGTGTTTTCTCCTGTATAATATATAATTTTTACCATATTAGGTTACATTTGTTAAGACTTTGGGCAATCATACTGACAGTAGATACAATCCAATATCGCCAGATAAGTGTATATAAGCTTTTCCAATTGTTTTTATACTAAAAATACACATTATGATTGTCCAGGCCAGACCAAAATCTATAGGAAATATGAACCTTTAAGCCATGTTAAACTTTTAAAAATAAATGTTCAGTCTAAAGGTAGATACAGTACCATATGCTGCCTAAATATACAGTATCTAAATTAGCTAGAAAATCTTCTGTGTGTTTGTCTGAGAGCTAAGATCTGAACAGCTTCCATCAAATAGGAACTTCAGTGCCTATTACGAGCAATGATAGGGAAAAGGTTCAGGATGGTGGGTGGGGTTTAACCCTCGAGTCAAGAAAGCAAGGAAGCCAGGCCCCTGATAACGGACTGTATAGGGCCACAGAATTTGGTTCTCTGCCTAATGAAGGCAATAGAAGAAAATGTGTAGGTGCTTGCTGTTTGACAGTTATTTCTCCTACAAGTGTTTAAACTTGCCTGCCTCTACCTCCTGCCCTATCATCAAACCCTCTGCTAATTCCTATTGGCCAGTGGCAGTCCGTCATAATAATAGGCAAATAGGAGTGGGGAGGTAGAAAGAATCAAGCCACAGAACTAACAGTAAGTGTCTGTCAGCCAGTGGATTTAAAATACTGTTTAAGGTACTTTATACCTTCAAGGGATTTTTTTGGTTTAGCGACACTTCCTCTCTTCTCCAATTTTTATACATGGGCCCCAATGCGACCATTATCCAGACAGCGTAAACCTTACAAAACATGGACTGTGTTATATTTCCTGAAAGAATGAGCTTTGATTTTATTTCCTGTACTAACATACATGGTTGACTTATACTGGATGACATTTGCAAGGGCTGTGTAACCCCAGGAGTAGGTTGTTGATGACGGTTGACTGAGCGTGCTGTAATGCATGTAATAAATTGTGTATTTGTTTTCAGCCCACATGTGATCCTTAAATGCTGTGAAAAGTTATACCCAAGGGAAGTCTCTAAAAACATCTGAAATGTTTCTGAATTGATTTTTTAAATATTTTGGATTTTATAGTGACATCTAAACAGCTACTGTTGTACTCAATTAATAGGAATTGCTGCTTTGGCATACCATCTGTACTCATAATTATACCTTTATTTTCCATATGTAAGCTTATTGATTGCTGTAAAGATTAACAATATATAAAGGCTTCTACACTCAAGTAGTACTTTCTTGAACAGAAAGAGTTGCTGTTTATGCGACTATGTGATAAATCAAAAGAGCTGAATTACTGTACATTTTTCTAATCACTCTTCATTTATAAGTTTTAGGGCATGCTGTGCATTATTTAAACCCATTAGTCCAATGTTTTTCCTCACAATATTTTTATATCTTTGCAAGTATCATTCATCTCTACAGGGAACAAGTTTACAGTGTTACTGGGATCCTCTCAGTCCTGCTTTTCTTTTGAAGTAGTTTTGATTATTATAATCACTTTTCTTTATACTTTAAAGTAATGTGTTCATTCATTGAAATAAGTAATAGTTTTACTGAAAAGTTTCACCATCATAATGGGAAGCAAAATTACATTTGTAATGTTGCTAAAATATAAATGCTTTATTTGTAATTAACTAGTGAATTCAAAATGCCAAAAGTAGGAAAAGCTTGCTTTTATTTGCACACAAATATTTCCTTTGTAATAAATATTAGGAGACCACTTACAAAATCTTGACGCGTTGGTACCAGACCCCAGCCATGTTAGCCACCTTATTCCCTGGACACAGTTCATTATGTTGACGATGTGGTGCCCAAGCTGGCATGCTATTTCACATCTTCTGGGACTGTCCTAAGATCCGCCCCTTCTGGCAACAGGTCCTGCAGATTGTATACTAAATTACATACTACTCTTTTTTTGACAACCCAGCTGAAGTACTCCTTAATCTGACTCCTAACTTTTTTGACTATTTTGACTCTGTAACTTTAGTGAGTAGATTTACTTTTAATTATTTATGTGGTTTTAACATACTACTGCCTCCCCCCTGTACAGCCAGGCAAAGGGTTTTTTTTTTTTTTTGATGGGAATGAACTTGGATGGGGATAGGGGTATTATGTGATGCCCACTTGACTTGCAAAACTTCTTCACGGACACTGAACTATATACAGTCTCTACATAATCTCCTCTTCTGCCTCCTGCACTATCTTACTTGCAAAGCAAAATCACAGTTCCAGCTGGAACACTCTTTAGGTGGGAACTGACAGAGCACTCTGTCAGCCCCAACAATTGCCCATTACAGGCAGGGACCGCGGGTCCCTCTATGGTGTGTAGAAAAAGTCCCAGTGCAAGACCATTCTCGAGGATTTTCCTCCATTCCAGATTCTTAGTCCTAGTGTTCAGCTATTCTCCTGTGGTTACTGATCCCAGCACCACCTCTTCAGCCCACCTGGCTTCAGCTGCCCCTTTCATTAGCCATCCTAGCTAATCTTCCCACAGTCATCCCAGACTGTCATACTCACCAGCCACTCCGCTGTCTTGTTCCTGGAGATCTCCTGGACATGCTCACTGGCTCCTGCTGTCCTCACACCTGCTCCCATGCATCCAGGAAGGATTCCTCCATGTGTTATTGAGCACCCGAGTCCCAAACCTGAGATTACCCCCACAGACTAGGGGGCTACCCTCAAGGGTCTCCAGCAGCCTCCTTACCACTCTATCTCCAGCTCGCACCCAAACTCTCCTCCCCTGCTGTGCTGACTCTGAGTATTTATGAGGTGGCAAACTCCTCTGTTGGGGATTGGTCAGAACCCTCATGAATACTTCAAGCAGATTCTCCTAGCCTCCCTCCCATACTTCTGGAAGTTTCTTGCAAGTTCCATAAGTAGGGGGAGGTATCAGAGATCCTGCCTGATGTGTCATACCAGCCCTCCCTGAGTCAAACACTCTCACCCAGTTTCAAACACAGGCTTGGCTGCCAGCCAAGTCAAACATTTAACCTAAACTAAGAAAACAAACTATCATTACCTAATCTAGCACACTAGAGGGTGCTACACTACTCTATGGTCCTTCGTTCCTAAACCTACATATTATCATTTTGAGGTGCTGGCTTTGGATAACCAGGACTGTGGAGGCAGTGGAGTCAGTGGTATCCGGAGTGGTGGCCCCCTCAATTGGATGATTTCTGTGCTGTTGATCTCTTATCATATGGAGTTTATTGCTGTTTGGTAAGGGAACTGGTACACTTGTCTGTGAGGTGGTTTGGGATTCTTTCACATGGACGTTCATCATTTTTAATATTTCACATTTGGACTTTTATATATCTATCTTTGAAGTTTACTTCTTTGTTATGTATAGATGAATTATATGTTATGGGACTGCTATTTCACCATTCATTTGATGCACCTTTTTCATTATGGTTTAATATGAGTTAACTTTATTTTTTTAGATATTGGTTTTGTACTAAGCATTCTATTTAATTTGCTGCAGCTTCTAATGCACACTGCGTAAAGCTCAGAGTGTGTAGTCAAATCAGTGTAAGCAATTACAGGATAGGAGGCTATACAACTATGCAAGACTGAAGGTAAGCCTGGAGTTCATCATATGTTTATCTGCAAAAATCAGCTCTCACGCTAGTAAACCTCCTATGTGCCACAACAACATTTCTGCTCCCTGATCATCAACATTTTTCACTACATCACACATTTTTCAATATTGAATGTTCATTTTAAGTTGGCTTAAAATTATTAATTAGGCACAATAAATTTAGTTGGATATGCACTATACCAATCCTTGATTGCAGCACATAAAAGTAAAGATTAATAAACACAACATATTTAACATAAAATATTGCTAGTATGCAAAAATAATACTGATGGCTCTTACATTTAATAAAAAAAAAATGATCACAATACACTTCCCTTAAAAAAAAATTGATTATACAACATAGGCTTCATCTCTACTGAAAACAAACTCAAAATGTATGACCTCTCTAAACACTTATTTTTCCGTTCAATCCTTAAAAAATATATGTCTCAGTTATTATTAGATTCATTCAAGCATATCTGAGCAAGTCAAACCTTTTGATAATAGAGTATTAAATCAATCAATCAGAAATTCCTCTCCCTACACCTCAGTCTGATTTTAGGAGCACTATTAAATCTTTCTGTTACCTAGCTTTTTAATATTAACTTAGATATATAAACTATATAAATAAAAATGAACAAAAATATAGATATAAAACTATATTTATTAAATTAAAAATAGAGAACAGGCAAGAAATAATCTTCCTAAAAGTCTAGTTGATTGTAAAAAATTAACCACACTTTTTAGTAGTAGTTTTCTGAAAATACTAAATGAAGATGCTGTAAACAGAAGAATTAATCCCTCCTAGGTACTTATGGACATTAGATGACTGTTGCCAACCAGCCCTATGTTAATAAATAGCGAAAAAAACCCAGCTTACTGATCACAGGGACAAAATAGCTGATGGCCGTTTTTGGCCACTTTTGGGTAAATGTAGTTAAGCCACTTTGACGTGTGATTGCGTCTGCGCTGATGCTGCACGTGCATTCACTTCTATGGGCTGCCTGGACGCAGCTCTGAGATGAATGTACATGCATTGCTTAGTGGCTAATTGCCAAGCTGAATGAGCCCTTCAAAGCACAATGCTGTTTGATCCTTATGAGTGTGAGCAGGGGTAGTAGGGTGATGGTCTGGTCACAGCTCTTTAAAATAACTCTAGCATTAAGGGGATTTTGAATAGACTATGTGTCAACCCCACATTAACAAGCCTGGTCCTGGTGACCATAAAAACCTTATGCAAATAAAGTCAGGGCAAAGACACCCAAAAAAAAAAAAGCAGTCACCATCCATAGGACCATGTGGCAAACACCCAGCCATGTGAATATAATAAAACCAGTAATACTTAAAAAGGTAGACTTTATTCTATTGCAAATTTTAAAGTAAGTACAAAACAATCCCACACCTTTCCAGTGAGGACAAAGTTGTTTCCCTCCCCATTGAGTACCAAGCAAGATTCACAAAGGAGGCCTACCCCAGGGGGGGTTCTTCTGGGCAATGCTAGGCACTTAGGTTAGGGTCATCAGTTTACACATGTGGTACCTTTACTGGAACAGACTACTGTACTGAAGTTAAATAAACATCTCTTGATGTAGTATACATCGCCTTGGTTACTAGTTACTACAATTAGGTTACTGGTTACTACAATTAGGAGGGACATGCAGAGTCCTTGCCCTCCCCACCTGTCCAGTGTATAAACTGCTACCTCGCTCCAAATAATGGTATGGAGCCCAGCCATGCACCTAGTGCTGACTCCATGCATGCATTTCACTTAACTTTCTTTTGCGTAAATGTGCACAGGTTGAGGGCCCATACAATAGATTTAACAACAAAGGCATATTTATAAAACAGTAAATTTAACAGTCGACCAATATTCACTGATTATAAAGAAAAAAAGTGCAGCGCTACGAAATATATATATGTGTGATCATAAATACACATTCATGAAGGAACTATAAAGTTCATGAGAAAAAAAAGGGAGAATAAAAAAAGTGCACATAATCACAACTAAAAAAGTGTCTATATAAAATCCAACATCCAGGAAGTGCTGGAATTAAAGTGCTTAAAAGTTGAATGAAGACAGGAATATCCAGATACCAATGATCACCAGCGTGACAATCCCACCACCACGGATAAAGATATTGCGATTACCAGAAGCTTTTGGCCCAAGTAGCATACAACAAATGGGTCCCATATGCAGGGATAGTTAACAACAACTTGGAAGACCCAATCACTCAGTAATCTTCAGTATTGATATCCGCAATGTATCACCACAGTTCTGATAGGAATGGACCTTGCCTTACGTGGACCGTGTCTCCAGGTTTAAACCTGACTTACCTGTGTGGACTGACATGGAGAATGCTGGTGGCCATTTGTTTAGAATGGAGACTGAGAAGCTATTCAGACTTTTATTTTTTAACCAATTTTCACTGTATATTAAAACACATTCAAACAGATTCATTTTTAGTTAAGGTTTGATGAATGACACATTAATTGCTTTATAAATATGTTGCTTCTAACTTCCGCCTGCCTAAAGTATGAATCTGCACAATTCTCAATCGTGTTGATAGCAGTCAAAGCAAAAATCACCATAGGAAATTCACCTTTTAAATTTTCTTCATTAAATTACATTAAAAAAATTCAAATGGCATAATGTTTTGTGCGATTCAATAAAGTACTATATTTTACAATGTATGGCATAACTAATAAGGGCACTAATGATTTTTTTTTGTTTAGTATTATTTTTTGCATAAAGAGCATTTATGCTTAAAAAAAAAATCAAGCACAAAATGATTGCCTATGGTACAGCATTCAACATCCTTGCACACTTCTCTGCTGGGAGTAAATTATTCATAAATCTAGAATCTTTATTTTCTCTGGTTAAAAATCTGTATTAGAAATAAGGGACAGTGGATATAGTGTACATTTCATATCACAGCTTCCCTTCCTATTATCCAAGCTGTCCCAGTAACATTTGCCTCTGTAAATGTAGAGGCAGAAGGTTCCACACTCTTAAAAATCATTTGACTGCCACAGCTGCAGTGGAATACATTAGCTATGCTCCTATGGATGCTGTCAGCCAGCTCACACTGCAAGCTGCACTCAATGCCAAATTATTCTCTACACGGATTTAGAAATGTATCATGCCCTTAAATGACTTGGCTGGATTAAATATCAGGCAATCAATGGGGCAGACTAAGGAAGCATAAGATCCATTTTATAACTAGTTACTTTAAATTAGGACATTCTGGTTTTGTGTGTCCCCTTGAAGTTAAATGTTGTTTTTTTATTTTAAAAGCTTTATAAGAAGTGTGCATTGCAAATGATAGAATTTCAGTGTTTTAGGAGGTTTGTTATCATCTTTGGGCTTATTTAATAGGGCAGTAACCCCTAGAACTGAAGAACGGGACAATTCTAATGAACCCCGTCAGGGCTCATGAATTGTCTACTTCTTCTTGGAATAAACAAAGCTGCATACACATTTTCACATGAATTAAAAAACTGAATGCCCAGCTATAATAGAAACCAATCAGCTTTCACTTTCATTGGAGCAAATAATTAGAACAAGGTGACTATTTCTGATTGTTTGCTACACTTTTGTATGCTGCAATATTTGAACAACTGGACTATATGTCAAGTTATCTAAAGCTCACAAATAAAAACATATTCATAAGAAGTTAATATTTTTCCTTTTAGGATACACATGTTTGTGTTTATGTTGATGCCCTTAATAATATCAACATTTGGTAGTGTAAAAAAACAAAAAAAAAACCTGTGACTTAGAGTCAGTTCACACTAAGGCGACACGACTCCTTACTACTTCGGGGGCGACTTGTGCATTACCATGCAACACGACTTCGGAGCGACTTGCAGGGACTTCACATAATGGAAGTTTATGCAAGTCGCTCCGAGGTCGCCCCGAAGTAGTACAGGACCCTTTTTCTAAGTCGGAGCGACTTGTATTGCTCCTATTAGAAAGGGTCCTGTAGCGGTCAATGGACCACGAGGGAGCCCGACTTGTCAGGCTGACAAGTCGCCTGACAAGTCACGGCAGTGTGGACCGGCTCTTAGTGTGATATTGCTAGATCCAAAAGAGACACAAGGTTCACACTAATGCAGAGTGTGGGGCTTTGTAATATCTGTGTGGAGAAGATTGGGTTTTAAGTTTTTTTCTGAGTTTTGTAATCTTGGATCAGGATCTGGAGTTGAAAGGCTTCAATGAGTCTTGGGTGGGACAAAGCCTTCCATCCTATATCCAAGACTTGTTGAAGACTTGCAGGCCTTGTGAGTGTGCAGATGTCATAAGTGAGGCCTGGCCATAGCTCAGGGCTCCCTTCAGGAGACAGTTGTGGGCTCCATTCAGGAGACAGGTGTATTTCCATCAGGAGAGGTGCTTCACTCTTACTCACAGGACTGAGAGAGTCCAGACAGCTAAGCGAGTCTGGTAAACTGGGATAGCCAGGGCAACTGGGCGAGTTCAAGGGACTGAGGGAATATAGAGGTTTCAGAGCAGTGGGAGAGCCTGAGGTGTCAGATGAGTCCCTGTCAAAGGGCCAGGGAGGGATCCTGTGCAGTGGGGTGCTGCAGCTAAAAGGCTAAAAGAGCCCAAAGAGCCATTAGAGCTGGGTAAAAACAGTCTTAGGGGACAGTGAAAAGAGCAATGGTGCAGCTCAAGGGGGAGCCAGGTGGTTCAGCATTTTAATAGCCTGCATGGGCAACTGTTTTGTTTCAAACTTTGCTTTAGGTTTGATAAGTAAAGAAGGACAGGCAGGCCTTAAGGCAGGGATCCTCAAACTATGGCCCTCTAGCTGTTGCTGAACTACACATCCCATGAGGCATTGTAAAAGTCTGACATTCACAGACATGACTAGGCATTATGGGAATTGTAGTTCCCAAACAACTGGAGGGCCAAAGTTTGAAGACCCCTGCCTTAAGGCCACAGTTTGTACAGGTATGAACTCACCACAGATGCTTCTACCATATACACTAAATGTAGAACAATTTACTATTACTATTGATAGTTATGCTATAAGACTGTTGTATATTTCCTAATTTCCACTGTAATGTATAATGTTTATTGAACATTTCCAATAAAAACATACAGAAAAAAATGCTAATAGGATTTGAAAAGTAATTTTAAATATTTTTTTTTAATCTACTGCTTTTAATAAAATATTACCAGGTGATCCTGCCGTAAAGGTGCTTGTCAAGGAATTTACTGTTATAAAGTGACAATGCTTTGCCCCTGCCTCCTAATTACTCTCCTGAATTGTCACCCTGGCACATGAGTTACTGAGGAAGACTTTTAGTGGTTGTGTCAGTCACCGCTAGAGTGCATGGATATAGAAATGAAGTGGCTGCAAAGGGATTGCGGGAGATCAGCAACACTGAGATCAACAAAGGAGGAAAAAAGGGTAAAAACAGTATGTAAAAAAAACAGCAAATGTTGATGATAAAAGCTTTGGCTTTCAGTTAGGGTTTATATTTACTTTACATTTGCTACATTATATAGGCAGATTTGTTTAATTTGATCCTTACATTTAGGTGCTCTGTTCTTGTGAAGAGAGAACTTACAAAAAATTGGCCATATAAAGCTTAAGATTAAAGGAATGGAGGGGGGACAGAAAAAATTATTCTGGGGGTACCAGCTGTCAGAATACTACAGCTGGCAGTGGGACATGCATCCATCAATGCTGTATAGTGGAGATAAGGGAACCTATAGATTTCTCTCCTTCAGCCCTGGAAATCTTTACATGTATGGCAAGCCAAAATGTGCCTGACTGTACTAAATGATTCAGAAATCCCATTTGGACAGTTGAGACAATAGAATTCGCCTAAAAGGAGCTTCTCACTAGGGATAAGCTCTGTGCCATTCATCTGAACACCAGCTATTTAGGGTATTCAGCATTGATGAACATGGTGGCTTTCATTTGAAAATGGTTGCTAAGGAATTGGTGGGTGCTTGCATCTGCTGCATCCTTACCAACTATTGACGTCTCCCTGCCCATTCACTTGCATGGCTGTGAATCTCCAGACATGTAAGCAAAGGGGTTAAATCCTAGCCTAAATGTATCCACATGACCATATATTGTAAATAATGTTACCACTATCCCTGCCCTTCCCCTTATATAGATGATGGCAGCTCAGGGAGCTGTCATTTGACTATTGGTACCTTTGGGATCAGTCATGTGTGCCGAGCTGTTAAGGTTATTTCATCAGTGTGAGGAGCGGGCATTGTGATTGATGATGGGTTTATATTGAGGGGATTTTTGGGGAATTTCATTTTTTTTTTTAAATAAAAGTTTGGGTGTCTTTATTTCTTGGTAACACCCTAGATGACCTCTCATTCATTTAAGTAGAGAAAGACAGTATCTGAGGCCCCCCCCCTGAGGACTTCTAGATTCCAATATGCCCCCCACCCACTGTCCCCCTCACAACCACTGGCAAAGGGTGAGAGGAGGAAGCCCTTGTCCTCATCAACATTGTGACAGGGTACTTTGCCAGGAAAGGAGCCTCACATATTTTTTTGTGTTTTGGGGGGACTCTATGCAATTTTTTTAATTCTTGCTGTAGGATGTGCCACAGCAAAAATGGCATTTTCTAGAAAACATACTACCATGCAGACCTCTCTAAAGATTCTCTAAAATGCACAGCAGAATCTTGAAGAAGTCTGTGTGTATATTTTATTTTTATTCTTTTAATGAAACCAGCAATAAAATATAATTTACCATCAATTTTAAACACTTTTTTCCTGTGTAAATGTCAGTGCTTCTGCAGCACTTTCTGTACATCACAGAGATGTGGCCCTTCACAGGCAGGATAAGGGCACCACCCACGTATTTAAAGGAATTGGGCTATTCTAATGTTTCAAGCATTTAAAATAATCACTATTCCTGGCTGAACGTATTAATTTTTTTAAATTGTTTTGCATTCTTACATATTTCCCAGGGCAGTGCCCATCCCCATACTATTTTATGACACCTCCTTACCTATTAGCCTAGGAAATGGGCATTTTTAGTTTGGCAGATTTGGCTCCTATTGTTTTCAATGGGATTTGAGTTTGGCATTCTAACTTCTTTGAAGTTCGCCAAACCCCATTCAACCAAAACCCAGGGCAGTTTGGCTCATCCCTAATTCTTACTCCTTTAATAAGCTCAGAGCAATGCTGAATGCATTGTCTAACATATACATGGGTATCTCTACTGTATATGACATGTAATTAAAATAAAATATGACACTTTTGAAAAATGTGTTATCTATGTAAACTATCTTTAGTTATTAGATACAGTAACAATTTCTCCAAAAATACTCATTTAAAATGTTTGCATACCTCTTGTTATTTAAAGAGGAATCACATATTTTAAAGATCTTTAAATGGGGTGATGTATGTATAATTATGTATATTATGCTAACCCCCATATTCCCAATCCATCTATTTAGTTCAGATGTAACATTTAAGAGTTGGCAAACTTATTAGCGCACCTCTCCACAGGCACCCAAAATTAGTAGACAGCCTGTTAAATGTGTATAGTAATTTTGCTGTAAATAGCTGCCTGAAGAGAGGTGTTCAGGGACCATATGTGTGTAAGCCCCCCAAAACTGTAGACTTGGAGAGCTGCAACTCAGAAAAACATAGGCAATTAATATAATTTTAATTATAATATATATATGTATATATATATATATTGAACATACAGTATTTACCCTTAAAATGTAACTAAAGTATAAGCAAAACCTTATTTTTTTGTCCATTTTGCATAGAGTAATTAAGGGTTACAAACCTGTGGTAGTTTTTTGTTATCTGTGTCCAATTGGGGAATTTCTTTTCAATTTCTGTCTCATAGCCTCATCAGAAAGTAGGAAGAAATCCCTCCAAAGCGAGGGAATCCCTGGTTGTCGCCAGGGTAACCAGAACTAGTGGCTGGCAACCCCAAATTTGGAATTTTCTTTCATAACTTTAAACAGGATAAATAGAGAGAGTGAATCTCTCCCTAACTGGTGCACAGCCAGCAATGAAAACATAACAGGTGTTCTAATCCCTCTCCACTTTATCTAAGACAAAAAAAATGTCCTAATTTATACTTAAACTCACTCCCATCTAGAGATCTTTAAAAATTGGAGTTCTTTAAAGTATAACTCAATTTAAAGTAGATCCAAAGCCAATTACTAAAATCTCAAATAGACTTTTTTCAAACTCCACTTTTGTTGAGGAAAAAAATAAATCCCCCCCTGTGACCAATGTCTGTAGCAGGAATTTTACCAAACCTTGTTGCATATTCCTACCTGTTTTTTCTGTTTGGGGACATAGCTGTTTGTTTGACCAAGTCCATTGCAGACTAAATCTAAAAAGTAGGGTCTGGTTATTTATAATCAGCTAATGCACTCTCAGTGTTTTAATGGAAAAAAGTTGCACTGTCAGCAACCCTTTAGAAGTATTGAATGAATTAATGAATATTCTGCTGGAGAACCAGTGTGAACTTTCCCTTAAAGCATAACCTGTCTTCTCCACGGGCCTCTGTCACCACAGCTCCCGGGACAGAAATCTAAGGCAGCCCTCAGCTTGCCGTATCGCATGTTTTCTACTCTAGCCATTATGTGCGTATTTTAGGGATGGTTAGGTTTACCTCCCACTCATATTCCTTCCCTCATGTTTGGATTACATAGTAGACCACACTGGTTATTTATACCTTTTTTCAGACTATTCGTGCTCCTGAGGAAGTAGAGCGAATTCACGCAACCTGTCAAGCATATCTGGATGTGTATATATATATATATATATATATATATATATATATATATATATATATATATATATATATTGTAAGGGGTTAGCTCGGTAGCGGGTGTGGGTGAGCCCTTGGGTGGGTTCACTACACAGAGAGACCGCCGAGGAGTGGTTGAAAACAACAGTCTATGGTTTATTCTTCCAATTTGCTGGAAACAAGTGCAAGCATCCAAACAGCATAAATCAAACAAACATAAAATAAACCCTGGCCACTTGGGGCGTCTACCTTCACAACACAGGAACCTACCTATGGAGTCTGTCACAACCTACTGCTAGGCAGACACTGCTGGTCATACAGCAGAAAACCAATAGTCCATTTGTTTTCCTTTCACACAGAAAAAGTCAACACCATCTCACCTTCAGAAGTCTCTCTCAGCTCACTGCTCTCCTTAATGCAAAAAGCCTCAGGAGGCAGCAATCAGTAGTCATCCTCTGGATAACTTATAGAGGCCTTAATTGCCTCATTCTGAATAGCTGAAGCTTTCCAACGTCCTTAAACCTTTCTGGCTACCTCCACAGCTGACACCTGATAGTAATTGGTGAGTTGTCTAAACAAGGCAGAAATGTATCTCCCGTCTGTGACAACACCCACAGATTTACCTGACTTCCTGTCACAATATATAGAAAGTATCTCAAAAAAGTGAGTACACCCCTCACATTTTTTAAATAATTTATTATATCTTTTCATGTGACAACACTGAAGAAATGACACTTTGCTACAATGTAAAGTAGTGAGTGTACAGCTTGTATAACAGTGTAAATTTGCTGTCCCCTCAAAATAACTCAACAAACAGCCATTAATGTATAAACCGCTGGCAACAAAAGTGAGTACACCCCTAAGTCAAAATGTCCAAAATGGGCCCAAAGTGTCAATATTTAGCCACCATTATTTTCCGGCACTGCCTTAACCCTCTTGCATATGGAGTTCACCAGAGCTTCACAGGTTGCCACTTGAGTTCTCTTCCACTCCGCCATGATGACATCATGAAGCTGGTGAATGTTAGCTCCTCCACATTCCATTTGAGGATGCCCCACAGATGCTCATTAGGGTTTAGGTCTGGAGACATGCTTGGCCAGTCCATCACCTTTACCCTCAGCTTTTTTAGCAAGGCAGTTGTCATCTTGGAGGTGTATTTGGGATCGTTATCGTGTTGGAATACTGCCCTGCGGCCCAGTCTCCGAAGGGAGGGGATCATGCTCTGCTTCAGTATGTCACAGTACATGTCGGCATTCATGGTTCCCTCAATGAACTGTAGCTCCCCAGTGCCGGCAGCACTCATGCAGCCCCAGACTATGAGACTCCCACCACCATGCTTGACTGTAGGCAAGACACACTTGTCTTTGTACTTCTTACCTGGTTGCCGTAACACATGTTTGAAACCATCTGAACCAAATAAGTTTATCTTGGTCTCATCAGACCACAGGACATGGTTCCAGTAATCCAGTAAATAGTCTGCTTGTCTTCAGCAAACTGTTTGCAAGATTTCTTGTGTATCATCTTTAGAAGAGGCTTCCTTCTGGGACAACAGCAATGCAGTGTGCAGTGTATGGTCTAAGCACTGACAGGCTGACCCCCCTACCCCTTCAACCTCTGCAGCAATGCTGGCAGCACTCATATGTCTATTTCCCAAAGACAACCTCTGTATATGACGCTGAGCACGTGCACTCAACTTCTTTGGTTGACCACGGCAAGACCTGTTCTGAGTGGAACCTGTCCTGTTAAACTGCTGTATGGTCTTGGCCACCGTGCTGCAGCTCGGTTTCAGGGTCTTGGCAATCTTCTTATAGCCTATGCCATCTTTATGTAGAGCAACAATTCTTTTTTCAGATCCTTAGAGAGTTCTTTGCCATGAGGTGCCATGTTGAACTTCCAGTGACCAGTATGAGAGAGTGAGACCGATAACACCAAATTTAACACACCCGCTCCCCATTCACACCTGAGACCTTGTAACACTAAGACATCGGGGAGGAAAAATGGCTAATTGGGCCCAATTTGGACATTTTCACTTAGGTGTGTACTCAGTGGTGTATTTAGGTTTTGTGCTGCCCTAGGCCTGACTAAACTTGTGCACCCCCTAATTTAAATATGACCCACCCCTTCATGTAAAGACCACACCCCTTCCTGTTTGTGACCTGTTCTGTCATCTGTAAACCACAGACCACAACCACAGTGTATCAGTGCCTATCAGCGTAGCCTCTTCAGTGCCCATCAGTGCAGCCTTATCAGTGCCGCCTCATTACTGCCCATTAGTGCTGCCTCATCAGTGCAGCATATCAGTTTAGCCTCATCAGTGGCCATCAGTACAGCCCCATCAGTGGCCACCAGTGCAGCCTATCTGTGCCCATTAGTGCAGCCTAAGATATTTGGACTTTTGTTTGCTGCCACTGATTGTAATTATAGGAATATTTCACTTATTTGTATAATGACTAGGACGTCCATAGTCATTAAACAAATAAGTGAAATAATCAGTGGCAGCAAACACAAGTCTAAATATCTTATAAGATAGAAGTAATCTTACTAATCCAGTGACATATTGCGATAGCGCATATGAGGTGAGCAGGTCCAAAAATATTATTGCCATCATATACAATTAAAAGTCTTAATTGTATATGATGCAATTCAATATGCTCGCTCAAGGACAAGGATGTTTAAAGAAATGAAATTATATTATTGACATGATGCCTGCCATACCTGGGGACATAGGATGGTAGGCGGAGCATTAGGCTGCAGTGCCACACTTATTAGCATTGGGGGCCGTCGGGCCAGTTGTCTTAAGTGTGGATGGCGGCCTGCGGTCTGTCCTAAAGTCCTCACCCGCTGGTATTATCATACTGGCAGGTAGCAGTGTGAGTGCTTTATGTGGGTGCCAGACTTATTTGCCTCCTGGACCCTGCCCTCTGGCCCAATTTGCCCCATAAGACTGGCACTATACTAAAAGTGTAGCGCAAGCCAGCGGGGACCCTTTTCGTGTGGGAGCAGGGAGGAGGCTGTGTTTTTTTTTTTTGTGCGGGGTGCAGGTTTTATGCTGCCCCCCCTACAAAGTGCCGCCCTAGGCCTGGGCCTTGTTGGCCTAGGCCAAGATACAACACTGCGTGTACTCACTTTTGTTGCCAGCCGTTTAGACATTAATGGCTGTGTGTTGAGTTATTTTGAGGGGACAGCAAATTTACATGATGTTATACAAGCTGTACACTCACTACTTTACATTGTAGCAAAGTGTAATTTCTTAAGTGTTGTCACATGAAAAGATACAATAACAGTGAGGGGTGTATTTTACTTTTGTGAGATACTGTATATATATATATATATATATATATATATATATATATATATACAGTATATATATATATATATATATATATATATATATATATATTTCTTTTTATATGGTTTAACAATTCTTTATAAGACTATACCACATTATTCTGTTATTTAATCTACCTCATGACATGGAGGACTATCGCTTATACCTCCCAATGCTATGCTGTCATTCTATGTATATATATGTATTGCAATACGTTATTTACTATGTATGTACAAACTGTAATTCGTCATGCTACTCATTGTTTTAGATAATAAACATATATACTTTTTACATGCTTACAAACATTCTAGTTATGCCGCACACATTTAAAGTCTTATAATCCCCCCCCCCCTTTTTTTCTTAAAGCATAACTAAACCCATTGATTTAGCTGTTACCCCAAACAGTTATTTTCAAGGCATACCATAAGTGATAACTGTCATAGTTGCTTGTGCTCTTAACAGAACTGTTAAGCCATCAAATGGCTGGTACAATAGCTGACATATGTGCAGCACTATGTAACTACAGTTCAGACATGGGCTAAGATGGCAGATTCCTTGGCTGTAAAGGTTAAGGCCCCTTTAACACATACGAACCCTTCATTTCATCAGTTCAGTCACGTCAAAATGGATGAAGCATTCATCCATTTTTCATCCGTTTTTCATCCGATTTTCATCCTTTCTTTTTAGATCCACTACCGATGCAAAAACGGATGAAAAACTGACCGTTTATCAGTTTACATCTGTTTTCCATCTGATCCGTTTTTTTTTAACGGAAGAAAAATAGGGCTTTCATACTTTTAAAAAACGGATATTGACGGAAGTAGATGTAAACGGATGATCATCCGTTGTCATCTGATTTTCCATAGGAATGCATTATATGTCCATTTTTCATTCGTCAACGGATGGGTGAAAAACGGACAAATGGTCCATATGTGTGAAAGGGGCCTAAGGGTGTTTAGTTTCAAATGAATTGTTTTCCAAAACACTAGAAACACTAGAAACATCAGTATGATATTTTCCAAAACAGTTACATTCAAAGCCCGCTGTAAACGATAACTGTCAAAGTTGCTTGTTCTCTCAATGGAACTGTCAAGCCATCAAATGTCCAGCGTCATAAATGATCATGCATGCAGCACCATGGCAATTACAGATTACAAAGTGGGTAAGATGGCAGCTTCCTTGGCTGTAAAGGAGGGTTTAGTTCCATTTCAAGTTTTAGATCTACAACACTTTTACATAACCATCTAGGTCAGTAATGTACATTTTAAGGATTTTTTTTATCAAACTTTATTGCTTGGCTTTGCTTGTCTCTGTTCTGTTCCATCTGAGACATGGATTTCACTTACTTTCTATTTCCCGACGGTCAGTCAGCTGCTGTAACATGACCAATCCCAGTGTTCTTATAACATAAAAGTGGATGGGAATAGCAATGAGCCAGTCGCATGAGCAATAAATGTTATTGTTTTGGTTGTCATGGTTACAGTATTATCATGACTGGCATGCTGACAAGGTAGCAATATTTATAAAAGTGGATTTTCCGTTAAATTATACATAATATAGATAAAATAGTAATTCAGTACTTATTTTTGAGAGCTGCCATTTTTCCTCTGACTACCAATCTTCATCTGTGTGACAGAGCTTAAAAAGGCACTGCTCTTTGTCATCTAATAGTGACTGGCAGTGATTTAGCTGTCAGTCTTTTTCCTGGCTAATGCAAGTCAGCGATAAGAAATTACATAATAAATAGTTAATGCATGAGCCATAACTGAGCTAGTGAAACAGGCTTTATTTTATCTTCTCCATACGTTTTCAGAAAGAATGTGATGTAGATCTGTTAGTCTTTTATCTGCATATCCAACTGCTATTAATACTGCATTCATGAGTGAACCCATAAGGTTTCATCATTGTGACACAAAAATTGAATTTAAATTTTATGTAGATATCAAAGATGCAAATTAAAGCAGAACTTTAGCCAAAAATAACAAGATAAAAGGGATAGCCTATTAGCAGATGCAATTAAAAAAATGGTTTTTCTAAAAAAATTTACATTTAATCAAAAGCTGTCCCCTGCAGTATTACTATTTTTGCCCCAAAATGTCCCCAGTCTGACGTGCAGAACCCACTTACACTGAGCCCAGGCTGTCGATGATCTGCCCCTGCCTGTTACTAGACAGTGAAAGGAAAAGCAATAAAGTGATGAGTTCACTCTGCTATTTCCTCCCATCAGCATAATTATTTTCAGCATGCAGGGTAAAACTGAAAAATAGTCTGGTGTGAGAGGCACTCATTATTATGATCAGTTTTTGCACATAAGGGAATATTTCCCCTTATGGAAAACTCATTTTTAATACTCCTACCAGATTTTTTTTTATCCTGCATCCATCTGCAGGTTCATGATTTTAAAACTTTTGCCCTCATTTGTTTTAGCTATGTATGAATAAACTTTATATTTTAGGGCTTAGTAGGTTCTGTGTTTAAAAAGATTGATGCACAGCTCTTGCATTGATTTATCAGTTGTGATTCCCACACATAGTTACATAGTTAGTCAGGTTGAAAAAAGACACAAGTCCATCTAGCTCAACCAATAAAAAACAAAAAAGAAAACACAACCATTCCACAGTTGATCCAGAGGAAGGTGAAAAAGGAAAAAAAGTCCTTCCTGATCCCCCAAGAGGCAATCGGATATTCCTTGGATAAACTTTACATATAAATATTAGTACCCAGGTATATTATGTACACCTAGGAAAGAATCCAGGCCTTTTTTAAAGCAATCTAGTGAGCTAGCCAGAGCCACCTCTGGAGGGAGTCTATTCCACATTTTCACAGCTCTTACGGTGGAAAAACTTTTCTGTATTTGGAGACTAAATCTCTTTTCCTCTAGACATAAAGAGTGCCCCCTTGTCCTCTGTGATGACCTTAAAGTGAAAAACTCAACACCAAGTTCACTATATGGACCCCTTATGTATTTTCACATGTTGTTCATATCTCCCCTTAATCTCCTCTTCTCAGGAGAGAATAAATTAAATTCCTCTAATCTTTCCTCATAGCTGAGCTCCTCCATGTCTCTTATCAGTTCGGTTGCTCTTCTCTGCACTTTCTCCAATTCCCTGATATCCTTTTTGAGAACTGGTGCCCAAAACTGAACTGCATATTCCAGATGCAGTCTTACTAATGATTTGTACAGGGGCAAAATGATATCTCTCTCTGGAGTTCATGCCTCTCTTAATACAAAAATGGACTTTGGTTGCTTTGGAAACCGCAGGAAATTGCATGCTATTTTTAACCACTTCAGCCCCGGAAGGTTTTACCTCCTTAATGACCAGGCCATTTTTTGCGATTTGGCACTGCGTTGCTTTAACTGACAATTGTGTGGTCGTGCGACGCTGTACCCAAATACAATTAGTGTCCTTTTTTCCCACAAATAGAACTTTCTTTTGGTGGTATTTGATCAAATCTGCTGTTTTTCGTTTTTTTTTTTATAACCAAATTTTTATTGAATTTTTGCAAGAAGGTTAGATACAATGCTGTTTTTCGTTTTTGCGCTATAAACAAAAAAATAGTGTAAATTTTTAAAAAACACCAATATTTTCTACTTTCTGCTATAAAACATTTTCAATAAAAAACATTTTTTATTAGTCTTAGCCAATTTGTATTCTGCTACCTTTTTTGGTAAAAAAAATCACAAAAAGCCTAAATTATCAGCTATTTTTATCAGGACTGTGACATTGCAGCAGGCAAATCTGACACTAAGTGACACTTTTTGGGGACCAGTGACATTAATACAGTGATCAGTGCTAAATAATATGCACTGTTCCTGTATAAATTACACCGGCAGGGAAGGAGTTAACACTGGGGGGGGTCAAGGGGTTAAATGTGTTCCCTAGATGTGCTTACTAACTGTTTTGGGGATGGATTGAACAGACGAAGAGAGAGATCAGTGATTCAGCTTAGCTGAATCACACTATATTTCCCTGCTTCTCTGACAGGAGAGCCGTCTTACACTGTTTACATACCAGATGGCTCTACTGTCAGTTTTGCCAAAAATCACGGGAGGCCGGCATGGATCGAGCCCGCTCCTCCTGCAGTCTGCCTCCTGCTGTGTCTAATCACAGTAGGAGCATGACTACGGCGGCCAAAACTGCGTGCACATAATCACGTTAGTCTTAGTGATTATGCGCAGCTGAGCCGCCCTGCCGCAGTAAATCTGTGTGGGGCGGTCGGCAAGTGGTTAAATTTATGATCTACCAAAACACCCAGATCTTTCTCTACTTTTGATTCCCTCAGTTGTACTCCCCCTAGTATGTATGATGTATACAGTAGCCTGTAATTAATTTGGTTCTGGATAGTCAGGAAAATGTATTGCTTTATAGTTTGGCTTTAGAAACATCAAAAAGGTAAAAAAAAAATGTATTTATTTTTTATAGGTTTGCTGTATGAACGTGAACACGAAACAAACATATAGTGGAGTTTTCTCAAATTTGACTACAAATTATTATGGTGTATAAGGTAATTATGGTGTATAAGGCAAAAAAAAACAGTCAGCTACATATGGGTTGTTGTATAAGCAAAATGTAGATTGCTTTTTGAGTCCAATTCATAATATAGCACACTTTTCATATTCCAAATCTTTCCAAGCCAAGAGAAATGCTGCTGCAGACAGGTAGTTTTCTTACAGAAGTGATAAGTCTAAAAATAAACTAGCACAAAACACCTACTCACAGTAGAGTATTTGACAATAATAAAATACTGTTGAAGATGCACATGCAGGCAGAGTAGCTGCATAGATTAACACAATCCTGTTTCTTTGTTATGTCTCGATATGGATGTCACTTTTTTTTCTTTAAAATGATATTTTACTGTGCCAAGCTTACTAATGAGATACTAATAAGATGCAGATGGTGATTTTAAGAACTGTATAATAAAGCAAAACTCAGAGGAATTTAAAAAAAATGGATCCTGGTATGGGGCTCCCTCCAGTTCTGCATTGGTTAACCTAAAGTTTTGAAGTTAAAAGGAAAACCCAAGTTGCCGTAGGAGTGTGGAATAAATTAAGAAAAAGAGTTTTTATTGGGGCCTTAGACGAAAATGCGCAATTAACCCTTATAGTGCAAGGGGAACTCCAGTGTAAGGGTAGTTTTTTTATTTTCATAGAGTTTAATTTTATATGGAGTTTTTCAAGGTTTAAATGCTTGGTAACTAAGAGATGTAAATTAGTACAGAATAAATAAATACATAATCGATGTTATTGAAAATACCCTAATGGCAACAATTAATATTGATGGGAGGACTTTTTAACATTGCAGCAAACCTGGAGGTGATACAGTTACAATACAATTCAATACATGAGGAATTAGAGAGCCCTGCTTCTAAGAGCTTCCAATCAAAAAGGAATGGGGAAGGGATACAAAAAGTCATATATATGGGGGAATGAGGTGATGGAGAAAGTAAAAGTACAGTTCATTAGTTAGAGACAGGATAGATCACTCATGGTGAGATGGATTTTTTTGGATGGAAAAGTGGACAGAGTAGGAGAGTCAGATAGAATGGGGTATGAGGTTTCAGAGAAAGGGAGAGGCTCTGGAAAATTCCTGAAGGCTAGCGTGGGAGGAGCTAAAAAGGGAAAATAGAAAGTAGGAGATCATAGGAGAGGTGAGGAGAATGGTTTGGTTGGTATTTTGAGATGAGGTTGATAATGTAGCTGGGGCAGATTTCTGAATGCCTTTGTAGGCTGTTGTTAGTATTTTGAATTTTATTTGTTGGGGAGTGAATGCCAACAAAGGCAGAAAGGGACAGCAGACACCGAACATTTTGTAAGGTGGATGAGTCTTGCAGCAGCATTCATAATGGACTGAAGAGGGGATAAGGCTGGGGGGGAGTTGCAATAGTGAAGGCGGAAGAAGGCGGAGGTGAAGATAAATATGTCTGCTGCCACTTCTTCATTGGTCAATTACAGGATAGAAAAAGTGAGGTGATCACAATCTACTGTTTAATGCCAATAGGTAAAAAAATCAGACCACCAATTAGGTGATGCTGTCTGACAAGAATGCCCAGACAAAGAAAAAGCAAAAAAGTTCTAGTAAAGGTATTTCATCTTGTTGTTTAGTTATTTGACTGTCATTCTGCCTTAAGAAGAATATGTACCCAACATTACCAGTCCTTAGATTTAGTGGAAACACTTGTCTTCTTTTTAACCTTATTATTACCTGTTGATTCTGCCAGTTGCATACTTTCCACCTTAGTGTGACAACAATCACCATACTGTATCTATAGAAAAGCAACATTGTCTAGAACATAACTACAGAACACCTCCACCTCTCCCCATTTCATACCATGGGGGGGAGGGGTGTTTTGTAGTACACAGAGATAGCTGGAATATAAGGGAAAAAGGGCAGGGGGTTTCAAGGCCCTCCTAAGCTGTTTTTTCCTCATGGGAGAACAGCAGCCAGGGCAGTTTCAAGGTTCCCCATAAGGTCAGTGGAATAGGATAAAGGGGAGCCATGTAACTGGCAGGTGCTTCTAGAAGCCCTAAGAGCCTCTATAAAAAAGGGGTTTGAATGAGGGGTATCTGCCAGTCGCCTCAGAGGGTCAGCTGTGGTGAAGCTCTGCAAGAGGGCTATAATACTAGGGCTCTCTGCCGAGACTTCTAAAGGCAACATGAAGATGCTACTTCACCAGCTCCTGGAACGAGCAAAAGCCAAAGGAGGAGAGGAATGGATCCACAAGTGTCTGTCTCTACCTGCAGGGCCAACGGCGGCGGCAGAAGAAGAGGAGGACAGAGGCGGGAGTTGGATGGCGAGTATAGCGCTCCTGGAGCTGGAAGAAGGGGACGTCATGGGTCAAGAGGCAGAAGGAGGAGCCAAAGATGTCAGCAGCCCAGGGAAGAAGTCTCACAGGTTGAGGAGGCTATACAGCCTGCAGGCAGCTGGGAGAAGAGGCGCGGTGGTGCGGGTGGAGCCGGCAATGGATGATGATGTTGGAGGCATATCAAGAAGGCGGGAACCAGTGAGAATGGAGGCTGAGAGCAGAGATAGGTCTCCACAGCAACCAAGAGCTACAATAAGCGGGCTGTCAGAAGCAGTCAGTCAGATATAACTCACAATGGCTGCAGGAGTGCTGAGGATCGGACAAGTGCAGAAAAAGCATTGTCAGCAGATGGCAGCAATAATTTTCCAGACAATACTCAGGCAGAAGTGGCTTATAGTGAGCATATTGAGATGGGTGAGTGTATTTCTACTGAAAATGTATTGAACACGTAAATGTTTCTTTAGCTAGAATAGAATAAATAACTGGATTATTTCAAGAAGAGAGCTGGAGTGTTAAATTAGGACAGGAAAAGGATATTTCGGCTGTTTGGGAGGTACCGGAGCTTTCATTATCGCAAAATGCCACTTATCCTTCACATACTAATCAGCAAGTATCATTTAAAGAAAGGGGAACTCCAAATGTGCAAGGCATATCCAATGTTTCAGTTAAAGAAAGTATGCCGTGTTTACCCTTGCCTCTGCTTAAAAACTTTCAAATTTCCCTTTTAGGAATTTTACCCAAAAAAGAGCCAAATGCTTTTAGGCTAATACATCATTTACATTTCCTTATGGTAAATCTTTGAATGATCAAATTGTTATAGAAACCTATTCATTTGAATATGCATCTTTTGAAGACGCCATCAGTTATTTGAGAAAACTGGGTCCTTACACAATGTTAGCTAAAGATGATATACATTCGGAGTTTCGGCTTTTGCCTATGCATCCAGCTAGTTTTAACTCATTAGGTTTTAAGTTTAATGGTTTATTCTAATATTGATAAATGTCTGCCTATGGGCTGTTCTTTATCGTGGTATTTGGCACCAACTTTAGCAATGTTCATCATACCTTTCTTGAACCAAACCCAAGCTGTATACATTGTACAGATGTGCCGGTGCACGGGCAGGGTAAGGTAATTCCTGAGCCATGTTATTTAAAGGAGTTTTGCACTTTTAATGTTTCATTTTAGGCATTATTAAAGTTTCTACTCCCCACCAAACCCACATTTTTTTACTTTTTTTTTTGCTTTGCTGTTTCTTAGAATAGTGCCCAGCCCTCCATGCCATTTATTTGAAAATCCTTTACCTATTAGCCTAGAAAAAACTTGAAAATATTTTTTTTAACATTAAACAGCCATTGACTTCAATGGGCTTTAAATTTGGCACCAACTTTAGCAATGTTCATCATACCTTTCTTGAACCAAACCCAGGTACATTCAGCTCATCCCTAGTAGCAAGTTGGAAAGTTTTAAAACTATGATAGTACTTTTAGGCATGTGCATTGCAGCAAACTAGAAAAAATCTTGGCCCATCCAGAATTTCACCACATCTCCACTTGTAATTTTTTTTGTAACCCCTTTTTGTAGTATGAGCATCACTTATCTGATCAACTATGAAAAAATACCCTACACATTTTCATAAGCTACAGCAATGTGTGTTGAAGTGATTGTGCATAATTAATAAGGAACATAGCAGAAAGTATACAGATACCCTCCTTGTTTCTGTGGTAAGTAGAAGATCACATCAGAGCAAAAAGTATGTACAATAATGCCAGTGAGGTAATTTCCCTGTACTTATGCATATCAAAAGGCTCCAAAAGTATTCTAATAATTTGTGCGTATGTGAGCTGGTGCTCCTAACAGTCACCATTAACAGAAGGTATTATCACAAATCACAATGTCATAGATTCCAACTATCCTGGATTTACCAGATCAGTCCAGGATTTAGATGCTGTGTCCCAGTGATGCGGTGTCCCAGTCTGTGTCCCACGATCCTAACATCCCCTAGTTTAGTTACTTCTGAGATTTTTCTGAGGGAATTATGGCTGTGAGTGGGCAGTAGCAACTAGAGTTGAGCGGACACCTGGATGTCCGTGTTCGGCGGGTTCGGCCGAACTTTAAAAAAAAGTCTGGGTCCGTGACCCGGACTTTTGCCGAAATTTTCCCGGACACCGAACCCCATTGAAGTCAATGGGGACCCGAACTTTAAGGCACTAAAATGGCTCTAAAACACCAATGGAAAGGGCTAGACTGCTGCAAATGGCAGCAAAACGTAGTTAAGAGCATGGCAAGTGCTCTGCAAACAAATGTGGATAGGGAAATAACTAAAAACAACAAAAAAGAAAACAGAAAAATAAAACAATGATCTTCATCTCTGAAGGACGAGGCCCATATGGAGTAGGAGGGAGGTTGAGGTGGTGGTGGATGTGGCGGTGTCATAGGCGTGTGCACAGAGTGTGCCGGGTGTACCTGGGCACACCCTAATCACCTAGGGCACATAGCATTATCGCTCTGTTTGCCAGTGAGGAGATGGGAAAGATCTCCCTCGGACCTGCTCTGCTCTATTTCTCTTTGCCAGCAGGGAGAGTAATGTATCGGGGCCATGTACATGTAGGCAAATGCAACAAAGAGCAGAGCCGCTCTGGTGTCAGTTCAATAACTGGTGCAGGTCAGATCCGCCGTCCAAGCAATAGAAAATCCAAGAAAAGGAGACCGCACTCGAGGTGTATAAGATGAAAACAATCAAAACTCCTTTATTCTTCTTCGGTACAGCAGACAGACAGTACAATGCACAAAACAGACGTGTCGGGTTGACGCGTTTCACGATATGGATCGCTTACTCATAACCACATACTATGGAACCGTGGATGCTGACACACATACATGCTTTGTAAGTAAACCAAAAGGGAGGTGACCGAGGAATGTAATTGCATACACCTTGAATTGATTAATGAGAAACAGATGCAGGTTCAGCAAGTCCACAGTTCCATAGTGAAGACAATTAGATACAAAGAAACTCCTTCTCCACATAGGGGAATGGAGGTGTATATACAAACAATGTAAAACCATATGTGTGACAAATACAAAAATATAAATAGAAAAATTGGAACCAATAAATAAGCCATACATGAATAGATAAAAGACCAATCGTTAAATGCTTTGACCTCTGGTGGCAAAGACTAGTGAGATAGAAAAACAAATATATGTAAGAAATGGTCGTCAAAATTGTGGAGAGGATCTCTCAGATTTAGTCGGTGACTGTATGGAGACTTATATGTAAAAAGGGTGAAAAAGATAATTCTTTAATCAACATGCCAGATCCTATACTGATATTTATCCTGTGAAGAGGTAACACCCACACATGTGAAAAATTATTATATATAAAATATACAATATAAACATATTAAATGTGTGAAAAATGTATAAAAAACATGTAAAAAAGTGTGTAAAAAATGTTAATGAAAATGTGTGAAATCAATGTGAGTGAAAACACATAATGATGGTGAAAAGATATGGAAGTATATATGCTTCCATAAATGTAAAATTATGTAGGGAAATATATAATGAAGGAAAAATTATTTTCAATGGTGTGTAAAATTAGGTGAATGGAAGTAAACAGGTGGAAAATGAACAGATAACATACCGTCAAGTGTATATCGTGATCAATCAAAATTAATCCATATAAGAAAAAAGGGGAAGGCGGGATGAAACTTAATATAATGTAATGTAAACCTGGTATAAACAATAGTGAGATGGAATGAGAGTATGGGTGTAACATGTCAATAAAGACGACTCACATATAAAAAATGTCACCAGAGGATAAGCATTAAAAAAGCCTATAGGTTCCTAATTAATAGATGTATCTAGACTGGCACCAATGTCACCATGTACAAGTTAACTGGTTAAGGATGTAAATAATATCAACCAAATACATAATTCAAAGACACATTCGAGAATAGGAACACATATATATATATATATATATATATATACACATATAAAAAATATAAAATATAAAAATAGCTATTCTGTGAAGACGTGTTCTCATTAATTCAAGTGTGTCCGTGAATATGTATGGGACATGTAAACATGTAATAAAGTACTTACAAATGGATAAAGGTAAAAAACCGATAAACATTAATTTAATCTATATGAAAATTTTTTTTTATAATAAATGTACTATAATATAAAATGAAGAAGTATACAACATGGCGACATTGGTGTCAAAGAAAAGGAAGACCCCCTCTTCCAATGGTCACTATTTTTAATTGTCAAAAAATTGTTTAAAAATTACAGTTTTAACTTATAACCATTTAGACACTCAGACAGCATATTGACCTTAAATGAATGCCCATTGGTAAGTAGCGATATATGACAATAGAAAGAAAGTGACTAATGCACAGAACATGACAAAAGAGAGAAGGCTCAAAGAAGCTCAAAGGAACCTCAAACAAACCCTCAAACAAAAGAATGGCAATGACCTGACGTGAGACGAGAGACCCAGAAAAAACTTTTTTGTTGGAGAAAAAAAGGAAGAAAAATCTCAAGAACTGTATGAAACTAGATAGCAGAATCCTTCAAACCATACTAGATGGCGCCCAAAAAAGATGCAAAAAAAATGCAAAAAATCTTAACATATAACTATAAATGGCTGGAAAACTCATGAACAAGAGCCAAAAAGCCAAAAAGCCAAAAAACCAAACAACTAAAAGAGGAGGGATACGGGGACTATAACATTGGGGGAAAAACTCACTCATAAAAATGAGTGACATCCCACTCAAAGTTAAGTCCCTGTGGAATACGAGTTTGAAGCCTAAAAATCCAAGAGACCTCTTTTTTGCAAAGTAGATGAAAAATATCCCCACCTCTGATTGGTTTGGTAATGTGCTCTATAACCTGAACCTGTACTAGGGACATATCACCTCCATGGTCGTTGTTGAAGTGGCGTGCCACATTGGTTGATTTTGATAATCTAATGTCGCTTAAATGTTCCCTAAACCTATCTTTAAGCCTGCGAGTAGTTCTACCTACATACTGTATCAAGCAAGCTTTACAGGTTATGAGATCTTTGTTTGCCACCACGATGTCAATATAAATGCATTCTTAGAGTATCTCAACAACAATTCAGTCAATCTAAAATTTACTGGACACAGGAGCCCAGACAGGATTGAATTTTTAGATGTTACCTTGAGCCATTCGGGCGACAGAGTCGTTTCCAATTTATATAGGAAACCACTGTCAGGCAACAGCCTATTACATGCAAAATCTAGTCACCCAATACATACATTGAAAGGCATACCTGTCGGGCAGTTCTTGAGACTGCGCAGAATATGCAGCAACATTGCGGATTTTAAACAAGAATCACTTTCCTTACGATCTAGATTCCTCGCTAGAGGATATCCGCAATGGATGATCAACAGAGCTTACGTTCTGGCCCTTAATAGAGATCGCACTGAGCTCTTGGATAAACAACAATATTTCAACACCAACAATACTCAAATTAAATCTACTAGTCAGGGACCCAAAGGGAGTAACAAATATACACACAATCGTACTTTACATACTTACACGAAAAACGTTAGACCCATGCCCTCCATCACGCTGTCTCTCCCATATAGTTTAGAATTCCATAAAGTCAAAACAATCATTCAGAAACATTTACCACTTCTTAGTACTGACGATATATGTGCTAATATCCTAAACGAGGGAGAAAATATAGTTGCCAAAAGGGCTATCACTTTGGGCAACGTTTTATCACCCAGCCTTTATTTTTCTAAAAAACAAAAACAATCTCCAACCTGGCTATACTGTAGAGGCAATTTTAAATGTGGCATGACTGACTGTGTCACTTGTCCTCATATCCTTCATGGAAATACTTTTAGGTCTTCGGTGAGTGAAAAAACTTTTCATCTGGACAAGTTCTTTAACTGTAATTCACAATATGTTATATATCTCATAACCTGTAAAGCTTGCTTGATACAATATGTAGGTAGAACTGCTCGCAGGCTTAAAGATAGGTTTAGGGAACATTTAACCACTTAAGCCCCGGAAGATTTTACCCCCTTCCTGACCAGGGGGTATTTTGCGATTCGGCACTGCATGACTTTAACGGACAATTGCGCGGTCGTGCGATGCTGTACCTAAATTAATTTGACGTCCTTTTTTTCCCACAAACAGAGCTTTCTTTTGGTGGTATTTGATCACCTGTGCGATTTTTTGATCACGCGCTATAAACAAAAAAAGAGCGTCAATTTTGCAAAAATAACAATATTTTTCACATTTTTTTATATGAAATTCCCCCCCAAAAAAAAGTAAAAATCTAAATTTTTTAAAATTTTCGGCCAATTTGTTTTATGCTACCTATGTTTGGTAAAAAAAATCGCAAAAAGCGTATTTTGATTGGTTTGCGCAAAAGTTATCGCGTTTACTAACAAAGGGAAAGATTTTTGTCATTTTTGTTGTTTTTTTTTTAACGCGTAATGGCGGCGATCTGCGATTTTTTTTGCGGTACTGCGACATTGGGGCGGACAGATCGGACCCTTGACTGACATTTGTGACACTTTTGGGGTTACCAGTGACATTTCTACAGTAATCAGTGCTATACATATGCACTGTTACTGTAAAAATACACTGGTTGTGAAGGGGTTAACTTTATTTGGGAGGGAGGGGCTGTGTGTATCCCTAGGGGCGTGCTTTCTACTGTGATTGGCTGTGGCTTGAGCTGTAAGGACACTGATCAACGGATCTACATACTAGATCCGTTTGATCAGTGTCTTTACAGCGAGGAGAATGACAGGTGGCTTGTTTACACAAGCTGCCTGACATTCTCCCTCTCCCCCGCCGATCGCCGAGTGACCGGCGGACATCGGGTCCGCTGGTCACACGCGCGGGGGGGTCCGTGACCACGCGGGAGCGCGCCTCCGGGGGCGCGCGCTCGCTCCCTAGACCCTCACAAGCTAGTGACGTAGCCCTACGTCACTTTGCCTGTGAGGGGCTGACTGCCGACGTAGATCGGCGTTAGGCAGTCGGCAAGTGGTTAAGCGACATTAGATTATCAAAATCAACCAATGTGGCACGCCACTTCAACAACGACCATGGAGGTGATATGTCCCTAGTACAGGTTCAGGTTATAGAGCACATTACCAAACCAATCAGAGGTGGGGATATTTTTCATCTACTTTGCAAAAAAGAGGTCTCTTGGATTTTTAGGCTTCAAACTCGTATTCCACAGGGACTTAACTTTGAGTGGGATGTCACTCATTTTTATGAGTGAGTTTTTCCCCCAATGTTATAGTCCCCGTATCCCTCCTCTTTTTGGTTTTTAGTTGTTTGGTTTTTTGGCTTTTTGGCTCTTGTTCATGAGTTTTCCAGCCATTTATAGTTATATGTTAAGATTTTTTGCATCTTTTTTTGCATCTTTTTTGGGCGCCATCTAGTATGGTTTGAAGGATTCTGCTATGTAGTTTCATACAGTTCTTGAGATTTTTCTTCCTTTTTTTCTCCAACAAAAAAGTTTTTTCTGGGTCTCTCGTCTCACGTCAGGTCATTGCCATTCTCTTGTTTGAGGGTTTGTTTGAGGTTCCTTTGAGCTTCTTTGAGCCTTCTCTCTTTTGTCATGTTCTGTGCATTAGTCACTTTCTTTCTATTGTCATATATTGCTACTTACCAATGGGCATTCATTTAAGGTCAATATGCTGTCTAAGTGTCTAAATGGTTATAAGTTAAAACTGTAATTTTTAACAATTTTTTGACAATTAAAAATAGTGACCATTGGAAGAGGGGGTCTTTCTTTTCTTTGACACCAATGTCGCCATGTTGTATACTTCTTCATTTTATATTATAGTACATTTATTATAAAAAAAATTTTCATATAGATTAAATTAATGTTTATCGGTTTTTTACCTTTATCCATTTGTAAGTACTTTATTACATGTTTACATGTCCCATACATATTCACGGACACACTTGAATTAATGAGAACACGTCTTCACAGAATAGCTATTTTTATATTTTATATTTTTTATATGTGTATATATATATATATATATATATATATATATATATATATATATATATATGTGTGTTCCTATTCTCGAATGTGTCTTTGAATTATGTATTTGGTTGATATTAATTATTTACATCCTTAACCAGTTAACTTGTACATGGTGACATTGGTGCCAGTCTAGATACATCTATTAATTAGGAACCTATAGGCTTTTTTAATGCTTATCCTCTGGTGACATTTTTTATATGTGAGTCGTCTTTATTGACATGTTACACCCATACTCTCATTCCATCTCACTATTGTTTATACCAGGTTTACATTACATTATATTAAGTTTCATCCCGCCTTCCCCTTTTTTCTTATATGGATTAATTTTAATTGATCACAATATACACTTGACGGTATGTTATCTGTTCATTTTCCACCTGGTTACTTCCATTCACCTAATTTTACACACCATTGAAAATAATTTTTCCTTCATTATATATTTCCCTACATAATTTTACATTTATGGAAGCATATATACTTCCATATCTTTTCACCATCATTATGTGTTTTCACTCACATTGATTTCACACATTTTCATTAACATTTTTTACACACTTTTTTACACGTTTTTTATACATTTTTCACACATTTAATATGTTTATATTGTATATTTTATATATAATAATTTTTCACATGTGTGGGTGTTACCTCTTCACAGGATAAATATCAGTATAGGATCTGGCATGTTGATTAAAGAATTATCTTTTTTCACCCTTTTTACATATAAGTCTCCATACAGTCACCGACTAAATCTGAGAGATCCTCTCCACAATTTTGACGACCATTTCTTACATATATTTGTTTTTCTATCTCACTAGTCTTTGCCACCAGAGGTCAAAGCATTTAACGATTGGTCTTTTATCTATTCATGTATGGCTTATTTATTGGTTCCAATTTTTCTATTTATATTTTTGTATTTGTCACACATATGGTTTTACATTGTTTGTATATACACCTCCATTCCCCTATGTGGAGAAGGAGTTTCTTTGTATCTAATTGTCTTCACTATGGAACTGTGGACTTGCTGAACCTGCATCTGTTTCTCATTAATCAATTCAAGGTGTACGCAATTACATTCCTCGGTCACCTCCCTTTTGGTTTACTTACAAATGTGTGTCAGCGTCCACGGTTCCATAGTGTGTGGTTATGAGTAAGCGATCCATATTGTGAAACGCGTCAACCCGACACGTCTGTTTTGTGCATTGTACTGTCTGTCTGCTGTACCGAAGAAGAATAAAGGAGTTTTGATTGTTTTCATCTTATACACCTCGAGTGCGGTCTCCTTTTCTTGGATTTTCTACATGTAGGCAAACACATGCATGTGTATTTAATATAATGCAATAGGCTGCGCACACCTATGGGCGGTGTAGGTGGAAGCGGCGGTGGAGGAGGAGTCGGAGGACGAGGTAGCCAACACTGCTTCTTTTCACAAATTTTAAATGAGGGTACACCCCAAAAGAGTGAGAAAGAGCAAAAATGGAACAATGGCTGGGTAAGGTCGGTATCCATCGCTATTCTGCACAAGGTACGGAAAAGTCCCGTGGGATCCATGTCTGGTTCATTTTAATGAACGTGAGCTTGTCCACATTGTCTCTGGACAGGCGGCTGCGCTTGTCTGTGATAACGCCCCCAGCCGTGCTAAATACCCGTTCAGATAATACACTGGCTGCAGGGCACGCCAGCACCTCCAAGGCTTAAAGGGCAAGCTCAGACCATGTGCCCAACTTGGAGACCCAGAAGTTGAAGGGGGCAGACCCCTCATTCAGTACATCTAGGCGTGTGCACACATACTGCTCCACCATGTTGGTGAAATGCTGCCTCCTGCTAAGACGTTCCATATGAGCTGCTGGTGCTGCTGTTTGTTGTGGCGTGCTGACAAAGCTTTTCCACATTTCGGCCATGCTAACCCTGCCTTCTGAGGTGCTGGCGGTGCCCTGGTTGCGTTGGCGACCTCTTCCTCCTCCTCCTCCTCCTCCTCTGCCTTGTGCTTCCACTGTGGCCCCGCTGTCAGGTGGGAATGCCAGCAGCATCGCGTCTACCAGCTTGCGCTTGTACTCGCGCATCTTGCGATCGCGCTCCAGTGAGTGAATTAAGGACGGTACGTTGTCCTTGTAACGGGGATCCAGCAGCGTGGCCACCCAGTAATCAGCACAAGTTAGAATGTGGGCAACTCGGCAGTCGTTGTAGAGACACTGCAGCATGTAATCGCTCATGTGTGCCAGGCTGCCCAGAGGCAACGAAAGGCTGTCCTCTGTGGGAGGTGTATCGTCCGTGTCCTCTGTATCCCCCCAGCCACACACCAGTGATGGCCATGAGCTGGCCTGGGTGCCACCCTGCTGTGAACATGGTTCCATCTCCTCCTCCAGCTCCTCCTCCTCATCCTCCAGAACTGTGCCCCTGCTGGACGATTGTGTCCCTGGCGTTTGTGTGTGCAGGAACCCACCCTCGGAGCCCCTTGCGAATGACTGCCCTGAAAGCCTTGGAAATGTTACCTCTTCATCCTCCTCCTCCTCCTCATCCTGTGCCACATCCTCTTCCATCATCGCCCGAATTGTTTTTTCAAGGAGGCATAGAAGTGGGATAGTTAAGCTGAGAACGGCGTCATCGGCACTGGCCATGTTGGTGGAGTACTCAAAACAGCGCAACAAGGCACACAGGTCTCGCATGGAGGCCCAGTTATTGGTGGTGAAGTGGTGCTGTTCCGCAGAGCGACTCACGCGTGCGTGCTGCAGCTGAAACTCCACTATGGCCTGCTGCTGCTCGCACAGATTTTGCAGCATGTGCAAGGTGGAGTTCCACCTTGTGGGCACGTCACATATGAGGCGGTGAGCGGGAAGGACGAAGTTACGCTGCAGCGCTGACAGGCGAGCAGCAGCAGGGTGAGAACGCCGAAAGTGCGCACAGACGGCCCGCACTTTCTGCAGCAGCTCTGACATATCGGGGTAGTTTTTAAGGAACCTCTGCACCACCAAATTCAGCACATGCGCCAGGCAAGGGATGTGCGTCAAACCGGCTAGGCCCAGAGCTGCTATGAGATTTCGCCCGTTATCGCACACCACCAGGCCGGGCTTGAGGCTCGCTGGCAGCAACCACTCATTTGTCTGCTGTTCCATGCTCCTCCACAACTCCTGCGCGGTGTGTGGTTTGTCCCCCAAACAGGCAAGTTTTAAAACTGCCTGCTGTCGTTTACCCCTGGCCATGCTGAAGTTGGTGGTGAAGGTGTTACGCTGTCCGGATGAGGAGGCGGTAGAGGATGAGGAAGCGGAGTAGGAGGAGTTAGGAACAGGAGGCAAACTGAAGCGCCCTGCAATCCTCGGTGGTGGAAGGACATGCGCCAAATTGCTATCCGCCTCAGGCCCATCCGCCACTGTGCCCATTTACCCAGTGTGCCGTTAGGGAGATATAACGCCCCTGACCGTGCTTACTGGTCCACGTATCGGTAGTTAGGTGGACCTTGCCACAGATGGCGTTGCGCAGTGCACACCTGATTTTTTCCCCCACTTATTTGTGCAGGGAAGGGATGGCTTGCCTGGAAAAGTAGTGGCGGCTGGGCACGACGTACTGTGGGACAGCCACCGACATAAGGTTTTTAAAACTGTGCGTCTCCACCAGACGGAATGACAGCATTTCAAAGGCCAAGAATTTTGAAATGCTGGCATTCAGGGCCAGGGATCGCGGGTGGGTAGGGGGGTACTTCCTCTTCCTCTTAAGTGTTTGGGAGATGGAAAGCTGAACACTTCCACGGGACATTGTGGAGACAGTTGGTGACCCAGGTGGTGGTGTTGCTGACAGATCCTCTGTTTGCTGGGTGGCAGGTGCCGGTATCACTACAGATGTGGCTGGAGCGGCCGAGACTGCAGCAAAAGAGGAAGCAGGATGAGCCAGAGACGTTTCTTGGTTTTGAAGGTGTGTACTCCACTGCAGCTCGTGCTTTGCACTTAGATGCCTGATCATGCAGGTTGTGCTCAGGTTGAGAAGGTTTATGCCTCGCTTCAGGCTCTGATTGCACAGGGTGCAAACCACTCGTGTCCTGTCATCAGCACATTTTCTAAAGAACTTCCACGCTAGAGAACTCCTTTGATCTGACTTTGTTGCGCTTGATCCCTTGCTGCGTTGGGCAGTAGCGGGCGTAGTGTCTAGGGCACGGCCGCTCCGCTTCTGCACCCTGCTTCCTCTTCTGCTGTGCTGGTGGCTCTGTGCGACCACCGCCTCTTCCTCCAAACTACTCAGGTCACCTGCATGACGTTAATTCCATGTGGGGTCGAGGACCTCATCGTCCTCCACATCATCTTCCACCCAGTCTTCACCCCTGCCCTCCTTGTCGGTCTCCACAATGCTGAATGCCGCAGCAGTTGGCACCTGCGTTTCGTCATCATCGGAGACGTGCTGCGATGGTCCTTGCATGTACTCATCTTGAGAAATAAGTGGTTGGGCATCGCTGCACTCAATCTCTTCCACTTCTGGGGCAGGGCTAGGTGGATGGCCCTGGGAAACCCTGCTGACAGAGTCCTCAAAAAGAACAAGAGACTGCTGTATGGATTGGGGCTCAGACTGCTTGCCTGATTTCCAAGGGGGTGAGGTGAAAGACAGTTGGACATTGGCTGCAGGTGCCAACTCTGACCTTTCTGCAGTAGACTGGGTGGGAGACAATGTGAAGGAACTGGAGGCACTGTCAGCAACCCAATCTACTATCGCCTGTACTTCTTCAAGCCTCATCACGTCTAGAGGCGCATTATGCCCTACCAAATACTGCTGCAGGTTCTGTCGCCTACTCACACTTGTGGAAGGTGTTTCACTTGTGCGTGTAGCTGGCACAGATCGACCACGTCCTCTCCTTGCAACAGGAGCTCTACCAGCAGCACCACGACCCAGGCCACGGCCCCTATTTGGCGGTCTCCTCATATTTCTGTAATTTATGATCTTGCCCTAGAAAGGTGTTTATTGAATAGCGGAACAAAACAACAACCGTATCGCACGGGTGTATCTGACAGTCAAATATGCAAACTATGCCGCAATTTAATGTTTTTTTACCCCAAAAGGGTGTATATTGAATAGCGGAATAGGAAAAAGGATAAAAAAACGGTGTATCTCACACGTACAAACACAGACTAGGCCCCGACTAAAATTTTTTGTACCCTAAAGAGAGGATGAGGAAGAGGAGTAGGAGGAGTTGGGAACAGGAGGCAAACTGAAGCGCCCTGCAATCCTTGGCGGTGGAAGGAGATGCGCCAAACAAATTTAAAAGGTGTATCTCACACGTACCGATACAGACTATGCCGTAATTTAATTTTCTTACACTCCAAAAGGGTGTATATTGAATAGCGGAATAGGAAAAATGTTATAATACGGTGTATCTCACACGTTCAAACACAGACTAGGCCCCGATTACAATTTTTTGTACCCTAAAGGCAGGATGAGGAAGAGGAGTAGGAGGAGTTGGGAACAGGAGCAAAAACTGAAGCGCCCTGCAATCCTCGGCGGTAGAAGGAGATGCGCCAAACAAATTTAAAAGGGTGTATCTCACATGTACCGGTACAGACTATCCCGCAATTTAATTTTTTACACTCAAACAGGGTGTATATTGAATAGCGGAATAGGAGAAATTTTACAAAACGGTGTATCTCACACGTACAAACACAATCTAGGCCCCGATTACAATTTTTTGTACCCTAAAGGCATGATGAGGAGTAGGAGGAGTTCGGAACAGGCAGGAGGCAGACTGAAGCACCCTCAAATCCTCGGCAGTATGAGATGCGCCCCAAAAATTGGAAAGGTGTATCTCACACGTACCAACACAGACTATCCCGGAATTTAACTGATCCCCAAAGGTTTTTATTGAATAGCGGAATAGGAAATATGATCCAAAAAAGTGTATGTATCTCACACGTACAGAAGCACACTAGGCCCCAATTACTATTGTTTGTACCCCTAAAGGCAGGATGAGGAGTAGGAGGAGTTTGGAACAGGCAGCACCCTCAAATCTTCAGAAGTATGAGATGAACCCCAAAAACTTGGAAAGGTGGATCTCACACGTACCAATACAGACTATCCCACAATTTAACTGATCCCCAAAGGTTTTTATCGAATAGCGGAATAGGAAATATGATCCAAAAAAGTGTATGTATCTCACACGTACAGAAGCACACTAGGCCCCAATTACTATTGTTTGTACCCCTAAAAGGCTGGATGAGGAGTAGGAGGAGTATGGAACAGGCAGCACCCTCAAATCTTCAGAAGTATGAGATGAACCCCAAAAACTTGGAAAGGTGGATCTCACACGTACCAACACAGACTATCCCGCAATTTAATTGATCCCCAAAGGTTTTTATTGAATAGCGGAATAGGAAATATGATCCAAAAAAGTGTATGTATCTCACACGTACAGAAGCACACTAGGCCCCAATTACTATTGTTTGTACCCCTAAAGGCAGGATGAGTAGGAGGAGTTTGGAACAGGCAGCACCCTCAAATCTTCAGAAGTATGAGATGAACCCCAAAAACTTGGAAAGGTGGATCTCACACGTACCAACACAGACTATCCCGCAATTTAATTGATCCCCAAAGGTTTTTATTGAATAGCGGAATAGGAAATATGATCAAAAAAAGTGTATGTATCTCACACGTACAGAAGCACACTAGGCCCCAATTACTATTGTTTGTACCCCTAAAGGCAGGATGAGGAGTAGGAGGAGTTTGGAACAGGCAGCACCCTCAAATCTTCAGAAGTATGAGATGAACCCCAAAAACTTGGAAAGGTGGATCTCACACGTACCAACACAGACTATCCCGCAATTTAATTGATCCCCAAAGGTTTTCATTGAATAGCGGAATAGGAAATATGATCAAAAAAAGTGTATGTATCTCACACGTACAGAAGCACACTAGGCCCCAATTACTATTGTTTGTACCCCTAAAGGCAGGATGAGGAGTAGGAGTTTGGAACAGGCAGCACCCTCAAATCTTCAGAAGTATAAGATGAACCCCAAAAACTTGGAAAGGTGGATCTCACACATACCAACACAGACTATCCCGCAATTTAATTGATCCCCAAAGGTTTTTATTGAATAGCGGAATAGGAAATATGATCAAAAAAAGTGTATGTATCTCACACGTACAGAAGCACACTAGGCCCCAATTACTATTGTTTGTACCCCTAAAAGGCTGGATGAGGAGTAGGAGGAGTTTGGAACAGGCAGCACCCTCAAATCTTCAGAAGTATGAGATGAACCCCAAAAACCCCAAATATCATTCAGCTCTGCTGCAGGCCACAATTTAATTTTTTTTAACCCAAGGCTGTATATTGAATAGTGGAATAGAAAAAAAGTGTATGATTTTTGAAACCACTCAATAATAGCACATGTGAACTGAACACAGCAGTGTATGATCAGTCAGCACAGCACAGCTGAAGGAAAAACGCTGCACACAGTGCCTGATAGAAAAATACTTTTCTCCCTCCTCCTCAGTGGGCAAAAAAGATTGTGTTCACTGCACCCCAAAAAAATTGTGTTCACTGCACCCCAAAAAGATTGTGTTCACTGCACCCCAAAAATATTGTGTTCACTGCACCCCAAAAAGATTGTGTTCACTGCACCCCACACACAGCAAAATGGATGTGGACCACTGACACTTGCCTATCTCCTATCCCACCCCACACAGCAATATCGATTGTAGTTTGTAGAACACACTGACCCTAAAAATCAGCAGACTCTCTCCCTAAAAGGATTGATAAGATCGTAGATCGGTCACTGCAAACCCCACCCCACACAGCAATATCGATTGTAGTTTGTAGAACACACTGACCCTAAAAATCAGCAGACTCTCTCCCAAAAACGATTGATAAGATCGTAGATCGGTCACTGCAAACCCCACCCCACACAGCAATATCGATTGTAGTTTGTAGAACACACTGACCCTAAAAATCAGCAGACTCTCTCCCTAAAAGGATTGATAAGATCGTAGATCGGTCACTGCAAACCCCACCCCACACAGCAATATCGATTGTAGTTTGTAGAACACACTGACCCTAAAAATCAGCAGACTCTTTTCCTAAAAGGATTGATAAGATCGTAGATCGGTCACTGCAAACCCCACCCCACACAGCAATATCGATTGTAGTTTGTAGAACAAACTGACCCTAAAAATCAGCAGACTCTCTCCCTAAAAGGATTGATAAGATCGTAGATCGGGTGACTGCAAACCCCACCCCACACAGCAACCCACACAGCAATATCGATTGTAGTTTGTAGAACACACTGACCCTAAAAATCAGCAGACTCTCTCCCTAAAAGGATTGATAAGATCGTAGATCGGTCACTGCAAACCCCACCCCACACAGCAATATCGATTGTAGTTTGTAGAACACACTGACCCTAAAAATCAGCAGACTCTCTCCCTAAAAGGATTGATAAGATCGTAGATCGGTAACTGCAAACCCCACCCCACACAGCAATATCGATTGTAGTTTGTAGAACACACTGACCCTAAAAATCAGCAGACTCTCTCCCTAAAAGGATTGATAAGATCATAGATCGGTCACTGCAAACCCCACCCCACACAGCAATATCGATTGTAGTTTGTAGAACACACTGACCCTAAAAATCAGCAGACTCTCTCCCTAAAAGGATTGATAAGATCGTAGATCGGTCACTGCAAACCCCACCCCACACAGCAATATAGATTGTAGTTTTTAGAACACACTGACCCTAAAAATCAGCAGACTCTCTCCCTAAAAGGATTGATAAGATCGTAGATCGGTCACTGCAAACCCCACCCCACACAGCAATATCGATTGTAGTTTGTAGAACACACTGACCCTAAAAATCAGCAGACTCTCTCCCTAAAAGGATTGATAAGATCGTAGATCGGTCACTGCAAACCCCTCCCACACAGCAAAATCGATCGTAGAAAACTGACCCTAAAAATCAGCAGACTCTCTCCCTAAAATGCCTACAACTCGCCCTGCCTAACACACTCCGACCTGTCCCTCAATTCTATCCGTACACAAATGTTTTTTTTTTCCTGTCTGTCCCTAATCAGCAGCCAGCACGTTGATGTGTGCTCTTTCCCTGAACTAAACAGCAGAATGACGCCGCAGCGGCACTGCCTCGAACTTATAAAGACTTGGTCACATGCTTCAGACAGCCAATCACAGCTACTAATACATTTGTAGGCATGGCTGGGATGGCTTAGGCACACCAGTTAAACGCTTGTTGATTGGCTGTTGAAAGCCCGCCATGAAAATGCGCGCCAATGCATGCAAAACCCGGAAATAAAATGACCGAACACGGATTTTTACCCGAACATACAGTAAAGTTTTCGGGTCCGTGTTCGGGTAACAAAAATCCAATTATTCGGTACGAACACGAATAATACAGTCCGTGTTTGCTCAACCCTAGTAGCAACATAATTACAAATGAAACCACTCAGAAAAAGGTGTGACCTGGGTGGACCCATTCTGGAAGGGGGGGAGGAAATGTGTGGGCCATAGGCAAGAGTGATAGTGTTGGCCATTATGCAATCCCTTTTAAATGATCATGGGCCCTGCCCCCCGCCTTTGGGTCACAGAATGTCTATATCCACCAGGTAAACTAGAATAACCCAAACAGTGAATGTGTTTTTTCTTTCACGTCTTTCAATGTCTTTTAAAATAAATAAAGGTTTGGTTGGACAAAGACGTAGTGTACACTTAAACTACTAAATACAACATTAGATTCCCCGTGAACAAAAATCGTTTCTCTTCTTTGTCCTCTGCACTGGGCTTTGAACACTTATTGTTTCAATTCCTAATAAAACATTTTTTTTTTACTTTTTTGAGAAAGCTTCAGACTCAAAATCAGAAATTCAATTACACTAACTGACAGAACACTCTTCCACTTTCTCTATTTTCTCCCCTACTTTTATGCCATCATGTTGCATTTTCAGACTTTCGATGTCTACTGTGGCATTGAAAACTTATTACCCTGACTGGTAAAGCTGAAACAACCTTACAACCCCTTTTTAAGTAATATTGGTTGGACTGCTAAGAGAACTTGTTGTTGTGTAGCTACATCACATGCTGTGGTAAGTGGCAATCTTATATTGCTTTTAACGCTCGCAGGAATCTTTACAAAATCGAATTTAAAGTCACAAACTGTTCTAGTTGCTTGGTCATGGCTGTTGTTCTAGTACCTTGATCTTTTATAGTTTGAATTAGCTAATGATAACACACATTTACTATATTTAATAATTTTATTGCAACAATTTAAAAGTATTGGAGAACTTATGCCAATATATACTTTTCTCCCTTTTTTTGTTATATAGGTTATTATAACAGTTTGTGGAAGTAAATCAATGAGTGAGGCGTTACTAATATTTTTACACAACTTTACCTTGACTCATCATTTAAATGTACCTAAAGCCCAACTCTTGCTACACCATATCAGTTTTAAGTATAAACGTATGTCCCTCGTTGACATCACAGCCATGGCATTTCGGATCCTCTGCTTGTGCTCTTTCCTGTTACTTCACAAAGTTTTTATTCTGTTTATAGGCTCTGCATAGCTATCCATATGGTTGACATCCAGCGTCATTCAGCCACTTCCTCTGCACTTTGGCTGTCACACCCCATGCAGTCCTATAGACCAATGGTCCTTCAAAAAACTTACCTTTACCCAGAGTAAAAAGAAAAGTTTATACCCATGGATGCTATATTTTGGATAATGTCAATAGAACAGGATTATATAGAGTATACAGCGCAACAGTTGGGACACACATTAGGCATTTATCTTTTGTGCATGCAGCTCTGGCGTTGAGCCACGCCACTGCCAGCAGTCTGTCCCTTAGTGCATATTTATCTAAACAAAAGTGCCGCTGAGTTTACCACCCACTCCCATTCCAGGTGCAGCAGCTGTCAACCTCTCATAGCGTTTGACAGGCTGCCAGAAGTGTAACTAAATGGCACACACTGACCGCTAGAGCAAAGGGGTGCACACTGATTGCCAGAGTAATAGAGCACACCAACCACCAGAGTATGTAGGCACACTGACTGACAGAGTATGGGGGTCACAATGACTACCAGAGTATGGGGGACACACTGAGTAAGGTGACCACATTCACTGTCAAAAAAGGGGACAACCAATGATTGAGATAAGGAGGCACACTGACCACCAGAGTATGGGGGGCACAATGGGCACTAGGGTAATGAAGGACAATGATTTCCAGAATGAGGGGGTCACACTGTCTGCAAGATAAAGGGGGGCTTACTGACCACCAGAGTTAGGGGACACACTGACCACTAGCCTAATAAGGAGACACAATGACCACCAGAGTAAGGGGGCACACCGGTCACCAGGATAAACCAGGACACATTAAACCAGTGTAAGGGTTACCCACTAACCACCAGAGTGGTGTTGTAGCTTTATTAAGCCAGTGGTGTGCAGAGCTCCTTTCGTAAAAGTAATTTTCCCTCCCCGGTGTCATGTGACTTGATAGTGTTACAAGGTCTCAGGTGTGAATGGGGAGCGGGTGTGCTAAATTTGGTGATATCGCTCTCACTCTCTCATACTGGTCACTGGAAGTTCAACATGGCTCAGAACTCTGTGAGGATCTGAAAAAAATAATTGTTGCTCTACATATAGATGGCCTAGGCCATAAGAAGATTGCTAAGACCCTAAAACTGAGCTGCAGCACGGTGGCCAAGACTATACGGCGGTTTAACAGTACAGGTTCCACTCAGAACAGGCCTCGCCATGATCAACCAAAGAAGTTGGGTGCACATGCTCAGCATCATATCCAGAGGTTGTCTTTGGGAAATAGACGTATGAGTGCTGCCAGCATTGCTGCAGAGGTTGAAAGGGTTGGGGGTCAGCCCGTCAGTGCTCAGACCATACGCTGCACACTGCATCAAATTGGTCTGCATGGCTGTCTTTCCTCAAGGAAGCCGCTTCTAAAGATGATGCACATGAAAGCCCACAAACAGTTTGCTGAAGATAAGCAGACTAAGGACATGGATTACTGGAACCATGTCCTGTGGTCTAAAGAGACCAAGATAAACTTATTTGGTTCAGATGGTGTCAAGCGTGTGTGGCGGCAATCATGTGGGGAGTACAAAGACAAGTGTGTCTTGCCTACAGTCAAGCATGGTGGTGGGAGAGTCATGGTCTGGGGCTGCATGAGTGCTGCCGGAACTGGGGAGCTACAGTTCATTGAGGGAACCATGAATGCCAACATGTACTGTGACATACTGAAGCAGAGCATGATCCTCTCTCTTCAGAGACTGGCTCAGGGCAGTATTCCAACATAATAATGACCCCAAACACACCTCCAAGACAACCACTGCCTTGCTAAAGAATCTGAGGGTAATGGTGATGGACTGGCCAAGCATGTTTCAGACCTAAACCCTACTGAGCATCTGTGGGACATCCTCAAAAAGAAGGTGGAGGAGCGCAAGGTCTCTAACATCCACCAGCTTGGTGATGTCGTCATGGAGGAGAGAAAGAGGACTCCAGTGGCAATCTGTGAAGCTCTGGTGAACTCCAAGCCCAAGAGAGTTAAGGCAGTGCTGGAAAATAATGGTGGCCACACAAAATATTGACACTTTGGTCCCAATTTTGACATTGTCACTTAGGGGTGTACTCACTTTTGTTGCCAGCGGTTTAGACATTGTTGGCTGTGTGTTGAGTTATTTTGAGGGGACAGCAAATTTACACTGTTCTACAAGCTGTACACTCACTACTTCGCATTGTAGCAAAGTGTATTTTCTTTAGTGTTGTCACATAAAAAGATATAATAAAATATTTACAAAAATGTGAGGGGTGTACTCACTTTTGTGATATACTGTGTATACGCTTTTTATTTGAGATGTATAGGTGGACCATACACCCTCAGGGAGTGTGATGCAACATATTTATTTGTGAAGAAGTGAAGTGTGAGAAATGAGAAACAAATCTTTGACTTTTTAGCTAAAGTCACTATTTGGTTAACCACTTAAGCACCGGAAGATTTTACCCCCTTCCTGACCAGGGCCTATTTTGCGATTCGGCACTGCGTGACTTTAATGGACAATTGCGCGGTCGTGCGACGCTGTACCTAAACAAATTTGACGTCCTTTTTTTCCCACAAACAGAGCTTTCTTTTGGTGGTATTTGATCACCTGTGCAATTTTTTGATCATGTGCTATAAACAAAAAAAGAGCGTCAATTTTGCAAAAATAACAATATTTTTCACATTTTTTATATGAAATTCCCCCCAAAAAAATGTAAAAATCTAAATTTTTTAACATTTTTGGCCAATTTGTTTTATGCTACCTATGTGTGTTAAAAAAAATCGCAAAAAGCGTATTTTGATTGGTTTGCGCAGAAGTTATTGCGTTTACTAACTAAGGGAAAGATTTTTGTCATTTTTGTTGTTTTTTTTTTAACAAATAATAGCGGCAATCTGCGATTTTTTTTTTGCGAGACTGCAACATTGCGACGGACAGATCGGACCCCTGACTGACATTTTTGACACTTTTGGGGTTACCAGTGACATTACTACAGTAATCAGTGCTATACATATGCACTGTTACTGTAAAAATGACACTGGCAGTGAAGGGGTTAACTTTTTTTGAGAGGGAAGTGTTAAGTGTGTCCCTAGGGGCGTTTTTCTAACTGTGATTGGTTGTGGCTTGAGGTGTAAGAACAGTGATCAACGGTCCTACATAGCAGAACCGTATGATCGCTGTTCTTACACAGGGAAGAATGACAGGCAGCTTTGTTTATACTAGCCGCCTGCCTTTCTACCGGTGTAACGGACGATCGTGAGTGCCGGCGGACATCGGGTCCGCCGGGCACACGCGCGGGGGGGGTCCGTGACCGAGCGGGAGCGCGCCTCCAGCGGCGTGCGCTCGCTCCCTAGAGCCTCACAGGCTAGCGACGTAGCCCTACATCGCTTTGCCTGTGAGGGGCTGACCACCGCCGTAAATAGTCGTGTGGCGGTCAGCAAGTGGTTAATATAGCAAATACTAACATTACAGTACTAACGAGTTGATGTAACAGCAGGTTTCTTGCATCTAAGGTCATCAGAAAACACTTGAATTCTTTATTTTAAGTGATCCAGTGGTACATTTTCTACCCTATAAGTTTATATTTTGAAATAGAGTGAGCTTTTAAATGCACATAAAAAAAAGGCTCAAAGTTATTTTAGATGTTGGTAGATACAAATGTATTTAATTGACCATAATATATTTAGAAATCCAAATATCATTGCCTCTTTGTTGTGAATAGCAGGTATAAAGTCATCTTTGGTATGATGTACTCAAAAGCATGTTATTTGTATTCTTATGATTTATTAAACATACATATGTCTCTTTTGTTCCTACAATGTATTTTCTTATATCAGTCATATTAAAAATGTATGTGCAGAAATCTGCCTTTCATAATTCCCTGTTATTATTTAAAATAAACAGTGGGAGAGCAGCAGAGCAACATCTAGTTCTTTGACTCTGCTTCTTGACTCACAAGTACAGTTGTAAATTTGGAACAGCATGACTTTTAGCTCATGCTGAGAGTTAACTTTGACTTTTTCCTAGTTTTAATTATTTGTATTATGTGTTTGCAGTAAAGGCCTGAAACTAATGATAAATGTGGAATATACATTTATGAAAAGCCACTGTTTAGATCTTTCCTATATATCAAAAGTAATACTAGCAAACTAAAGCATGTTTCAATTCTAAAATTTGATTAATGCATGTTATTTTTAGGACGAACTGTGTAAAAAGCAAGCATATAAGTGGGCATACAGAATTTTATATACCAATGATCTTTTTTATGTTATTTTTTCTCATTAGGCTTTTATGCTACTAATTTTGCTCTTATTAATTTTATATACAAATTTTTTTGTTGGATGGGACTGGTCTAGAAGGGTACTATTTACTTTTGTAAACTTTACTTCAAAAGTCCCGCTCTGGGTTAGTTTGGAAGTCTTTCAAATATTCCATGTTTAAAAAAAAAAAAAAAAAACACCAAAAGAAAATGGGAGTGGTAAACCTGCAAAGTGCCAAACCCTTCTCAGGTGAGTTGCATCCAAAAACAACATATCGTTACAAGAAACACCACAAGGATTGAGCACCTCTGAGGCTACTATAGCAATTAATTTGATAAGGACATAAAAATTATTACAAAAATAACGGTTTGTAACAACATCAACCAAGGGAGAGTCCCCCCACCCCACCACACCCTGCCCCACACCTCACCCCACCACCCCAGCACTCTCCCAACAACCCCCCACCCCACTCTAGTGTCTCGGAGTGCTACCCTGCCCCTTCTATCTCTCTTAAAATCTCAGTTCCCCCCTCCACTGTTTGAATATAAGAACCTCCTAGGCAGGACCTAGTGCTTATACACAAGCATAGAGTATAATGGGACAATCTATTGTGTAGCAGGCTAGAGGATCACCAACTGTCTTCAATAACTTGCATATAACTGAGACTGGTACTACTTCACAGTATTGTCAGTTTTGCCTTTTCTGACAGTGGATTATCTAAGGTTCTTATATTCCAACAATGGAGGGGGATATTAAGAGCAGGGTGGGAGTCCGGGATGCTGGAGTGGGATGGGGTCATTGGAAGGGTGCTGTGGTGAAGGGGACACTCCCTTCGGGGGATATGGGTACACAACGTTATTTTTTAAATACTTTATATGTCCATATCAAATAAACTGCTATAGTAACCTCAGAGGTGCTCTATCCTTGTGGTGTTTTTTGCAGGGACTTTCAAATATTGCAAGTATTTGTGAGGCAGTTCAGGCAGTTAACCACAGACTACTACAGAATACCTACAGAAGTAATTCATGGGAACCTCTCCAGGACTAAGTAACCCAAATGTTGTATTTTCATAAGCAGCTAGCAAAGTCCAGCTTCCTCTCCTTAGCTGATCTGTTGTAAAAAAAAAAAGTCTGTTTAAAGATGTACTGTAGACTAAGCTGAAATTTACACACTAGTGAATAAGTTAGAGCGGTGACTTCTGTCCCTTCATCCGCCCTTCAGATAGCCCCATATTAGAGACAACGATTCTAAAAGAAATTAGCTTTCTCTGTTTTCTCTTTTAAGAAAGCCCTCAGTGCTCTATACATTTAGAGTCAAGGGTTCAAAGTATGTGGTAAAAATCACCCCAATATCTACAGTATATATAATGCCTAACCTGGCCCTAACATTTGGCCCTAATAGTCACCCATACTGTAACACCGAAACCAATACTTTAAATTAAACTCATAAAATTTAATCTGAATACTAACCTCTAACCCCATTTTTAAAATTAGCACTTAGCTCTAAACCTAGCCTTGAATATTAACCATTAACATCCTGGTGGCAGCTCAGAAAGGAAGTCCAAGCAGTCATGCTACACATTGGCATTTACAAAGCAAAACATTGAAATTATCTGAACACTGTCAAAAAATATGCCCATTGCTTGACGAAGGAAATCAGAATTGTAATTTTATTGCAAACAGCAAAAGTAGGCACTGGACAAATTGTAATAGGCTTTCGCAGAAGCAATCAATGCATTATGGGAAAAACAGCTGCAAGTTTTACTCAGGCAAGGAAATGTACACAAATGTATGGCACTTTTGGGATCAGCACAACCAATCTTTTAAACAGTCCCCATATGGTTGCAAGGTCTTGTCAAACCATAAAAAGTATATAAAGATGAAAAAATGTGGGAAATGTATAATGGACTAATGTGAATGAACAATATATATGTAAAGTGCTGCGTAAATTGTCACAGCTATATAAATGCCTGTAATCACTAAATGGATGGTCTGTACATATGGTTGCCCACAACAACCATTTCTAGCAGGGGAGGATGTACTTTGGTTGCAAAGATTTTGGATTTGATTTTTTTTAAAAAAGTCTGAACTTAGCATATGTGATTTACACACTAGTGAATAAGTACAATATGACTGAGGCTGTAATGTTTGATTGGATATGAATGATACCTTTGTTAAAAAAAGAACTTTGAAAAAAAAAAAAAAAGAACTACTATAATAGACACAGTAGGCAAAATATAGTAAAGTTACATAACTTGTGTATATCATCTTTAAAAAAACACAGTCTCTGTGTTGCTTTTTTCAAACATGTACACAGTATGTAGCATGCGCATAACCACATAACCATGCAGCATTGGCAAACAATATTTACAAACTACCCAGAAGGTGAAAGTTCACTGGTGAACTTTGACTGATCTCAGTATTACCCCATGCTTGAAAGAGTTAAAGTGATACTAAAGTCTTATTTTTGTATAAAAATAACAAACATGTCATACTTACCTGCCTTGTGCAGTGGTTTTGCACAGAGGAGCCCAGTCCTCCTCTTCTCGGGTCGCCACCAGCGCTCCTGGCCCCTCCCTTCTGGTGAGTGCCCCGACAGCAAGCAGCTTGTGTGTCCATTCAGACATGGAGCCGTGGCTCAGCCCCACCCCTCTCTCTCCTCATTGGCTCACTGACTTTGATTGACAGCAGCAGGAGCCAATGGCGCTCACTATGTGTCTCAGCCAATCAGGAAGGAAAGTCCCATACAGCCAAGTCTCTCATGCAACATTGCTGGATTGAGATGGGGCTCAGGTATATATCAGGGGGGCTGAGGGAGGGCTGCTGCACACAGAAGGTTTTTTTTTATCTTAATGCATAGAATGCATTAAGATAAAAAAAACCTTCTGCCTTTAGAACCACTTTTAACCCTCCTATCATTTTCAGTCAAGGAAGCTGACATCTTGGCATCTGTTTGACTTTAAACTGCCATGATGCTGCACATGTGATCATTTATGACACCGACCATTTGATGCTTTGACAGTTTGGTTAAGAGCACAACCAATGTGATGGTTACATTTCCGGCATGTGTTAAATAAATTAGTTTAGTTCTGCTTAAATATCCATGCATTGATATTAGACAGCTTAAAGCTGCTATAAACACAGGCACACATGATGGGGGGGGGGGGGGGGGCACTGGCTGAATAAAATTGTGGTAGGGATTTTAGGGGGTAAAGGAAAAATCATAACATGGTTATCTACAGTAAGCCTCTGTTCTTAGAGTGTCCATAGAACCTACTTTGCCAAATTCAACTCTAGTAGTAAAACAAAATCTCCTGCGCTCAAGTAGAGTCTGACAAAGTAGAGAGAGGTACACTTCAAACTCAGGTGTTAAAAAAGCTACCGGTCTTGCTGCCCCCTTCAGGATCAAGGGTATCCAGAACCAACTGGGATAAAAGACAAAAAAAGAAAAGAGGGCGCACCGACCTAGTGCATTATCATTGCGCAGCAGCATTTTTTCTGGCTCTGAGGAAGGGGGTTCGCCCCTGAAAAGCATCAGTCTAGCCACAGCAGCCCCATGCGACCATCTGCATGCCTATTCGCTACATTTGGGACCTTGGCTACCTTGGAGATTGTACATGATATGTTGATGTGTGTAATATCACACCAGTTTTGTGAGTATTCTGTACACTTTTTAATATTTTAATAAATGGTTTAAATGATAATGCACTAGGTCAGTGCGCCCTCTTTTCTTCTTTTTTTGTCTTTTCTCCAAATTCAACCCTAACCTTCCTCCATCCCCAAAAATAAATGAAGTCCTTTTTTTGTCTACAGCAGAGCTGCAGATGAAGCAGGACACAATGGGCCGGATTTAAAGAAACTGCAGCTTCAAACATCTGTGACGTGTTTCAGTTTCGCCGCTTTCAAATCAATTAACTGGCGCTGCGGCGAAATTGGCTAGTGAAACAGCAATAATGAATTCCGCCGTCAGCGGTATTCACTTACGATCGCGGCTTTGCAAATTCACACATCACGTCTGTAATTCATCTCCCTCTGCTGTAGGTTCGAGGCTTACCATCTCCACCTAACTTTTTTATTTTTTTTTGTTTGTTTATATTTCTAAAATGTAACGGATTACATCATATATATTGCTAAATAATGTTACACTCAGAAGCGCTTGCAAACTTACAGCATTTTAAGTGGTTTTATGATCTTGTCTGTGTGTCGAATCGATCTTATGATTGAAAGTAGCAAAGGCAAGTGACCAAAACCCTACACTACTTCAGGGCAAGATGAAACCTCACAATTTTACCATGGTCTTCTTCCCAGATTCCATACAATGTTTAGTACTTTAGCTATATGTGCTTTTTAGCCTTAACACACTCCTTTTTTTCCACCATACAGCTTTATTCTGCACAATAGCTAAGTGCTTTGCAACTTCACTGCAGTTAACAACGTCATGGGTTCAAATCCCAACAATCACTACACTTGGGATCTCTTTTCACTCTCATTTTTTTACAGTTTTTTTAAACTATCTTGAATTTGGGGGGGGGGGGGGTGGAGGGGGGGGGGGGTGTCCTACCCAAATTTCAAGCACATTAATGGAAACAACACAATTTTGATTTTATGAGTGTGGTCCTAGTTTTCTCGAGATGCAATTCTTTACATATTTACCATGGTTCTTACAATTTCTTGACCAATAAACATAGGTGTCTGATATTGGACTCTCTCCATATTTCAACAACACAGACCCTCATAGTCCAACACTACATTTGCCTCACACCTCAACACAACACTGTCACATCCCTACTCTACATTACAACCCCTCACATCACCAGTACAAGCAGCATGCAAAGTGCAAAGCTCCGGCCTTGGCAGCTTAATGGGCCATACACTAAGAATTTTTCAAGACTTTTTCCTGTAGACTTAACCAAACCATATAATATGAGGTCAAACCTCAACACTTTCAATTTGGATGCAATCAGGCAGGCCCTTGCACTACATAGAAAATGTCAATCTGAAGGATAAAGTCTTCTCTAAATCTTACAGTGTGTATGGCCCTTTTGTCTGTAGGCACCCACACAAAACAAAAAACACATGTTCAATTCTAAAGTCTTTATTTATTCTAGAATGACAGCATAAGGAGGGATGCAGCAAGATAATATTGTCACTCTCCAGTCCGTGTGCCTTTACAGCACCAGCCCACGATCTTTGATCCATGGCTACGGGATTCTGATGTCTTCCACAACTTCATGCAGAGTTCAGAATCCATTCTGCACCTCTACCAGCTCATAGGGGACAGGCATGGCCAGGTTGCTGGTCAGCTTCCAAGCCACTTTGGAAGTTCCAGGGTGTTCATGTTGGTCATCGATGCTGCTTTTGGCCATGTGCCTTACCAAATATCCACTGACCACAAAAGAAGATGAGTGGAGTCCATCAAGGTGGGTTTCTACCACCTACAACCGCAAGCAGTACCACTCCTGGAAAAATAAAACAAAGGATAAGACATTTCATTATGAAAATCACATCTTAATGCCTGTTTGCTTCATTCTGAACTTCATTTAATTTCGACATCACGAGTGAAATAACACATTTTCTGCCAACTTACACAAACCAGAAATCATTAATGTAAACATTTGAATACACACCTGTGACGCCAGACAGCCCATCACCACAGGCTTCTCATGGTACATGCCATGATTCCAAGATGTTCACGTTCTGGAAAATTAGAACACCATAAGATACCAAGCAGCCGTTCATGTTATCAATAACTACACAGGTGGCATAGACACAAATAAACACCTGCCAGCTCTTCTCAGCCCTTTCCACTATTCACAATACCAACATGTATATGGTTAGAGGTGCATGTTTTTGCTCAAGTAACACAATTTTACCAATGTTGACTACACTTTATCTACAATGGCAAGTGTCATTGGCAGATGATAATGACCCTCTGTCTCCCTGTGAGTGGCACCTCTGCTAACTAGCAAATTAATACACATGCCATATCTTGACCGGTTACAGTACTTACATGTAAAGTGGCTAGCAACCAGGGTATTCCGGGTGGCCATACCTGCAGCGGTGCTCCGCCGCCTGGGGGCCGCCGGCTGACGGACCTCTGGCTCCCTCTCCTCCATCAGCTCCCAAGATTCATCCCGGGCAACGCACATGTTGTGCAACACGCAGCACGCCAGGATGATCTTGGAAGCTTTTGTAGGAGAGTACAGGAGTTCACCCCCAGGCCGGGCCAAGCAGAGAAACCGGGATTTGAGAAGACCTATGGTCAACTCGATGATACTCCGGCTTCTCCGCAAGGCCCTGTTGTAATTCATTTCTGCTCGGCCCTGGGGGTACCTGATTGGAGCCATCAGCCACGTCAGCTGCGGGTAACCAGCATCCCCTGAAAAATAAGAAAAATATACATTAGTTCTTCATATCATGTGACTTTAGATGACTCCTCAAAATGGGAGACAATTATGCATTTTACTAAACAACCTGCTCGTCTGTTTGCAAAAACTCATATGAAACATCTCAACTCTGTCTAACTGCCTAAATCACTAATACAAATGGGAAAAAGGACACACAAAGTGGTGTGTTTCTCTTGCAAGTTCCAACTTGGCCCCTATTTTGTTCCTATTACATTAGCCTAGGTATTACTTCTGGAATATATCTGCAACTAGAGTGAGGAAACCAATATTGACTCACTTATGCAAAGTACTTTGGGGATATGGCAATACCATTGGAATCATTTGTAGGTTTTCTTTGGGTGGCTAGAGGACACCATTTAACACATTGGTTAACCACCTTCATTGGACTCAAAGACAACTTTGGAAATCTTTCTTTTGTGAGCTGCTAAGCTGCTGATCTGGTTGTGTGTGAACAGCCTGCCAACTCCTAACACATCCATTTTAGGTAGGCTTTGCTTAAATCAGGGTGTACACCGATGTAGCTTATTCCTATGTCTATGTAATCTTACAGTTTATGTTGTTAAGACAAAATACTTTACCAATAAGCCACCCTTGGGGCATTTGGCCACTTTCAAACGCCTCGTACAGAGTACTGGTTCTTAACATACTGCAATCATGGCACGACCCTGGGTGACCAGTGTTGACACTCATGATGCGCTATTTGGCGTCACAAACTAATTGGACGTTCACGGAGTGGTACTGCTTGCGGTTGCGGTACTCCACTTCGTGGCTCCTTGGTGGCCTAATGGCTATGTGGGTGCCATCGATTGCCCCTAGTATTT